>NW_028257023.1:600000-909475 GCF_035046125.1 Drosophila serrata
TAGCTTACATTTCGAGCCATTTAAGTTTAATAAGTTTACTCGGCACCAACTTTGAAAATTATTAAGATCTGTTTGTAAATCCGACTGGCAGGCAACGTCATTGCATTGCACGCAATGACATCATCCGCGTACATAAGCACTCTGGAGTTAGTCAAGACTTTGGGCAGGTCATTTATAAATAATGAAAACAATAAGGGTCCCAAATGGCTTCCTTGCGGGACGCCAGATGTAACCCTTAGAACATTAGATAAATTATTCTTAAAGAGGACCTTTTGCGTCCTGCCATTCAGTTAACTTGAGATCCAATTAAGAAGGTCACTTGGAAAACCCATTAAATCGAGGAGAGAATTGTTAACAAAGTCAAATGCTTTACTAAAATCAGTATAGATTACATCTGTCTGAAAATTATTATGGAATCCCTTTATAATATAGGAAGAGAGCTCCAAAAGATTTGTTTTTCGCTTCGCTTCGCTTAATAAAACCATGTTGAGATGGAGAAATAACTGATCTACAAAGGTGCTGCAAGTGAGGAGTAATAATGTTTTCGAAAGGTTTTTTTAATGGTCGACAACTTAGAGATTCCTCTATAATTGCTAGCATCTAATTTGCTACCTTTTTATGTGGAGAGGAATAATAACCGATTCCTTCCAAATAATGGGAAAGTGGGAGGTTTCTAAGGATAAGGTGAACAATTTCAGAAGAGGATAGCACAAGGCGTCGGCACAATACCTGAGCACACAGCCAGGAATTCCGTCGGGACTTGGCGAATAAACTGGCTTGACACGATGACGATCTAAAAGGAGAGAGCTTTCGTTTAGGCTAGGACAGAATTTAGTTTGGTTTGGATATGTCGTAGGAATAAATCTGGTTGTTTGAAAAAACTGCGAAAATAGATCGGCTATTGCCCGATCATTATTTGCGGTGGTATTTTCAAATGAAAGCTAAGAAGGATTTGTTTTAGGCTTACGTTTAGTTTTTTTTTAACACTGCGCGTTCAGCACGGTAAAGTTTGACCGAGCTGATAAATAAGATGAAAGGGCAGATTGAGAACAGGTGAATTTAAATTTAGCATACAGTCTAGATTTTTTATTTTTAAGTCGGCTCAACTCTTTAGTAAACCACGGCGGCTTATTAAAGCTAGGCTGATACTTTAACGGAACACATTCAGTAAAAAATGAATTCATGGCACTGTAAAAAATATCCACGGCAACTGTCATGTCAGTGCACTTGTATAGATCGGACCAATTGAACTTGTTTATAAAGTCGTTCAAAGTCCGTCTTCCGAAAACATAAGACTTTTTTGGCTGGACGGTCAGATATATTCTGTACGTCAGACCCAATATCAAGAGTCGCACCGAAAGTTGGATGATAAGGATGATCAGAGACGAAATAAAGTTCGACCAAGCGCTGTAAGGAACTTCGCAAATGGTTGACTTGAGACAGCGAAATGCCGAACAATCAAGCAATAAAGCCATGCTGTGTAGATGTATGAAGAATATTGGTATAATTATCTAGCCGATATACTGTGAACACAACTGGAAAAACTTCGGAGCTCAAAATCTCCGGCTTTAACCAGGATTCTGTGAGCACAATAACCTGAGATGCAAACGAAAGGCTATCAGAATACAAGTTTGGAAGCTTACTACGTAAGCCTCTTGCATTCTGATAGGAAATAGCTAGGGAGTAGGTTAGTTTTTTGGGTCGGGATTGGAAGACATAGACGGCGCAGTGGTATGATCAGGCCTGGGAAGAGTTATTCCTACAGGCCGCTTTTTCTTTTTCTTCGCTTCGAAATCCTTAACTGTTAAAGAGCTCGTTAGGGACATTTATTTTGAAAGATTTAATATCCCTAGCGTAAGAAAATTTAAACTTTTTCACCTTAATCTTTATTTTATCGGCTCTGGTCTTGCCTTGTATAAAGGCGAGAACATCTTCTGATGTTTGATCAGAGGAAATTCGTGCCATTGTCGGCCGGTATTCCGGGCCTAACACCCTGGAGCGCCTAGGAGACTCATTTAATAGCGTAAGGCTATTAAATTGGGTGTCGATGTTTTTTTACATCATCCATCGTCCGAGCTGCAACACTAATACACTGACTGAAGGTGCAATACCATTTTTAATCAATTTAATTTCATTTTTATATCCAAATTTTTTTGACAAATCAAAATTTAAAAAATTCATAACTAAGCCAAAAACGCATTAATTTCAATTCGGAAAGCGTTCATATACTTATTTTTAGCATGACGTTGTCGCACAGGCAGCAGCCGATTGTAAGGACACCTGCAGAAATAGCCTTTTTGCAAATTTTGGCGAAATAGATAATATTTCCGGACATTTTAAAGACTTACCACTGTACTTGTACAGGAAAAAAAGAGGAAAAAAAAACAACAGAGCTATGAAGATAAGAAGGAAGAAGAGACACAGCGAGAGCGAGAGCGTGGGAGATCAGATAAGATAAGAACTGCAGCGGCACAGCGAAAGCAAGAGAGTGGAAGAGCGTGGGAGATAAATAGCAAAAACGTTTAGCTGTTGCGACGGCGCAAACAAAAGCTAAACGAAGAAGGCACAAAAATCAATGCAAAATGTGGATAAGCTAGCACTAGCAGCACAACTAAATTGGGAAATAAAACCTATTATAAACAATAATCAAAATAGCTGCATGCAAACGCAAAGTGAACGGGAAGTAAATAACACAAAATAGAAAATTTAAGTTAACCCCTGTTGTTATTTTCAAACTTTTACACAAAACGAGAGCGCAAGAAAAAAGCACGTCCGTTCACTTGATGCAAAAAGGTTTGGGCATCGGATATTCTACGGTCAAGATAAACGAATGATTTTTAAGTAGTTTTATTCAGGATGGTGGGGTAAATAATTGTTGCATAAAGATATTTGAATATAGTTGAAAAGAATGGAAATAATTACCACTTGTCCTAAAACATAATAACATTTTAGTTTTATTTAAGTTTTGTTTACTCAGAGATAATAAATTTCATAATAAATGCATCCGTTTCGTAGGAAATTAGAATAAAGCTATTTTAAATCTATAAAAAAATTAAAACAACATTATGTCTTGTATAGCTGACAAGCAACGGTGTTTATCAGGCAAATAAAAAGGTTCAAAGACATGCGGAAACGGAGTATCCCATCCCGTCACACGCCTTACTGGGGCTTCAAGATGTAAAAAACATTTTTCTTGAATGTAGGCAGCTATCTCTGACCCAAATCCTTGAGTAAGGGGAGCTTCATGTGCTATTATTACTCGCCCAGTTTTTTTCGCTGACTAAAATTAAAGTTTATGTGAATTATAGCAAGTGACAGTATATTAAATACATACCTTACAAACAGCATCAGTGTCCCATGGCAAAATGGATACTAAATCTATAACTTCACAGTCAACACTAAGTTTTTCTTGTACAAAGTTAGCCACCTAAAACAAAATATAGTCTTACAAAAAGAAAAAAAATATGTGTGACGTACTTCTAATAGCACATGTACTTGTGTGCCCCAGCCAATGAGTGTGACATCTTTTCCTTCACGTAAAACGTCTGCTTTTCCGAGATCCGAGGTATAATAATCCAATGGTACTTCCTCAACCGCAGCTCGATATAATGTCTTGGGTTCAAAAACGATACATGGATTAGGATCACGAACACAGGCTAGAAGCAATCCTTTCGCCTTAATCGGACCCCGAGGAATCTAATAATAAATTAAATAGTATATCAAAAATAATATAATTCCATAGGGAGGTTATGTCACTACCACTATGCGAAGGCCTGGTGTGTGAGCGAAGTATGCTTCTGGGCTTTGAGAGTGGTAGAGTGCTCCATGTCCAACAGCACCGCAAGGAACTCGAAAAGTTAGTGATCCACAGTCAAAGAGTCCCCCACTTCGATACCGATATTTTGCAGCTTCATTCACTATCTGATCAAAACTAGGAAATATATAATCCGCAAATTGAATTTCTGCTATTGCAGTAGCTCCAGTATTGGCGACTCCAATAGCAAAACTGTAAAAGACAAAATTGAAATAATATGTCCAATTACAGTTAGGACAGTTTCTTAAGTGTAATAAGTTAAAAAGTTTCAATCAAATGTCCCCGGCTATAAAATACCCTTGACCATAAGCGATTTGCGATAAATAAAACAAGATACAGTAGAAGTAAAATTTTCGAATTTCAGTGTATCCCCTGTGTGACTTAAAATGTATTAACAATCACAGAAATCTATTTTCCGAACAAACAAAAAACGGATTAGTATGGATACAAGATTTAATCATTTTAGGTTAAGTTAGCTAAAAAAAAAAAAATTATCTTCTTCTTATGGACACATTTTATGTATAACTGAAATTAATTACGAGCTCGAATCCTTTCATACCCGAAAAAATTAAAGATCGAGGCGGGATCATTTTGTCCTTATTTTTATTTCCTTACAAAATATATCGAATATATTTTAAACGTTTACATGTGCATATATACTTCATAAATCGGAATGGCTAACGAACAAACAGAATCCCATAATATTCATGTTATTTAAGAAGGGAGCCAAAGCCAAAAGCAACATTTTTAAATAAAAAATCAACCACTTAGAAGAAAAAGGTAAATATCCTGTGAATCATTTTTCAAAAAACTATCAATATCCGGCATGATTTATACAATTATAAGTTTTATGGAATTCATTAATAATAAAGATCCTTCAGATGTGTTATATAAGGACATACCACAAACTTATTTTTATACCCTTGCAGGGTATTATAATTTCAGAAGTCAGAAGTTTGCAACGCAGTGAAGAAGGCACCGACTATATAAAGTATATCAAGAATATGATCAGGATCAACAGCCGAGTCGATCTAGCCATGTCCGTCTGTCCGTTTCTACGCAAACTAGTCTCTCAGTTTTGAAGCTATCTAAATGAAACTTTGTAGTTAGTCTTCTATATACTCTTACTCGGATCGGACGACTATATCATATAGCTGCCATAGGAATAATCGGAACATTTTTACAAAAAAAATTATAACATTTTCAGTTTTCAACAGAATTTGATCAAATTTGAGATATAGCCATTTCATATTATTCTACAATTTTGTGTAAAATTTTTTGAAAATTGGACGACTATATCATATAGCTCCCATAGAAACGATCGAAAAATTAATTCAATTAAAAAGTATAACATTTTCAGTTTTCAAAAGATTTTCATAAAATTTGAGATATAGACATTTTATTTTAATCTAAAATTTTTTGTAAAGTTTTAAAAAAACCAGACTACTATATAACATTGCTGCCATAGGAACGATCAAGAAATGAATACAATTAAAAATTATAACGTTATCAGTTGTCAGCAGATTTTCATTGAATTTGAGATATAGCCATTTTATATCAGTCATAAATTTTGTGTCACATTTTATGAAAATCGGACGACTATATCACATAGGTGCCATACAAACGATCGTTAGATGTGGAGCAAAAATGCAAATCTGCGAATGTAAAACAGAAAATATAATATGTATAGGTGAATGAAATGAAAGCAGGTATTACTTCATTGTTTTTAAACATAAATATATATAATTGATATTGTATGGATTCCTAGTCATTGAAGCTCTATATGCAACGGTATATAAACTTCGGTGTGCCGAATTTAGCTTTCTTTCTTGTTATTAATTAAAAAACATAAACTTAAATAAGTTTATGCATTGATTTGATTTTTAAAACAAAACTTATAATGATTACGCTCCCTGCTTTTAAGTGTAGACAAAATAAAATTTATGTTAGTAAGAGTAGGCAGGGAAAGTAGGTTGCAAACCGGAAAATGGACCATAAACGGATTAGAGATAACAATAACTTAGATATATCAATAACTTGGGAATCCCAATGATCTGAAACAAGCCTTTAAAAACAAAAATTTTACAATAAAATATAAAAAAATAAATATAAAATATCGACTAATAATAATATTAAATAATATTTAAGATATTTGTTAACAAATTCTTAAATCAATTTTTAATGCCTACAAAGGAGGACAAAACGTCTGACCTTATATCAAACAAATTATATATGTTACATATTTCTGTTAATAGTGCATATATATTATATATACTTTTTTAACCTATTAAAATTTAAAAAATTATTAAAACAACAAAATACATATAATTATCGAAAGTGTTAGAGATTACAAATATAATATTAGTAAGTAATTATAATTTTTTATTATTATGTATTAGTATTTAAGTTTACTATTTCTTAAATAACCTAAAATAATAATCTAATTTAAAATCCTAAAATTGAGTTTGTTTTAATATATGGGCAATTCTCCAGCAAGGTCCACCGCGGCCAAAAACTTAAAATTTCTTAAAAACGAGTATTTTTAACATGGTTACATAAAAAATTGAACAGATTGATCAAGACTAAGAAAATTTTTCATTTTCTAAAATAAATTTTAAAAAATTCGATGTCAAACACGCGCAAACGCAAATAATGTTGTTTTTATAAAAAAAAGGCATAAAAATGGATTGTTTTGTTTTGATGTCAATCTCTTAAACAAAAGCATTTTGCTTTGACTTTTGCTTTCTAATATCACATAGAAAACCCAAAGAGTCAATATAAAGTGGAAAAGGACATATGGGCAATTCTCTGGTGTCGAATGCGACATTCGTACGCATTCAAACTAAAAAAACACATGTGCCAAGACTTTATTTTAATTTTATAAAAATTGAAACGTATAGCTCTTGGTTAGCACTATAATTGGTGCAAAGGTCGATTTTGAACCCTTGTTTGTTTTCAAGATATTCACTAAAATGTACTGCGTTCGCACGCGACAAAAATAGAAGTTACATTTGAAAAAAACCAGTTTAAGCTCTGATTTCAGCGAAACGTGATGAAAAATTGTAGTACAATAAATTTTAATGAATTACGCAATGAATTATCTTACTAACGTATTTTGTTTGATTTTAAAATATTAAGTAGTTATTTTTTAAATTCAATTTTAGTCCCGGTCGCACGCGACATGTCGCACGCGACAGTTTGGAAAGCGATAATTCAAACTGAAACTGTACGAATATTGGTGATCGGATATGTCCTTTTGCACTTAATATTGAATCTTTGGGTTTTTTATGTCATATTAGAAACCAAAAGTTAAAGCAAAATGGTTCGGTTTAAGAGATGGGCATCAAAACAAAACATGCCATTTTTATACCCTTGCAGGGTATTATAATTTCAGTCAGAAGTTTGCAACGCAGTGAAGGAGGCACCTCCGACTATATAAAGTATATATATTCTTGATCAGGATCAACAGCCGAGTCGATCTAGCCATGTCCGTCTGTCCGTCTGTCCGTCTGTCCGTCTGTCCGTTTCTACGCAAACTAGTCTCTCAGTTTTTAAGCTATCTGAATGAAACTTTGCAGTTAGTCTTCTATATACTCTCACTCGTATATATGTCGGAACGGGCCGGATCGGACGACTATATCATATAGCTGTCATAGGAATGATCGGAAAAGTTTTACAAAAAAAATTATAAAATTTTTAGTTTTCAACAGAATTTGATCAAATTTGAGATATAGCCATTTCATATTATTCTACAATTTTGTGTAAAATTTTATGAAAATCGGACGACTATATCATATAGCTCCCATAGGAACGATCGAGAAATTAATTCAATTTATAAGTATAACAGTTTCAGTTTTCAACAGATTTTCATCAAATTTGAGATATAGCCGTTTCATATTATTCTACAATTTTGTGTAAAATTTTATGAAAATCGGACTAATATATCATATAGCTCCCATAGGAACGATCGAGAAATTTGAGAGGAATGAGAATGGCGGTGGCTGTTGTCGGAAGACTGACAATCGCGGTGGCGATAACATTTTTAGTTTTCAACAGAATTTAATCAAATTTGAAATATAGCCATTTCATATTATTCTAAAATTTTGTGTAAAATTTTATGAAAATCGGACTACTATATCATATAGCTCCCATAGGAACGATCGAGAAATTAATACAATTAAATTTATAACTTTTTTAGTTTTCAGCTGATTTTCATCATATAGCCATTTTATATAAGTCTTAAATTTTGTGGCAAATTCCGTAAAAATCGGACTACTATATCATATAGGTGCCATACAAACGATCGTTTGATGTAGAGGAAAAATGAAAATCTGTGAATGTAAAACTGCAAATATAATATGTATAGGTGAATGAAATGAAAGCAGGTATTACTTCATTGTTTTTTAACACAAATATATATAATTTATATTGTATGGATTCCTATTCATAGAAGTTCTATCTGCAAGGGTATATAAACTTCGGCGTGCCGAAGTTAGCTTCCTTTCTTGTTTATGCCTTTTTTTTGATAAAAACAACATTATTTGCGTTTGCGAGTGTTTGACATCGATTTTTTTGAAACTTATTTTAGAAAATGAAAAATTCTCTTAGTCTTGATCATCCTGACCAATTTTTAATGTAATCATGTTAAAAATACTCGTTTTTAAGCAATTTTAAGTTTTTGGCCGCGGTGCACGTTTCTGGAGAATTGCCCATATGCGATCACCAATATTCTCACAGTTTTAGTTTAAATTAAAAAATTTTAAAAATAACTACTTTATATTTTAAAATCAAACGAAATACGTTAGTAAAATAACTAATTGCATACTTATTAAAATTTATTTCATTAAAATTTTTTATCATGCTTCGCTGAAATCAGAGGTTAAATGTAAATGTAAATGTAACTTCTGTTTTTGTCGCGTGCGAATGCAGTACATTTTAGTGAATATATTGAAAACGAACAAGGGCCTCGATCTTAGCACCAATTGTAGTGCTAAGAGCTATTCAGAAACAAAAAACGTAAACAATATTTTTTCACACCTTTTCAGCCTTCTATTCTTAGACCATCTAGCTCCCACCCATACAAAATGTATTCATCCAAAAAATTAATGTTTAGCAGATCTCCCGCACTTTGGCTTCAAAACTGACTAAGCAACTCCAGATATATTCCCTATTAGAATGCAAAAGGCTTACGTAGAAATCTTAACTTACTTGTATTTTAAGTCTTTCGTTAGCTTGTCCGGTTATTGTGTCCACAGAAACCTGGTTAAAGCCGTAGCTTCTAAGCTCCGAAGTTTCTCCAGCTGTGTTTACAGTATATCGGCTAGATCGGACTATCAGGCCTGGGGGTGAAGTCCTTATAGCGGTAGACTCCTCACTCACGTTAGAATTATTAACTTTCGAGGAATGCAACATTGTTGAATTCTTTTGTGAGAACCTTTCTATCAATGGTACTTCCACTTTTATTTCCTGTTCCTACATACCTACATTGCAGGAACTTCCTATTTATTGAAACCACCTTTCCGCAATTCAGATGGTTTCCAATAAACTTTCGGATAGGGACCATTTGGTAGTCCTAGGGGATTTTATTATCCCGGGGGTACTATGTCCTCAAATAATTCCAGCAATAACCTACTAACTTGTTCGACATTTCGCCGCCTGAAGTCAACCGTGTACGAAATTTCTTAGAGGGTTTGCTCGATCTACCCGACATCGGGTCTGACTTACAAAATATATATCTGAACGTTCAGCCAAAAAAAATCATCTGTTTTCGCAAGACGGACTTGGACGGCTGAATAATTTTATATATGAAATTAATTGGTCCGATCTATTACTGACATGGCAGTTGCCGTGGATATTTTTTACAATGCCATGAACTAATTTTTTACTGAATGTGTTCCGTTATACTATCTCCGTAGTTTACTAAAGAGTTGAGCCGACTTAAAAATAAAAAATTTAGGCTGTATGTTAAATTTTAAGTCTGCACTTATCTCTTATTTATCAGATCGGTCAAACCGTGCTGAACGTGCAGTGTTATAAAAACTTTTTAATTCGTTACAGGGTCCAGTTCTCAAAGGACCCAAAACAGTTTTATAATTTAGTTAACACTAAACGTAAGACTAAAACAAATCCTTCCTCGCTTTAATTTCAAAATACTACCATAAATGATGATCGGGCAAAAGCCGATCTATTTTCGCAGTTTTTCAAACAACGAATTCTAATTCAAATCAGTCTTATTTTTACATCATGCCCAAATCAAACTTAATTTTTTATCCTAGCTTAAGCTTAAAGCTCTCTTTTTTTTGGATCTTCACCGTGTCAAGCCAGTTTATGTGCCAGGTCCCGACGGGATTCTTGGCTGCGTGCTGAGGTATTGGGTTGACGCCCTGTGCCATCCCATTCTGAAATGGTTAACCTTATCCTTCGAATTCTCCCACTTTCCCATTATTTGGAAGAAATCGTTTATTATTCCTCTCCACAGAAAAAGGTAGCAAATTGGATGCCAGCAATTATAGAGGAATCTCTAACTTGTCGGCCATTAAAAAACCTTTCGAAAAAATTATTACTCCTCACTTGCAGCACCTTTGTAGATCAGGTATTTCTCCATGTCAACATGGTTTTATTAAGCGAAGATCAACAAGAACAAATCTTTTGGAGCTCTCTTCCTATATTATCATATCAACTCTACTGTTGATGCTTTATGTAAGCTTAATATGGTCTGAGATGACTCCAAACTTTGCAAACTTGTATCTAAAATTATAACACCCTGCAAGGCCATAATTATAACTTTTTCAAATCTATCCTACTATATAATATTATATTAGTTTAAACTGCTGTACGTTTCATTTAGGAATTCAAAACATACACAAACTAGTCTCTCAGTTTTAAAGCTATCTAAACGAAATTTGCAGTAAGTCTCCTATACACTATCACTCATATACATATATGTCGGAACAGGCCGGAACGGAAATATATGAAAATTTTACAAAAAAAACAAGAAAGGAAGCTAACTTCGGCACGCCGTAGTTTATATACCCTTGCAGATAGAACTTCGATGACTAGGAATCCATACAACATAAATTCTATATATTTATGTTAAAAAACAATGAAGTAATACTTGCTTTCATTTCATTCACCTATACATATTATATTTGCAGATTTACATTCAACGATTTGCATTTTTGCTCCACATCTAACGATCGTTTGTATGGCAAACGATTTTCATAAAATTTGACACAAAATCTAAGACTGATATAAATGGCTATATCTCAAATGTGATCAAAATCTGCTGAAAACTGAAAACGTTATAATTTTCAATTGTATTAATATCTTGATCATTCAGCGTAAAATTTTATGAAAATCGGACTACTATATAATAAAGATGCCTTTGCAACGATCGAGAAATTAATACAAGCTTTATACAATATGTGCTACTACAATACATACAACATAAATACATTTATATCATATAGAAGCTCGGCCCAGTTAATAAAAAAAAAATACGAAAAGTTGCAAAAATCTAGCTTAACTCTAAGTACCATCTTCATTCATTCTAAATATTTTGGATAACCTCGCGATATCTTTGTAAATATTGTACAATTTAAGGCTAGTTGAGTTAAATCAAATGGTAATGAAATTATAAATGGATTTTATCAATCGATCCATTTATGTAGCTTAAAAAGAAAAAAAATCAAGGGATAATTTAAATTAAATACATAAAAATGGTGTCAATTTTGGAATTCTCACATCATTTAAGAACGACTGAACCGATTTGGATGAAATTTTTGTTTAATTGTTTAAAATTGCCAGGCAAATGTTTTTGTTGCTGAAAAAATGTATAAATCCTTCATTAAATTTGTTTAGGGCCTCAAAAGGTGTCGACAACAAACTGTTTACGTATACAGTATCATTAGAGAGCAAAATTACCAAACTGAGCTTTGCGAGAGTTGTTCTATACCGTTGCAGGGTATAAAAATTTCAGTCAGAAGTTATTAACGCAGTGAAGGAGTCACCTTCGACCACATAAAGTAGCATATATACAAAGGTAGTCATAAGTATTTACACAACGACAATTTTCACAACCAAATTTCTTGTAGTTGTTATTCTTCTTGTTGTCGAACAAGATTTTCCCTGAATTTTTTTTATCGCTTAGATTAATCTATGCAGAAGAAGAAGTTCATAGAAAAATGTTATAAGTAAAAAAATATATGCATCTATAGTGTAATATTTACACATAATTTGTTTTCGTCTTAAGTTAAATGCTATTAAAATTTAATATTTTTAATACACTTTTATTAGTTCGGGATGTATGTATGTATGTAACAGAATCTTTGAAAACTATTTTCAAGGGTTTTCAAATATCTGATAAACTTGAAACTTTGCATACTTCTCAAGGACCGATGACAATGCAATAATTTGATAAAAATTTTTCATTATCCTGATTAGGATCGTTAGGATTGATAAATTCCCTTATAGATTCTCAGTAAAGGAGTAAGAGAGACAGAGCTAGAACTCGATCTGCGCATCATAAAATAATGAGATTACGAAATACATAGTTCGAAAAATATTTTATAATTACAAGTCCGCAAAAATTGATTATTGATAAATCGAACTTAAATACGAAAAATAACTGATAGCTTAGAAAATTAAAAAAACTCGCGTTTATAGGTACCCACACTAAAAAATATAATATAAATAAAAGTAAAAAAAATAAACTAAACAAAACACGCTTTTATAAAAACCCGAAATAAAAGGAAGATGGGGTTTTTCCTGTTAACTTTGAGCAATCAAGTTCTGCTTGTCCAGCAGGCATGCGCAGATCGCGCCATAGCTCTGTCTCTCTTACTCCTTTACGGTCGCTCTATAAAAAAAAAAGAATTTATCAATCCTGATCAGGATAATGAAAATTTTTTATCACATTATTGCAGTCATCGGTCTTTGAGAAGTATTTATGTAAAGTTTCAAGCTTATCAGATAATTGGAAACCCTTGAAAATAGTGTTCAAAGATTCCGTTACATACATACATACATCCCAAACTAATAACAGCGTATTAAAAACAATGAAGAAATACCTGCTTTCATTTCATTCACATATTTGTATTATATTTACAGTTTTACATTTACAGATTGTCATTTTTCAAATTTTACACAAAATTGTAGAATAATATGAAATGGCTATATCTCAAATTTAATCAAATTCAGTTGAAAACTGAAAATGTTATAATTTTTAATTGTATTAATTTCTCGATCGTTCCTATGGCAACTATATGATATAGTCGTCCGATCCGGCCTGTTCCGACATAAAAACGAGTGAGAGTATATAGAAGACTAACTACAAAGTTTCATTCAGATAGCTTCAAAACTGTGACTAGTTTGCGTAGAAACGGACAGACGGACAAGGCTAGACGGATCGGCTGTTGATCCTGATCAAGAGTATATACAGTTTGTCAAGTAATTCTTTGCAAAACGAAAAATCCCCCACAATTTTGTTTTTAAACTGAAAATTTATTAACAAATACAAGAATTTTTAAAAATTTTCTTTTATAATATTATTAGGATAACTTTAATCTATAAATATAAAAAAACAAAACTTAAATATTTTAACTTAAAACATAGTAAACAAGAAAGGAAGCTAACTTCGGCACGCCGAAGTTTATATACCCTTGCAGATAGAACTTCGATGACTTCCTGGATTCCTTCCATACAATATAAAATATATATATATTAATGTTAAAAAAAAACAATAAAGTAATACCTGCTCTCATTTCATTCACCTATACATATTATATTTTCAGTTTTACATTCACAGATTTGCATTTTTGCTCCACATCTAACGATCGTTTGTATGGCACCTATGTGATATAGTCGTCCGATTTTCATAAAATTTGCAACAAAATTTAAGACTGATATAAAACGCTATATTTCAAATTTAATGAAAATCTGCTGAAAACTGAAAACGTTATAATTTTTAATTGTATTCATTTTTTGATCGTTCGTGATATAGTAGTCCGGTTTTTTTTTATAACTTTACACAAAATTTAGATTAAAATAAAATGATATTTTATGAAAATCTGGTGAAAACTGAAGAAGTTATAATCTTTAATTTTATTAACTTCTTTTATTTCTTATAAAATGGCTATGTATCAAATTTGATGAAAATCTGTTGAAAACTGAAAATGTTATACTTTTTAATTGAATTAAATTTGCGATCGTTCCTATAGGAGCTATATGATATAGTCGTCCAATTTTCATAAAATTTTACACAAAATTGTAGAATAATATGAAATGGCTATATCTCAAATTTGATTAAATTCTCTTGAAAACTAAAAATGTTATCGCCACCGCGATTGTCAGTCTTCCGACAACAGCCACCGCCATTCTCATTCCTCTCAAATTTCTCGATCGTTCCTATGGGAGCTATATGATATAGTCGTCCGATTTTCATAAAATTTTACACAAAATTGTAGAATAATATAAAACGGCTATATCTCAAATTTGATGAAAATCTGTTAAAAAATGAAAATGTTGTACTTTTTAATTGAATTAATTTCTCGATCGTTCCTATGGGAGCTATATGATATAGTCGTCCGATTTTCATCAAATTTTACACAAAATTGTAGAATAATATGAAATGGCTATATCTATATATGTATATATATATATATAAATTTGATCAAATTCTGTTGAAAACTAAAAATGTTATAATTTTTTTTGTAAAAATTTTCCGATCATTCCTATGGCAGCTATATGATAAAGTCGTCCGATCCGGCCCGTTCCGACATATGTATATACGAGTGAGAGTATTTAGAAGGCTAACTACCAAGTTTCATTTAGATAGCTTCAAAACTGAGACACTAGTTTGCGTAGAAACGGACAGACGGACAGACGGACATGGCTAGATCGACTCGGCTGTTGGTCCTGATCAAGAATATATATACTTTATATAGTCGGAGGTGCCTCCTTCACTGCGTTGCAAACTTCTGACTGAAATTATAATACCCTGCAAGGGTATAAAAATAGCAAAAACATAAACATTGCAATTCGTATGCTGTCAATTATTTCTTTGCAAAATGCAAACAGGAGTTGAAGAGGTTCCTAGAATTAAGCAACGCAAAGCAAATTCTGAGGAAAATTAACGCTTGCCACTTCTTAGTGGTCTTTACTTTTATATTCTTGAAAAATTTTGTTGGAAAAAGTTCGTGTTTGATCGAGTCCAGAATTTTAATCATGCCCGGCAAACGAATTGACGATAATAACATAGAATTGGTTTACTTTAACCATTATAAAGGGTAATCGGCGTCGGAACATTCAGAAATTTTTGATATTTAGTTAGGAACAATATATAAAATAATTAAACGGTCTAAAAAGAAAAATAGACTTGACCTGTACAATTCTACAGGCAGATTACCAAAAGCTCTCCAAGCGCGACCGTTATAAAATTTCGAAACAAATTGATAAAAACCCGCCAACAACCCTCAGAAAGTTGGCTTTGGACTTATAAAATTATTGCAGAAAAACTGGTTGCCATGAGACTGTGAGGAAAGTCCTGAATCTCCACAAATACTGCTGACACATAGCCAGGAAGATATCAATGCTTTCAGGCGATTCAAAGGCGATTTTATTTATTTATCTATCGGCCTCGTTAACCAGCCTCCTGAGTATGGGGATGAAGTTTTTTTTTGTGACGAGACTAAAATAATGCTATACACTCATGGCTGACCCAATAAAGTTTGGAGGAAACCAAACACAGGTGTCCAGCCGAAGAATATCATACCAACATTCAAATTTTGCAAGTTTTCTGTGATGATAAGGGGGTGCACATCATCCAAAGGAGCTGCGGATTTTTAATGATATAATGACGAAGGAGTTTTATTTGGACATCCTTAAAAAGGAATTGACCAGAAGCGCGGAGAAATTTGGTCTGCATGACGTAACTTGTCCAAAAAGAAATAAATATTAACTGCACCAGGAAAACGAACTCCAGCTCAAATCGCAGCTGTGCAGGACCTGGCTCCTGTTAATTGCAAAAAAGTCATTGACACTCATTGACAATTTTTGGGATTTTTTGGAAAAGAAAGTGACTAAACGGACTCCAACAAATAAAAAGGGTTTAATTAAAGTAATAGAGGAGAAATGGGAGAAAATTCCAGAATATTACGACTTGAAAGGGCTAATAATGCCAATGTCGCGACGCCTCCATGCTGTAATAGATGCAAATGTACTCCACATAAAATATTAACGTCGCAGCTATTATAGTTTTTAAGTTATCCTTGGTAAACTATAACGTCTTTGCAAATTGCAAAGAATTAATTGACAGCATACGAATTGCAATGTTTTTGTTTTTGTTATTTTTTACTATGTTTTAAGTTTAAATATTTAAGTTTTGTTTTTTTTTTTATATTTATAGATTAAAGTTATCCTAATAATATTATTTTTGTTTTTTTTTTTTATTATTTATTTACAATCTGTCTAATTAACAATAGGTAAATTTTATGAGGAGTGTTAAGCTAACAGAAATAGCAGTTCTCCAGTGAGCTCTGCTATTATATATTAATAATATTATAAAAGAAAATTTTTAAAAATTCTTGTATTTGTCAATAAATTTTCAGTTTAAACCCAAAATTGTGAGGGATTTTTCGTTTTGCAAAGAATTACTTGACAAACTGTATACTTTATATGGTTGGAGGTGCCTCCTTCACTGCGTTGCAAACTTTTGACTGAAATTATAATACCCGGCAAGGGTATAAAAAGAATTACTTAATATTTTAAAATCAAACAAAGCACATTATTAAGAAATTCATTGCATAATTTATTAAAATTTATTGTAATACAATTTTTCATCACGTTTCGCTGCAATCAGAGCTTAAACTGGTTTCTTGCTAATGTAACTTCTGTTTTTGTCGCGTGGAAACGCAGTACATTTTAATAAATATTTTGAAAACGAACATAGGCCCAAAATCTACCTTAGCACCAATTATAGTGCTAACCAAGAGCAATACTTTTCAATCTTTGTAAAATTAAGATAAAGTCTTGGCATATGTTAGTTTGAATGTGTACGAATGTCGCATTCGAAACCAGAGAATTGTTCATATGTAATTGTGAAAAATCGAATAACCTTCATTTTCTGTAAAGTGTAGAAAAATAATTATTTCTAGAGTTTTAATGACATACCCAGCAATTCCCTGCTCACACAACGGCGAGTTAAAAACTCGGTTATTTCCGTACTTATCTCGCAGATTAACTGAGCACCTGTTGAAAACATATACACAGATGTACTTGAAGTCTTTTAAGCGGCATTCTTTGTTGTCTTTACCGAAAAACTCCCCCGAAGCTCACATCCTCACCAAACAATAAAGCTGAATTATCATTTTCTAGCGCCAAATCCATTGCATTATTAATGGCGTTAAACATATTCATTTTTTTCCCAGAACTCGAAAAGGTCGGATGATATGTAAAATGTGACCGGGAAAAAAAAGTAGGGTTTACATTGGACCGCAGAGTAACAAGCCGGCCACGCAATATTTGAAGTGCAATCATTTTATTAATTTTAATGCAATACAAAACATAAACTATTTATAAGTAGTCTTACGTAATCATCAAATCCACCAAAAAAGATCTATAAAGCAATCGACGATAATATTGATATTATCGATGGTTACCATCGATCCCTTTTTGCCACTTTTTGTTCATCGCCCATCACTATTTGCAAAATTCTATGTTGTTATCATGGTTCTATCCGTATATCTGCGGCAAGGGGCTATGTAAGAGATTTCAATGACAACGGCATGAGCGAATTTGTCCTAAACAAAATAAAAATATATTTATTTATTATGCTAAAATATGTATCCGAGAATGTAAAATTTAATTATTTCATAATAAATCCACAGACAGTTTTTTTTTAAGTATATATGGCGAAATTGCCAAACAAATTATTGCACAAATTAAATGAATGGGTCAGATTGAAACGTTCATTCTGCTTATTCTTTTAAACAAATTTATAAAGTGAAATTAAAATTAATTACAACGGCTTGGATAGAGTTGAAGACAAATAACAGGAGGCGACAACGCCATAGTCAACCTATAACAGATTATTTGTGTGATTTAAATCTCTACTGTGAGTTAAATATCAGATTATGGACTTTGTCTTTTCCGCATTTCTCAATTTAAACCTGTTCTCGCCGTCAAAAAAGGGGCTCCATGCCAGCAATGCCTTTATTTTTTGATTTTTCCCTCCACACAAGCTTTCGAAATATATACATGTTTTAAAAATCAAAAATTTTATTTACGAAAATCACTTCTAAAAACGGAAATATTCATCTTTTGGTGGCGACGGGTCAATTACGTCGAATACATCAATAAATAGTATTCCAAAATCAAATATTTGAATTAATTTTATTACCACTTTAGTTATTTTCTTTTACTTAGAAAAATGATTTTAACAGTTAGTGTGACCAATTTCGTGCATTTTGTTTAAATACTTTTTATTTATATATTTTAGTATCAGGGCTTGATAAATCCGCTTGAAGAATGTGACAGAAGGGCACGAAAATGGTCACACTGACTGCTGAGCCAGCTTATTGGACATTGGATTACGATTTAATGATTTATTCGCCACTATGGTAGGGATGCAAAAACATCGATGTGTGCGTCAATCCATGTTTTCAATGTTTAAAAAGAAAAACATCGAGTGAAACATCGATGTTTCTAAAAAAAAAATGGAATTTAACAATATGACTAGATTTTATTTGAGATCTGTGATATCAGGACTATCAATAGTATTATTGAAATGTGAATTCTTATTGTTAAATAAAAGCTTGTTCACAGAGCCTTGTCCTGCGGTCATGGTTTGTCCAGCTTTGCTGAACACTCTTTCCGCTTCGCATGACTTGTTTAGACAAGTATTTGGCTGCTACCAATTTTAAAGAACAGTAATCAGTACTCATCTATAAAAAAAAAAATGGTCAATTAGTGTCGCGGAACGGATTAGCTAACCCGCTAGAATATCGATAGTCAGTCAAGTTTGAATTACGCGCCACTAAGGCGAACCTTCGTTAAGTATGTACTCGGTATTTGAACTATGTTTGTAATTGGCCACACTGTTATGGCCGAAAAGCTATGTTAAGTTCGGCGCCACGGTTATTTCATTCGTATCTCCTCCCAGCAGAGAAGGGAGGAGATACTGCGGTACGTAAAGGGGAAATAGGTTGAGGTTAATTCTAAGTTTGTACTTCCTCAACAGAATAAAACATCCACAAGCTCATTACCACACTTCAAGTCCGAGTGTTGGATACGCTACAAGATCTGGTATTTCTTGTTTCGGTGCAGCACGGGTGTTAGATGGCAACTCCCGGGATTTGGATCGGCGTCATTTCTTTTATTTGCATTCTTTATTCGCATTCTTTGAGTCGCATCTCAATTCGCATTAGAGTCGGAACTCTAACGGCATTTGGAAAACACGTACGGAGTTAAACGCGTGATATGCCGACGACACATTCGCCCAGACGGAGCCCCAGACTTAATCAACCTGAGGTTACCGCAGCTACGACCACATCTGCAGCATCCGGCACACCGGCCGGCTTGGCGTATGCAGACGGTGGCCCACAGCGGCCACGGACTCCAGAGGAAGGAATCGGGGTAAAACGCACCACTGGACCTGCCCAGACGGAAGCGCTGGAGCAGGATGTGGACCCCACGACTTCACAGATTGCGAAGCTTATGGAAAGGGTCGCAAATCTAGAGAAGGAGCTCCAACAGGCAAGGGCAAATGAAGGACTTGCGGCGCCCGCCAGGAATCCCGTTAGGAACGGGTCGAGTGGCGTCGGAGTGAGCGGTGCGGCGAATACACCGCTAGGAGAGGCGCCATGTTTGAGCGCAATGGTAAGGCAGCAATTGAGTGAAAATCTGCCAACGGGACCACTAGCGTCAGTGACGCCATCTTATGATGAACAGTTGCCGGCACAATTGAGTGCAAATCTGCCGCCACAATTGAGTGGAAGTTTGCCGCCATATTTGAGTGGTAATGCGGCAATAGGGCAACGAGTCACACGGACAGACTGTACAACTGTAAGCTACTCACCGCCATGTTGCGTGACGGCCACGGTGCAGCCAGAACGAGGTTATGTTCACGCACCACGGGAGCCACAACGCAGATTCACTGTACCCACGCCATCACCCGGATCCTATGGAACAGCGGGTGTGGCCAATGAATGGACGCCACGCAGATTGCCTGATCTTCCAGAGTTCGAAGGTCAGCCAGAGGAATGGCCAATATTCCAGTGCGCGTTCTTGGAGACGACGGCGGCGTATCAGTGTACAGCATTGGAAAATAACCAAAGGCTAGTGAAGGCATTGAAGGGTGAAGCGAGGACGGCAGTCAAGACACTGCTTATTCATCCCAACAATGTACAGGCCGTAATGGAACAGCTTCGCTTTCGCTATGGGCGTCCGGAGCAATTGATCCGGAGCCAACTGGAGAGCGTGCGGGAGCTACAGCCAATTCAGGAGCACAACATAGGCAGGATTGTATCGTTCGCCACGAGGGTGAGCAATCTTGCAGCGTTTCTGCAGTCAACCGACAGCGGCGACCAGCATATAGGAAATCCCACCCTGATGGAGGAGCTGATCGCCAAGTTGCCCCTAAGTAAGAGGTTGGACTGGGCCAGATACGCGGTCGCTATGGAACCATACCCGACGATAGTGCACCTAAGTGAATGGCTAAACGAGCTCGCTGAGCTGGTATGCACCATTACGGACGTGAGCAGTAAAACCCCAAAGCGAAGGGTGTTACATGCAAACACGAATCTGGAGCTTCCGATGCATGATGAGCATTGGGAAGACATGGAACAGAAGGGGTATAATGACCACCCCAGAGGTTGCCTCATGTGTGGAGGGCAACACGCAATCAAGGATTGCAAGGAATTCAACAACGCCCCTGTCAGGACGCGATTGGAGTTCGCCAAGAAGCGGCGGATCTGTTTCGCGTGCCTTGAAACCGGGCACATGGTACGGTTCTGCAAGAGGAGCCGTAAGTGCAACGTCTACGGATGCCAGAGGAAGCATCACTACTTGCTGCATGACGAAGCCGATAGCCCCAGACGGTCACAGCAGTCAGACTGTGGCCACAGGAGGGAGCTACGGAGCACCCACAGACGGGAGCCACACGAGGTCATCAGCCAACGCAAGCGGATGCCGCAGTCAGCGGATCCAACAGTGAGTAACATTTCCATGGCCCAAGCAACAAGCCTGAGAAGCGCTGGGCGCATGGAAAATGAGAATCAAAGCGGCCAGGAGACGCCGCATCGAAACCTTAGTTGTGTCGATTCGGATGGAGGCCACCTGCTGTTCCGAGTTCTGCCCGTGACGCTGTACGGGGAGAAGCAACAGGTGGACACGTACGCACTGCTCGACGAGGGATCGTCTGTGACACTCATAGACGACGAGCTCGTCCAAAGCCTACACCTAAAGGGTGAGAGCCGACAACTAAACGTGCAGTGGTTTGGCGGTAAGTCCGCCAGAGAGCCTACGAAGAGGGTTAGCCTGCAGATCAGTGGAGCGGGCAAACCGAAGCGGCACGGTTTAAGGAACGTGTACGCAGTAAGCAACCTGAGTCTTCCGATGCAGAGTTTACGTCGGGAAGATGTCAAGACGGCAAGGGCGAGCGGACGCCTACCAGTGAAGCCGTACAATAATGCAGCGCCAAGGATCCTTATTGGACTGGATCACGCGCACCTAGGAATTCCCCTGCAGACCAGAAGGTTCGGCGCAGGAGGACCATACGCAGCAGCTACCAAATTAGGATGGGTAGTATATGGACCAGTGAGACGCCAAGCGAGTCCACTGACGGAGAGATCGTGCCTACTAGCCGTTACCCAGGATGACGCTCTGGAGAAGATGGTCAGCGATTATTTCGAAATAGAGAACTTCGGAGTGAAGCCAGCGCCACCGGTCGCAGCCAGCGACGATGAACGGGCCCTGGGCATCTTGGAGAGGACGACTAAACGGATAGGTCAACGATACCAGACTGGGCTGCTATGGAAGGATGACGAGACAAGACTGCCAGACAGTTACAACATGGCACTACGGCGACTCGTCAACATCGAACGGAAAATGAAGCGCGATGCGAACTTCGCGCAGGCCTACAATGCGATCATGGATGACTACGTCAAGAAGGGATACGCACGACGACTAGAGCAGCAGGAGGTCACTTATGGTAACCGTGACAAGTTGTGGTACCTGCCGCACTTCGGGGTCGAAAACCCAAACAAGCCTGGGAAGATCCGTCTAGTTTTCGATGCAGCAGCCAAAGTGAACGGCGTATTCCTGAATTCAGCACTACTGAAAGGCCCCCAGAAGTACTACTACTTGACTACGTCAAGAAGGGATACGCACGACGACTAGAGCAGCAGGAGGTCACTTATGGTAACCGTGACAAGTTGTGGTACCTGCCGCACTTCGGGGTCGAAAACCCAAACAAGCCTGGGAAGATTCGTCTAGTTTTCGATGCAGCAGCCAAAGTGAACGGCGTATCCCTGAATTCAGCACTACTGAAAGGCCCCCAGAAGTACAAGTCACTCCCGGCTGTCCTCTTCCACTTTAGGGAAGGAGCCGTGGGAGTCTGTGCGGATATCAAGGAGATGTTCCACCAGGTATTGATGCAGCCACAAGATAGATGCGCCCAGAGATTCTTGTGGAGGCACGGAGATGACCGCAAAGACCCGGAGATCTACGAGATGACAGTGATGACGTTTGGAGCAGCTTGTTCGCCATGCTCAGCGCAGCACGTGAAGACTGCAAATGCTTTAAGGCACGTGCACACTGATCCCCGGGCGGTCCTGGCTATTAATGAGTACCACTACGTGGACGATTACGTAGATAGCTTCGCAGACGAGGATGAAGCTATAGCCGTCTCAAAACGAGTAAGAGAGATACACGCAAGTGCCGGTTTCGATTTGTGTCGGTTTTCTTCCAGCTCGGCGAGATTGGTCAGAGCCTTAAGTCCGTTAGGCACCAACGAGAACGTCGAGTGGACCGAATCCGAGCAGAAGGTATTGGGCATGTATTGGCACCCAGCTACAGATGACTTCAGATTCAGCGTCAAGTACCATCGGGTTCCCAGCAGCGTGATGACGGGGGAACGTGTCCCTACCAAGAGGGAGTTCCTCAGCTTGGTGATGTCCACGTTTGATCCGATTGGGTTCTTGAGCTGCTACAACCGCCAAGCTACTTATGCGAGAGATTTGGCGGAAAGGAGTCACATGGGATGAGCCATTGCCAGACGAGCTAGCCACGGCATTTGAGAGCTGGCGGCAAGAGATGAGCTATGTGAAGGAGTTCCGATGTCCACACTATTTTGGTACTGGACGAGTACGAGCACTCCAGCTGCACGTCTTCGTGGACTCCAGCCAGTCGGCGTTTGCTGCGACGGCGTATTGGCGGGCCACCTACGCAAACGACGACGTGCGGGTGCATTTCGTATGTGCCAAAACGAAATGTGCTCCGATGAGGACAATGTCAGTCCCGAGATTGGAACTACAGGCAGCCGTGCTGGGAACACGGCTGATGAACACTGTGAAACTGGAACACAGTGTAGAGATAAGCAGATACGTACTCTGGACGGATTCTAAGACAGTGCTGCACTGGATAAGCAGCACCCACCGGCGGTATAAACAGTTTGTTGGAAACCGGGTGGCAGAAATCCTGGAGACGACGGAAGTATCCCAATGGAGATGGGTACCAACTGCCGAGAACGTGGCAGATGACGCAACCAGGCCGCGACGCCATGTGGACCTCAGTCAAGGGTCACGATGGCTAGAATAGAAGAGAATTGGCCAGAGAGCTCCTCTAGTGGAAGTGGCTGCACGAGAGCCACCGACGAGGAAGAGATGCCATGTGAGTTTGCGCTAGTGACTGCAAACGGATTTTTTATATCTTTCCAGAGGTTCTCAAACTACAACCGGCTGGTAAGGACCATGGCTTGGGTCCTAAGATTTGTCCGACGATGTCGCGGCCAGTATAGCGACCGTGAGAAGTATGGACTCACGGCAAACGAATGCGCCAACGCGGAGCGCATATTGATCCGGCAGGCGCAAAGTGAAGCGTTCTCCGGAGAAGAGAGGGACAAAGCTGGAAGGATCTCGAAAGAAGGCAGCCAATTGCGAGGGCTGTCCCCGTATTTCGACGACGATGGAGTCATGCGTGTAAGGGGAAGGATTGACGCCGCCGCTTGTGTGCCATACAGCGCCCGGCGCCCCATTATACTGTCCCACAGACACACGCTGACGGTGATGGTAGTACACCACTACCACCAGAAGATGGGCCATCAGAACCACGATGCGACCATAGGCGAGATACGGAAGAAGTTCTGGATAACGAACTTACGGAGGCTGCTACGGAAGGTGGTGGCTGACTGCCAGATCTGCAAGCTGCGGAGGGCACAGCCGATGCAGCCAATAATGGGTCCTTTGCCAGAGGACCGACTGGAAGCCAACGGATGGCCATTCAAGCACACGGGCTTGGATTATTTTGGACCGTTGCACGTGACGATTGGACGTCGCATCGAGAAGAGGTGGGTGGCACTGTTCACCTGCTTAACCACGAGAGCCATCCATTTGGAGATGGCCCATGATTTATCTACAGACTACTGCATCATCGCTATGAGGAACTTCATGAGCCGGCGAGGACCGGTGGTCAAGATGAGGAGCGATAATGGGAAAAACTTCGTTGGAGCCAATCGAGAGGCCAGGAGATTCAATGAGGTTTTCGAGCCAGAGAAGATCCAGGGCGAGCTGTCGTCCAAAGGAATCGAGTGGATATTCAACTGCCCAGCGAACCCAGCTGAGGGTGGCGCCTGGGAAAGGATGGTCCAGTGCGTCAAGAAGGTGCTGGCACATACGATGAGGGAGCTGGCTCCCATGGAACATGTTCTGGAGAACTTGTTGATCGAGGCGGAGAACATAGTAAATTCCCGCCCACTAACGCATCTGCCAGTTACTGTGGACCAGGAGGCTCCACTGACTTCCAACGACTTGCTGAGAGGAGTACCCAATCTGTCGGATCTACCCGGAGACAATGGACAGCCGTTGGAGAGGTGCGCCACGAAGAAGCAGTGGCGACTGGCCAGGATGATGAGAGACCGCTTCTGGAAGCGATGGGTGCACGAGTACCTGCCTACTCTTGTGCGCAGGGAGAAATGGTGCTCACATGTCGAGCCCCTGCGCCGAGGAGACTTAGTGTTCATCTGCGATCCGGCCATACCACGTCGAGAGTGGAAACGAGGAATCGTGGAGGAGGTGTTCACTGGAGTAGATGGAGTGCCCAGGCGAGCGGCGGTACGGACGGACGATCGAGCCAGGATGATTCGTCCCGCTTCGAAGCTAGCTGTTCTGGATGTGGTGAATGCGGCTGCTTCACGGGGGCGGGGATGTCGCGGAACGGATAAGCTAACCCGCTAGAATATCGATAGTCAGTCAAGTTTGAATTACGCGCCACTAAGGCGAACCTTCGTTAAGTATGTACTCGGTATTTGAACTATGTTTGTAATTGGCCACACTGTTATGGCCGAAAAGCTATGTTAAGTTCGGCGCCACGGTTATTCCGATCGGCGATCCCAGCAGAGAAGGGAGGAGATACTGCGGTATGTAAAGGGGAAATAGGTTGAGGTTAATTCTAAGTTTGTACTTCCTCAACAGAATAAAACATCCACAAGCTCATTACCACACTTCAAGTCCGAGTGTTGGATACGCTACAAGATCTGGTATTTCTTGTTTCGGTGGAGCACGGGTGTTAGATGGCAACTCCCGGGATTTGGATCGGCGTCAATTAGCATTTTCCGGATAAAAATTTCAAAGTCTTTCCTTCCAATATTTTAAAGGGTCTTCATTTTCTCCAAGGTTTTCTTTTTCGGAGTTGTGTGAAAAAACATCGATGGTGGTGACCCAGCCATCGATGGTTCCGATGATTTGCAAACATCGATAACATCGATATTTCACTCGATGTTTCTGCACCTCTACGCCGAAGCTCATAGGATCAACCCAATAACTTGAGAAAGGGAGCAACAAAGAAACACAATCCATCATCGCAACACTCGTCTTTAGCGGAGAATTCGAAAGCAGGAACTTCATGAAATGGCTGAGGAGCGTCTCCCCCATATAGATGTTTCCCAAAATCGCCAGGCTGAATTTTTATGGCAGTCAGAGCGAAACAGTAATATTATAGCCGAACTTTCCACGGATAAAGAAGATGATCAAAGGGAACGCCAACGCCAGAGGAAGCGAGGCAATGCGAGGGAACAATATTTTCGGAATATTAAGGTCGGACCAACTGAACGCTGTGCATGCTGTGGAGGAAAATGATTTCCGTCTCAGTGGTTTGAGCAAAATTTGTATATCTGTTAAATTTCCTAATTTGAATGGGGACAACTCATTTTATTTAAGTAGGAAATTTCCGAGTCCAACTGACAAATATAATTGCAGCACATGTCGTCAGTGTTTCAAAGGGTCGGCTACCATCCCTCAGTCTCACTCACATCGATAACATCGATGTTTCAGTCGATGTTTCTGCACCTCTACACTATGGAGCTGACTGCAAAACACCACAGCACCAATGCCATCGCCTCCCAAAAACAAATCTCATATTATTGAGGCTATCGTTACAGCAATTATTAATTAATTATTATCAATTATTTAAGTAATTATTAACTACAAAATTTTTTTTTCCAGTTAAAAAATCTTTCCCTACGAATAAAATTTTTCGCTCGCAAAATCACACCTATTTAGTTTTCAGATCTGTCAACGCTTTATATTTTTTGCTAGCTATATTTATCTTACGTTAGTACCCTCCATAGCGAAAGCTAATGTACTTACATATGTATATTGTTTTTCTTATTTTCGCTACCCTTTCTTATATGAAATTTTGCATCTTGAAGAATGTTTATCTTATGTTACTAATCTAGTTATCACTTAGTTATCACAAATTTGCTCGTCTGAAAGGAACAAAAATTTACTGGAATTATACACATACATATAAAAAATGTGTTTTAAAATGTAATTTTTTAAATATTAAAATTACAGTTTTACATTTTCTTCAACATTTAACGATCGTCTTGATGGTATCTACATATGTTGTACATATGTATGCATGTATGTACATATAAACTAACTTGTATAAAACCTGTTGTACCAAATGTCATCAACCTGTCATCAGTAAAAATCGGCATGTAGGGCCTCTTGCACTGTGCCTTTCTCAATAATGTAAGCGCGGTGGGTGTTTTTTGTACTTAATTTGTCAAGGGCAAAAAAAAATAAAACAAAAAAATATGGTTCGACCTAAAATACCGATGAAATTCTGATGACACGTTGATGAATCATCGATTAATTGTTAATGAACCATTGATGAGTGCTTAGAAAATCGATTTCTATTTATTCTTAATCATTCATATGGCACCTATATAATATAGTGCCCGTTTTTTAATAACATTAGAACTCAAATTATTAAATAATATAAAAATTATAAAATAATCATGAATAATCCTGATAGAGCCTGAAATAACTTTTTCACTGAGTTGTTTCTGTTCAGAAAATATCGATATTGTTATATATGTATGTACATATATTTCACATCCCTAATTGATACATCGAATGCTTCTCACCCCCAGTAGAAGAAACAGGTTATTCGTAGTATTTGTGCGCGTTTTAATTTTCCTGAAATGGAATTTTCTGCCGATCTTCCGCTTATGGATATACTTACATTTATGACGGATGAACTTCAACAAGCATATGAAAACGGCAATGGTAAAACTGAGAAAGTCAATGTGCTTATGGAATTTTTTGAGCGATGGGAGAGCGACAATTCAATTAAAATTCTGAAGTCTTTTAACTTTGAATTTGAACCTGGTATGCATCTAAAATATTTATATGTATATGTCCATGAAATAACTTTCTAATGGCTTTTCTTTTAGACTTGGATTGGTTTAATGTTAGTCGACCATTGTCGTTAGCTGGACTACGAGGAAAAATAGTTGTTCTTGACTTTTTTACATATTGCTGCATTAATTGTATACACATATTACCCGAATTGCACAGTTTGGAAGAACAGTTTCCCGTCGAAAGTGGACTTGTAGTCGTAGGTGTGCATAGTCCAAAATTTGAAAATGAAAGAGCCACTGTTAACATTCAGTCAGCTGTGCATCGATATGGAATCACACATCCCATTGTTAATGATTCCAGATCAGCCATGTGGCGCCTCCTGGGAATATGCTGTTGGCCATCTCTAATGGTTCTAAGCCCCACTGGTCGACCTTTGTTATTACTGATGGGTGAAGGACACAGAAAATTTCTTGAAGAATTCATTAGATCGGCTTTATTATTTTTTGAAAGGCTTGGAAAAATTGACCACGGCAACTTGCCTCTGCAGTTATCTTCAAATAACTTGCACCTGGCATCTAATTTGCGTTTTCCAGCTAAAATTGCACGAAGTCCACGTGGGGACAAATATGCAATTGCAGATTCCGGTAATAACCGCATCCTTGTTGTGGCAAAGAATGGGGTGGTAGAACACAAGATTGGAGGCTACCAAGCTGGTTTTGCTGACGGAAATTTAATAAGCGCACGCTTTAACAGCCCACAGGGTGTAGCATTTATAGACGAAAACGTTCTGATCGTTGCCGACACCAAAAATCACTATCTTCGAAAAATCTGTTTAACAAATAACCAGGTGGATACTCTTGCTGGCACAGGGGTTCAGGGAAGCGAACGTACTGGAGGGCGCGTGGGCATTCTGCAACCTATATCATCTCCTTGGGATGTGGCTATATTTCGCACACGAGATATGGATATGTCATTTCATCTTGATGAACGAAACGTGCCAGAAAAGCCTATTGTGCTCATTTCGATGGCCGGCACCCACCAAATTTGGGGCTATTTTCCCGAAGGTATTATTTGGTGGAAGTTCCGTAAATTCGAGCCCCTTTGTTGTGTTGCATTGATCGGAAACGGTTTGGAGGAAAATCGAAACAACTCCTACCCTCAAAATGCAGCTTTCGCGCAGCCATCTGGTCTGGCAATGGCAAAGGACTATTTGTTCATAGCTGACAGCGAAAGCTCTAGCATACGTAAAGCTTCAATGATCGATGGAAAGGTAATGCCAGTTGTCGGAGGAGATCGGAACCCACTTGTAAGTATGTGTACATATGTGCACTTAAATTTAGAAACCGAGGATAGTTGTATCCATGTATATTTATTTATTTTAATATATGGATATTTCCCTTTACAGAATCTTTTTGCTTTTGGCGACGCGGATGGAAAACTTTTTAATGCGAAACTTCAACATCCACTGGCAGTTACCTATGACAATGTTAATAATAGGATATATGTAGCTGATACCTATAATCATAAGATTAAGATTATTAATATAGAAGATAGTAACATATCAACGTTGACAATCAAAAGCCATGACGAAACCGATTTAATTCTAAATGAGCCAGCTGGGTTGTGCGTGGATGTCGATGGTCGAAATCTGCTGATTTCGGATACAAACAATCATACAATACACATTATAGACTTAAAAACGTTAAAGGCACAACCGTTTTCTTTGGATTTTAGTAAAGTAACGTCTATTAGTGAAACCGATGCACAAGAAACAACAAATTTATTAAAGGACGAATCAACGCATCACGTGATTAAGGCAATGTCTCTGCACTTTAGTGAAAAGAGTACAATTTCTTTTCATTTTCGCCTTTCACAAGAATTCAAATTTACCAATGAAGCCCCCCAGACATGGGTATTAAAAACTGTAAACCGAGCCGTGAATTTAGATCAATCTTCCGGAACTGTAGATAACGGAATATGTAAAATGCAGGTGCAGGTTGTTCATCCCGATCTCTTATGTGAAATCAGCAATATTATGACCATTTTTTTTTCACTTAATATATGTGATTCAATGTGTTGCCTAAATAAGCAGTTTTCCGTAACTCTAAAGAGTAAAGAGCTAAGAGAAGAATACATACCTAACCAGAACGTTTATATTAAAGTCGAACGAAAAAGCATAGGAATTATATAATTAAAAAATGAAGTTGAATATTAGCTGTATAAATATTTTTATATGTATGTATATTCTTGCAAGGTAGCCAGAAGGAGGCGTCGATATTTTATGGGCCGTGTTTCAGAACCCATTCGGTTACAACAGCTACTTCTGCGTCTTTTGTTGCTTGAATCACCTCAATAGGGGAAGCTTTGCAAAATTCACCGGCACGTACGACAATGAAAGTGTTACACGTTCTCTCGTTTTACTGCCGAGAGCTCAATATTAAAATATTAAAGCGTCAAAACAATAAAACTTTTCCACTTAACGACTAATTTTAATCAATTTTAATCAGATATAGCCATTTCGAATTTTGTAGATTTCGGACTACTATATCATAACAATTAATATAATTAATAAATTTACCTGTTAAAGTTTTCATCAAATTTTAAATATACCCATTTTAAATTATTCTAAAATTTTGGTTTAAATTTAGTGAAAACCCGATTTTTATAAATGGGCAATTCTCCAGAAAGTTCCACCGCGGCCATAATTGTAAACGTTTTTAAAACGAGTATGTTTAACATGGTTATAAAAACATGGTTCGATTGATCAAGATAAAAGAGTATGTTTAACATGGTTACAAAAAAAAAATGGTTAGATTGATCAAGATAAATAAATTTTTAATTTTCCAAAATAAATTTAAAAAAATCGATGTCAAACACCCGAAAACAACAATGTTGCTTCAATCAAAAAAAGTAATAAAAAATTGCTTGTTTTGTTTTGACGCCAATCTCTTAAACAAAAGCATTTACTTTGACTTTTGCTTTCTTATATTACAGAGAATGCAAAGTCAATATAAAATGCAAAAGGACATATGTATGCAATTACAAATATTCGTACAGATTTAATTTAAGGGGTTAGACCACCCTGAACGTCTGAAAATTGGAGGGTTTTTAAAAAATTTATTTTGACAAAGCTATTAAGAATCCAACTTTTTATTTATTAGTATATCAAATTACATATGTTGAATTAAAAAAAAAAAAATTTTTACGAATGGCGATAGCCAGTCAAAAAAGGAACTATTTTTTAGCGAATGGTCGTATCGTGTGCACAGCAAATGTTTTATCTAAAACCCAAAAACAAAATTTATTTTATAAACTATATGGCCGGCACTAACTAGGGCATGCAACAGAACGAAGTTGACACGGATACAACGGGCAGCGAGTGCGGGGGCCGTGGGAGCAATGCGCTTATGCACCCCGGCTGCCCTCAACGCTATCCTGAATATAATGCCGATAGAACTGTTCGAGAAGGACATTGCAGCACAGAGCGCAGTGAGACTGAAGGCTGGCAATTGCTGGAGGGAATACGGCGCCGGGCACGGCGGTATAAATGCAAACGAAAAGACTGGCTACATGATCGCGGAATTGAACTTCGGGAATGCATTCTCGACCACATATCTTACAAGGGAAGACTGGAGCAGGGACAAAGAGGTAGTAGAGAACGATGTGTCCCTCTACACCGATGGCTCCAAGATGAGCTGTGGCGTAAGGGCTGGGATCTACGCTGAGAATTGGGGAATTGAATCTCTCGCGACGGTCTTCCATGCTGAGGTACTAGCCATAAAGGAAGCAGTTAAACTCTCCTTAAGGGGTTACATAAAGTAAATATATTTAAGAATATACACAGAAAGTTTCAGTTATGGGGCCCATCCACAGTAGAACATGTTGGCCGAGCATGTTGAGCTCGACGAAATTTTCATCGTTAGTGCTAGTGCTCGCGTACAAATTTCGTGTTCGTCGAGCCGCTCGAACAAAATAGAAATCATTCTATCTTGCTTGTGTTCGCAACAACATGCTCGACAATGGATGGCAACGTTGGCACGAACATCATTTCAAGCAAATGTTTGAGCGACAACACCTAATAGAGCAGCTCTAAGATGTCAAAAAAATTTATTTATTTTAATTGAAAACTTTATTTTCCAGCCAAAGGCGCAAACATTAATTGCCAAAAGTGCGATATATGTACGTCCAAGTAAAAGTACAAAACAGAGATAAGACGATTATTATAATCAATGTTTTCGTTAATTGGTATGAAACATTGTTAATCTTTAAAGAGGAACATTATATTAAATATAGTAGATTTTAATCTTATTATTTTGTGTGGCTTTCATATAGTTGGATTATATCCTTAGAACGAGTTTTCATAAAAAAAACCTACTTTTATGTGGTCTTTGGAATCTTGGCCTATTCTTCCAAGAGGACAGCTTTGACCTAATTTTTATTGGATGCAGCCCTCTTGCGAATAGCTAAATCCCAAATTACCCACAAGTTCTCAATGAAGTTAGGGTCTGGGATTGGGCAGGAGGGTTCACCACATAAGGGCAGGTTCAGATCACCCAGGTCTGCACAAGAGCCTGGCTTTTCATTGTCCGGGTAAAATCGGCAACTCCGCTCTAAGCCAAATTTTTGGATCGTAGGATTAAAATTTGTATTGTGTAGCTCTGTCTTCGGTAGTTGCCATTTCGTCTGAGACCAAATGATCAAATTTAGCTATTCGTGAATATTTAGAAAAAACAATGCCACTGTAATTGAGCGTCAAGTACCACGCACATCGCAAAAAATTAATAACTCCGGTAACTTAAGGGGTTACATACAGTTAGAATTAAAAAAAAAAATAGATTTTTATTTTATTTTATTATCTTAATGTAAATATATTTAAGAATATACACAGAAAGTTTGATTTAGTTCCGGTGAATATTTCCTGAGTTATAAGTAAATCTGAAATGAATTTCAGAGTGCTCTATGTAAAGTGCATTCCAAACTTTAAACGTGTTTTTCTCAAAATGGTCTTTTCAAAGTCGGTGACCAACATTTCTCGAAAACGGCTAGCTCGATTAGTCTCAAATTTTAACACTACCTTCTTAAATATATTTTTTAGAAATTAATCGAAGATTTTTTCTTTCCAATAAATATTTTATTTTTTATAAACAATTTAAGGCGGAAATTTTGGGGAAAAATCGATTTTTTTTTTTTGCAAAACTGCCATTTTGTAAAAAAAAATTATTTTGCTTATTCCTTCGATTAATTACTAGATTTGACATTACTCATAGGAAATGTGTTTGGGTTTTTAATTTCGGATGATCCAGTTCCGACATATAGTGGTCACCGCAAAACGTCTTACAAGGATCCATGACCACTTCAAGCAGATAGCTAACAAGGAATGGCTAAGTAAGAGCGCACAGAAGGTCAAAACAATGTTTGCCGAGATACGACAAAAAACGAACCAGTGAATTGCTATCGACGGGATATCAGCAGGATCACGGCAGTCACCACGGGACATTGGGCGATCGGATGGCATGCAATGAAGATGGGACTGCCATAGAATCTGCAAGCAATATACAGAGCAATAGACATCGGAACATCTGCTCTGCTTCTGCCTAGCGCTGAATCAAATCAGACTTCGCCACTTTCCAAATGGAGTCACTGGAAAGCATAGGAAAGCTGAAGGTATTGGCAATCCTAGGTTTCGTTACTGACTCTGGTTGATAGTGATAGTGATCAGGACTACCAACAACATACAGAGAGAGTGGAACAAAAAGGAGTTTAGCTCTAATAAGAGGTAGTAGTATTGGTCCTCACCACTGAAACCTACCATATAAGTATAGCTATAACATGTCGGAGGCGTTTTTTGGAATTTTTTTTTTAGCAAAAGAATCACTTTGAAAAAAAAATTTTTTTTTTACGGAATTTTAAAAACTTAACTTAAAATCAAAACATATCGAAAAAATCCTACGACATGCCATAGAGAGTTTTATAGAGCACCTGTGTAAGAAATTTGAAGAAGCAGTTTTTTGAGAAATCATGTACACCGTTCCAAAAAACGTAGTTTTGAGAAAAACGCAAAATAAGATTAAGAAAGTACCCTAAGGTATACCGTCAGCGCTCACTTCTAATGACTGTAATATCTTAAAATAACCCTAAGAATATTGAAAATATTATGGAAAAAAAAAATTTTTTTTTTCAAAAATGTCAGGGTGGTTAAAAAATGGATTTAAAAAATAACTTCATAATATTTTAAAGTCAAACAAAATACATTATTAAGATAATTCATTGCATAATTCATTAAAGTTTATTGTATTACAATTTTTCATCACTCTTCGCTGAAATTAGAGCTTAAAATGGTTTCTTGCTAATGAAACTTCTGTTTTTGTTATTATGGTGCTAACCAAGGGCTAATAGTTTTAAATTTTGTAAAATTAAAATAAAGTCTTGGCACATGTTTTTTTTTAGTTTAAATGCGTACGAATGTCGAATTCGCCATCAGAGAATTATCCATATATGGCGGTTAGCGAAGCAGATTTCCTTTTTCACAGTTTTGTATTTTTCTCTATATCTAACTATTAATTGTATGGCACCTAAATTTTTTTTTTAATTAAAATTGAAATATTAGAATAATAAAAAAGGGCTGTACCTCAAATTTGATGAAAATCTGTTGAAAACTGAAAAAGTTATAATTTTTTTTCTACTAATTTTCCGATCCTTACCATATCAGCTATGTGATGTAGTCGTCCGATCCGGTCGATAGAAGACTAACTGCAAAGTTTCGTTTAAATGGCTTCAAAACTGAGAGACTAGCTTTTGTTGAAACGGACAGACGGACATGGCTATATCGACTTGACTGTTGATGCTGATCAAGAATATATATATGGTCGGAGATGACTTCTTCAAATTATAATACATTGCCAGGGTATAACAATGCGAGCAAATTAACTACTGGAGTGCTGCCAGATTATTTGCTTGCATGTGTACTAAAATGGTTAGGTTTGAAGTTCTTTATTTAGAAAAGATAACTACGTGTTAGATTACGTTGTAGAATTTATTGTAATTTGCTCGTAAGACTCTGAAAGGTGCAGGCATTTTAAAGGATTTTCTACAATGCGCAATACTAAGGGTATATATGATAGGATCTAGTACCATAAAACGGTACGTGGAAATTGAGCTGACTCGGCACTTCCCAAGTCACCAATACCTAGCATTATTATACGGTTGGCTAAGGAAGGCAAGGTATTTAGAAGAAGTCTATTAGAATAGGAAGGTAATTTTTGGTTTTCATCCCAATTTAAATCGCGTGGGGCGAATAGTAAAAAGTTTTATGGAACCGATTCGGCGAGTTTACTCTAGACGCCGTATTGAGGGCTCCAGACTCAAGAATCATATTCAAGAATGGGACGAATTAAAGAAGTATATAGGAATTTAGTAAAATAGGGATCATTGAATTTCTTCGACGACAGTTTAATAAATCTAAGCACACCCTTGGCTTTATCACCCAAACAAAATATTTTTTGGACGTTGATGCACTACGGTCGGTACACTCAAGTGGCACGTATGACACCAGGCACGTGCCTGTTTGGGTTAGGTGTTAGACGGCACGATGAAAAATATAGGACAGAATACGAGGAAATTGACTACCGGCGTTCTGCCAGGTTGTTTGCTTGCATGTTTACTAAGTGTGTTAGTATTAAAGATTTTAATTTTGGAAGACTATCTACGTTGGAGATATGTGTGTACAAATCATTATAATTTGCAAATAAGACTCTAAAAGTTTCATGCAGTTCGAAGGAGGTTCTACAGTGGCGCAACACTAATGGTATATAGGATCTAGTATTTCTACATGGTACGTGGAAATTAAGCTGACTCAAAAAGTCAGCACTTTCCACATCACCATGGCTAAGGGTTTATTAAGAGTATATTTGGTTTGTATCCCAATTTAAACCGCGTAGAGCGAAGTTTAAAGTTCTTTTGAACCGACTTGATGCGTTTACTATGGAAGCCGTACTGAGGGCTCGAAACGCAGCATACATGTCATTTATAAATAATGAAAACAATTAGGGTCCTAAATGGCTTTTTACGAGACGCCAGATATAACCCTTAGAACATTAGGTAAATTATTCTTAAAGAGGACCTTTTGCGTCCTGCCATTTAGTTAACTTGAGATCCAATTAAGAAGGTCACTTGGAAAACCCATTAAATCGAGTTTTCTTACGAGGAGAGAATGGTTAACAAAGTCAAATGCTTTACTAAAATCAGTATAGATTATATCTGTCTGAAAATTATTATGGAAGCCCTTTATAATGTAGGAAGAGATCTCCAAAAGATTTGTTTTTCGCTTCGCTTAATAAAACCATGTTGACATGAAGAAATAACTGATCTACAAAGGTGCTGCAAATGGGAATTTATAAAATTTTCGATAGTTTTTTTTAATGGCCGACAACTTAGAGATTCCTCTATAACTGCTGGCATCCGATTTACTATTTTTTTTGCAGAGAGAATTAATTAAGAATTCCTTCCAAATAAGGGTAAAGTGGGAGGATTCGAAGGATAAGGTGAACAACTTCAGGGCGTCGGCACAATACCTGAGCACACAGTCAGGAATTCCGTGGGAACCTAGCGAATAAACTGGCTTGACACGATGAAGATCTAAAAGGAGAGAGCTTTCGTTTAGGCTAGGATGGAAAATTAAGTTTGAATTGGGTATGTCGTAGGAATAATTCTGGTGTAATTTCGAAGAGTTTGAATAAGCTGTTTAAAAAAACTGCGAAACCAGATCGGCTATTGCCCGATCATTATTTGAAGTAGTATTTTCAAATGAAAGCGAGCAAGGATTTGTTTTAGGATTACGTTTAGTGAGAACTGGGCCCTACAATAGTTTTTATAACACTGCGCGTTCAGCACGGTAAAGTTTGACCGAGCTGATAAATAAAATGAAAGGGCAGTTTGAGAACCGGTGAATTTAAATTTATCATACAGCCCAGATTTTTTTTTTTAAGTCGGCTCAACTCTTTAGTGAACCACGGCGGCTTATTCGAGCTTGGTGGATTATATAACGGAACATATTCAGTAAAAAATGAATTTATGGGACTGTAAAAAATATCCACGGCAACTGTCATGACAGTGCACATGTATAGATCGGACCAATTGAACCCGTTTATAAAATTATTCAGCCGTTCAAAGTTCGTCTTGCGAAAGCATAGGACTTCATTGGCTGGACGGTCAGAAATATTCTGTACGTCACATCTACAACCAAGATTCACATCGAAAATTGGATGATAAGGATCGTCGGGCTGCGTCAGAGGCGCCACCCTTGCTAAACTGACTCTCGCAGGATCAGAGACGAAGCAAAGATCGAGCAAGCGCTGTAAGGAATTTCGCACATGGTTGACTTGAGACAGCGAAACGTAGAACAAGACAGCGATAAAGTCAGGAGTATGGAAAGTATTGGTGGAATTATTTGAGCACCTAATAGCACCAGGGATATTAAAATCTTCTAGGACTACCAACTGGTCTCTTTCCAAAATTCTACTGGAAACCATCTGAATAGTGGAAAGGTGATTCCAATAAAAAGGAAGTTCCGACAATGGAGGTATGTAGGAACAGGTAATAAAAATGGAGCTTCCTTTGATAGATAGCTTCACACAGAAGAATTCAACATAGTTGCATTCCTAGAAGGTTAATAATTCTGACGTGAGGAGTCTACCGTTATGAGAACTCCAACCTCGCGTCTGATACGGCGATCTAGCCGATATACTGTGAACACAGCTGGAAAAACTTCGGAGCACAGAATCTCCGGCTTTAACCAGGTTTCTGTGAGCACAATAACCTGAGATGCAAACGAAAGGCTATCAGAATACAAGTTAGGGAGCTTACTACGTAAGCCTCTTGCATTCTGATAGGAAATAGCTAAGGAGTGGGTTAGTTTTTTGGGTGGGGATTGGAAGACGTAGAAGGTGCAGTGGTATGATCAGGCCTGGGAAGAGTTATTCCTACAGGCCGCTTTTTCTTTTTCTTCGCTTCGAACTCCTTAACAACGATGTACTCTGGCCAGAAGTTGGGAGAGCAAATAGTGTTAAAGAGCTCTATATTTTGAAAGATAAATATCCCTAGCGTTAGAACATTTAAGCTTTTCCACCTTAATCTTTATTTTATCGTCTCTGGTTTTGCCTTGTATAAGGGCGAGAACATCTTCCGATGTTTGGTCAGGAAAGAGCCGCGAGACAAAAGTATGTCTCGTCGGTGAAACCGCTATAAGGGCTTTTGGCAAGGCAGATCTGCGGTGCCATTGTCGGCCGGTATTCCGAGCCTAACACCCTGGGCAGATATATCGTTAAACACGGGACTTTGAGGGGTCAGTGTTTGCGACCCCCCAGGGGACAAAACAGAAATCACCGGCGGTACGGGCACTCCCGCTGCACGTTCGGGTACCGAATCTTTTCTAGCGTTCGATCTCAGCACTCTTGGAATTAATGCTGGTGTCGAGGGCTGTGCCGAGGGAGGCTGCTGCTGAGAGCCCGTTATATGTATTTCGGGTCCGTCTGCGGGCTGCCCAGCAAAAGGAGTTTTTTTGCGCCTAGGAGACTCTTTTAATAGCGTAAGGCTATTAAATTGGGTGTCCAGCGCCTAGAACATATCAAGAGTTTTACGAAAACTCGTTAAAATTCCCTTAAAACCGTTTTTGGTATGCCGCATGAAAGACATCATTTCCCTTTCTACATCGCGACAGTCCTCACAGATGTAACGCAGGCCGATGTTTTTTTTACATCGTCCACCGTCCGTGCTGCAACACCAATACACTTGGCGTACATGATGTTGTCGCACAGCCAGCAGCCGATTGTAAGCTAGCCTGTAGAAATGGCCTTTTTACAGGTTTTGGCGAAACAGACAATATCTCCGGACATTATTAAGTCTTACCACTGTACTTGTAAGTAAAAAAAAAACAAAGCTATAAAGACAAGAAGTGAAGAGTCACAAGAGAGCGAGAAATCGGAAGAGCGTGGGAGATAGATAACTAAAACATTCAGCTGTTGCGACGGCGCAAACACAAGCAAGAACAAGAAGGCACAAAAATTGGGAAATAAAACCAATTATAAACACAAATCAGAATAGCTGCATGCACACTCGAAGTGAACAGGTAGTTGTTAACACAAAATAGAAAATTTAAGTTAACTCCGGAGGTTATTTGAAAACTTTAACACACGACGAGAAAGATGAAAGATTTTCCTGGGCCTTTTCCGTAAAGAATGCATTTTCTAAAGCTTTTAATTGATTATTGGCACCGATGAACAAGAAGTGAAAGGTCTGATATTTTCCAAGTCTACCCAACAATTGTCCGTCGTTAGGTCGCCTACTAATTCTAGCTGTTCTGCTCTGGGGGCTAAACAACAGAACACTGCAATATAGGCCTTATCCTGGCCTTTTTCCACGGATTTTATGATAAATCTAAATAGACCCGCAGTAGTCGATTCGAGATTTGAAGAATGGCCGAGGCTGTGTCACTCAATCAGCTGGTAAATTGCCCATTTTTTAATACGCTTTTATTAGTTCGGGATGTATGTATGTATGTATGTAACGGAATCCAAATATCTGATGAACGTGAAACTTTGCTTACTTCTCAATTTGATAAAAAATTTTTATTATCCCGATTAGGATCGTTAGGATTAATAAATTCTTTTATAGATCCTCAGTAAAGGAGTAAGAGAGACAGAACTAGCTCGCGATCTGCGCGTCATGAAATAATGAGATTACTTTGTAAGATATTTCATAATTACATGTCCGCAAAAAATGATTATTGATAAATCGAACTAAAATACGAAAAATAACTGATAGCTTAAAAAATTAATAAATAATAGTTAAAAAAACTAGAAAAACATGCTTTTATAAATAATGTTTTGCCAAGTACTATTGTTTTATTGTATTGTTTAACTATATTGTTTTATTGTTTAACTATTGTTACAAACAATGATAAATGTATTTCTGTAAACATAAAATATAAAAGAAAATCTCTGATATTTACAAAAAAATATTAAATTAACAAAACCAGTGCAGCTGTAGAATATCTCGTCACGTATGTATTTAAACGTTGTGCTTAGTGACAGCATTATGTATATCAGTCCAATGACAAATTCACAGCAATAGTCGAACTGAATACATGTTAAAACAATGATTGATATAATTAATTACAGAAACAAAACAGGCACTTGGCGCGAGATACTACCGTGTCTCTGGATGCACCCCACGCTTTTAACTCTGAATTTAGTGATCTTGTTTATAATTATAAACTATTGCTCGGAATTTAATAATTTTGTTTGAAATTATAAATTATTTTCTTTTTTTTAGTTCGGGTATTTATAAAAGTGTGTTTGTTTAGTTTTTTTTTTTTAATTATTATTTATTGTTGCATTCATTTGGGTCGAACCCTTGTACATCTGACACAGCTTTGTATGTTTGTCATTCAGAATCCAATATTGGTGTCTGTCCATTGGTTTTAGCGATTTTACTTCGCAATGCAAGTTATCTTTATGGATATCTCACAACACCATCTTCACAATTGGATCATTGTGATCGCGGAAGAGTAGAAGGATTGCAAACAGTGCAGAGTGCAGAGTAGGTCCTTCAGTCTGATGCCAGAAATCTGTTTGTTGCAGCTTGCCCTCAGAGCTGAAAATTGTTCAGAAAATTGAAGTTTTGCAATGAACCTCCCATATATTGCAATTTGGAGATTTCATAAGAATAAGCAATGAGTGCCAATGATCAAGATTTTTCTTTAGTGTCTAGATGTTCTTCCCTCCAAAATCGTTTTAACAGCGTATCAATTTCTCCCGAAGACACTTTCGAAAACAATCTGTGCAGGGGGCGATCCTGCCGTAAAAATAAATCGTGGGGTTGAAGCGAAGAAAACCCGCCGGGGTTAGAAATGAAAAGTCGGGAGCGTCAGCTTTAATTGGCTGCACATATGGTACTAACTAGCTTAAACATATGGGTCGCGCTCCCGACTAATAAGCTACGCATAACAGTGCGAGAGAGGGCTCGAGAAGTGGAGTGCTAACTAGCCGTCCCTCAGCTCGCTTAGCAGCGAGCGAAACTCGGAAACTTGCGAACGCGCCACAAAGGCCTTCTGACGCGAACACAATCCGTCTGAGTCTTGATTTTGGAGATTTGGGCCTCCAGTCTGAAATTCGTCAAGCTTCAGAGATAGCATTGAAATCATTCGGTCAGAAATCATATTTATTTGTGATCCAAAATCAAGCAGAGCTCTAAACGTGACCATTTGGCTATTGCTTGCTGACATTTTGACTGTGCTAGTAAGTTGTAGGTCATGTTACTTGCTCCACCCACAGAAGGTGATTGTGGCTCGGTTGCTGCACCTAACCTGCACCTGGTTCCAAGAAAGGTATGGTTTTTTTTTTATCGCATTTAAAACACGTACGTCTTCAGCAATCCTTCGCCTTGTGGTCACTACTGAAGCAGTTAACACACATTCTTTGTTTTTGTACCCAATTGTTATATTTTGTATGTTTTGTATTTGGTCACCATAGAGAAAACCCTCTAATACGTAAGCCTGACTGAAGGCACATATTACGTTTTTGGCCTAAACAAACACACTAACAGCTTTTTGATCGTTTACATAATTTGTGACGGTTGATAAAAAGCACACAAAATTATGAGTCTCAGCTTTAAAAGCTCTCCGAAGCTTTTAACGGGACTTAGTTTTCTATATGCACAAACCAAATGTTTTTTCGCGTGTAAAATTTGGTTTGCTGCATATTGTGCTTTGCTGTTCAAATTAAAAACCACCGAGAGATTTTTTTTCACCCTCGGCAACTCGCGGCGAGTGCCGTAAGACAGTTTCATGCCCCACCAATACCACCAAAATACCAAATCAAAAATCCTTCCTACTTAGGTAAACTAGTGAGTGGCTCCCTTCACCGCTAGCTCACTATTTTTATCTAAGACCTTTTATCCAACTTTATAAATTTTCTGTAAAGAGACTCTGCTGTGACTGAGCTTTATTTTTTTCGATTTTTAATAAGTATTTAAATCAATATAAAAACGAAATATTAATTAAAATTTTTGGAAAATATTCTAAATCGTTTATTAATGGCATCCCATCACAGAAGTAACATCAGGTATTCTTAGTATACGTCTTAGTTACGCATACATAACTGTTCAGCGTCATCCATATAGACTAGAGAAAAAGAAGAGGACAACAAAAGGAACGTTATAAACGAATTATTGTCCGCCAAAGTTATACGTCCGAGTGGTTCCCCTCTTGCTAGTGATGCTGGCCAAGAAGAAGAATGGTAAAGATCTTTTATGTGTAGACTACAGGAAATAAAACGCTAATACCGTGACGTTTAAATATCCTTGACCATTAATTTCTGATCGAATAGCTCGTATGCGTGGAGCCAGGTTCTTTTCTTGCTTAGATAATTCAAGGGGCTTTTACTAAATTCCCATTCACAGCATTCGTCACCGTTTACATTATGATATAATGATAGCCGCAGAAACAATGATTGGGCTATATCAAGTTTTATAAATCCTATAGAAAGCAGGTTCATCAAAGCTGCCGCAGGAGCCTCTCTTTCGACAAACCGTTGCACAAAAAACTCCTGGAATTGCGTAATTGTTATTGTAACTGTGGTTTATAAAACATCAAAGGGTTACACTTTATGAAATATATAACAATAAACATTGCGGGTATTAGACCATTTAGTACATCTGTTTCCGTATCTGGCACTGGTTTTCTTCAACAAAAGATTTGTTTATGGGGAAGGCAATAAATTTGCTACCATTTAGCAATAACTAATTAACGCACGATAGGTTAGTTATAAAGCCGTATTTATTTTCTTATTTTAATCTCGTCAGAGCTGCAACTGCCGATCGGACGCTTGACTTTAATTATATATTATATTACAATGTAGTTTTGCTTAATTATCTACACAGAAGAAGAAGAGAGAGAGCAATATATAAAGAAGAGAACGCCTAAGAGCGCAGCAGGGTATACATATGCACGGATGATTAGGTGCGAGCGGTCTGCTCCGAACAAGTTTAAAAATGAAACTTTTTTATATTTGCATAGATTTTGTTACATTCTAAAACCATTATTTTATATGTCGATCGGAGTAATCGTTGTTGGTCTTTTTTTTTTTTTTAATTGTCATTGAAATTGATGCAAAAAGGTTTGGGTATCGGGTATCCTACGGTTTCTGGACGTTGATGCACTACGGTCAGTACACCAGGCACGTTCCTGTTTGCGTTAGGTGTTAGTAGGCGCAATGGAAAATATAGGACAGAATACGAGGAAATTGACTAACGGCGTGCTGCCAGGTTGGTTGCTTGCATGTTTACTAAGTGTGTTAGTATTAATGTGTTTAGTTTAGTGTGTGATTAGTGTGTACAAATCATTATAATTTGCACATAAGATTAAAAAAGGTTAATGCAGTTTGAAGGAGGTTCCATCAAGGACTATACAATTTACAAGATGCCTCACGACCATACATTCGTTTTGCAATATGAGGCTAATTTTATTCAAATGACAATGGCGCTCTCCCTGCTCTCACAAAGTTGAGAGCGTAAAGATCTAAAAATAGAATGCGTTTGCATGTATGAGTAAACACAGAATCTTGCAGTACCGCACGTCATCAATAGGCCACTGTCATCGACTGTCATCAACGCGCCGACTGCGGCTTCTACAGAGTCGACGCTCTGATGACTGCGACTTCTACTACGACGCTCTGCCCACGGTACAGTTACGACAGTAGTCTAGACGGCAGTCGTCGGCAGTACCATGGCCCGGCCATTGATGAATTTTGTTGATGAATCATCGATGAATTCATCAACAATTTGTATGGCCATTCATCGATGAATCATCAACAACACCGCCTTGACTGTTGATGAAACGTTGATGAATTACTTACTGATGACTGGTACTAAATTTTTATTTATGACAGCCTAGGACATGCCTATGTTAAATTCATCTACAGTTTGTATGGTCTGTCATCGACGAATCATCAACAGCACCCCCTTGACTGTTGACGAAACGTTTATGAATTACTGAAGACAGGTACTGCAGGGTTTCAATTGTTCTTTTTTTTCTTTATTTTTATAAGTAATGCAAAAAATATTAATACCAAATGTTTAATTCCAATATTTAATTTAAAATCTATGCGTATTTATGTCACAACAATAATATTAAAAATAATAATAAGAAAATGTTAAGTTTATAATAAATATTGGTTTAAATTATACCACCATAAAGGTAGACTTTCTGGCGCGTTTTATTTATTGTAGTATCCCCAATAGACCTAGTCTACGTTCATTATCAAATCATCAAAATCGTTGCCGTTTATTATTTATGACATAAAATGCTGAGCTTAGATTGCTTCTTCTGCCTATCAGCTATCACAATCCATTTACAATGCTTAAAGAGTAAAACTTTTACAAGTATATTTAAGAGATCTATCTTATGCACATAACATATATTATTTTTATCAAACCATAATGAGAAATCAATACTTTTATTTGTGCACTTAATACATTGTTTCACAATAAATTTTCTAATATTAATTTGTCGTTTATTATTTTTGAAAATATTTTCAAAAACCTTTATGTGAATTTTACAGATATTAAAAAATATATCAGATGGTGCTTTTAATTTTTCAAAGTGCGAGTCGCTCGAGTAGTTTTTTCATGTATAAAAAGCTCAGATGGAGCTGTTAATTGCTCGTCTTCTTTAATCAGTAACGATCTGCAATTATCACAACTAGATGCCTTTGCAATATATTCACAAAAATATCTACTCGAGGTTAATTCAATGGGTACATTATTGCTCAAAAAATGATCCATATTTTTGTCAAAGTACCTCTCATTGTCTTGGACAATTTCTCAATATGATACAGAATACTCTTGCTTCTGTATTTCTTTCTTTTCAATGCCAGGCTGTTATATAATTGAATCAAACTCAACTGGCAAAATAACATCATCATCTGATTCGCAATTTGTCTTTTGGGGAAATTTAAAAATATGCAAAGATATTAGTTTAGGAATTATTATATTAAATTTATTAACTCAAGGCTTTCAAGCGGATCCTTGTTAACTCGACTAATTAATAAGAAAAAGTGATCCAAGTAGTCTTTAAAAAGATCTTTAACGAGGCCAAACATAGCCTGACTAGTTTGGAGCAAGCCATCAAGACAATATATATTATTTCAGTGGTATTTAACGTTCTTTAGGTATTCCTGCATTTCCTTCAGTTTGTTCCAAGCCATATTCTCAGTTTTTGTCAGTTAATACTTTGCTATTCAGGCAATCAAAGTAATCATTAACTAATTGGACAAATGCTGACACTTCTGAACTATTTCGATGAAGCTGCTTGTTTTGATTACAAGCTTTAATTGCCGCAAAAAAAGTATGACTAAATGTATGTGTTGCCAAACATACCCGCATAAGCTGAAATCTATTTGGATTAAAGTGACTAATTTAGTCATTTTCGTTACTGATTCCTGCTCTAATTCGTATACCACTCGTATAACATCAAAATCAACTATTCCGTCAGGGGTTTCAAACCTACTTTAAGCATGTTATTTTTTATAGATTTAAAAAGATGCGGATTGTCAAAACATATAATATTTCTGATTATTACTTACTTTGAACCCAATACTTTCAGCAATATTAATGTTTTTATAAATAAGGCTTTAAAGGCATTCTCCTTTAATATTTGTTTCTAGCACAAAATAATTCAATATAAATTTCCATTAAAAAAAGAAAAAATAACCCGTATAACAAATACGCAAATCTGGCTTCCCATTTTAAATAAATACTCTAAGCCATCAATTACGTCAACTGAGGAATTGTATGTTAAAATTTTTTACACCGGCCCCGTTGAACGCCTCCACGGCTTCAACATCCTGGAAGCGGCGCCAGCTTGGGAATCGCCCTCCGGAAGATGGCTCCATCGCTCCGTCTAAGATCGACGACCCTGACCATGCCGTCCTCCCCTGCGTGCGTCGCGACGATCCGCCCCAGTAGCCACTGTTGAGGCGGCAGGTTGTCCTCTGCCACGATGACGAGCTGTCCCTCCTTCACATTGTCCTGCTCCTGGTGCCACTTGCCTCGGATTTGGAGGCCCAGCACATACTCCCGGGACCATCGCCGCCAAAACGTTTGCTTGGCTGACGAGACAAGCCGCCATCGCCGCAAGCAGCTGAGACCCGCCTGGTCCGGGGTCCGCAGTGCTCGTAGGAGTAGGTGCTTGGCAGTTTTCACACCTGCCTCCCATAGTCCGCTCATGTGCGGAGCCCGAAGGGGTGTGAACGCAAATACGCATCCGCTTTTTGATGCGAATTCGCGAATCGCGTCCTATTGCTCCTCGAGCCTTTCGCGAAGAGCCTGGAAATGGCGACTCGGATTTTCAATGTCGTATAAACAGGGCCACAGCAATCAACGGCACATATTGCAAATGGGCGGAGAGCACGGAGTCTTTCTGCGGGAACATTTCCCATAATTTGACTCATCAGTCGGGGCTTGTATTTAAAACAGCGCACACGAACTGTCTGACTGCAGAGTTCCTGAGCGTTTATGGTCCAAATACGCTGTCGTAGCATACTCACAGGTGCTCGAGGACCGACATAAAAATTTGTGTGGTGCAGATGCCGGACGTAGCTCTGCACAAATTGGGAGCGTTTCGTCAACAGCAAGGGAAACTTGGCATCGTAAGATATAGGAGCGTTTGCTAGTCGCCCCCCAACTCGCAATAACGAAAAATTGCACCAAGTGCCGGCGTCTTCATAGATGAATGGGTTCAATCGCTGAAGACTTTGGCCGACCTTGGAACCTTTACGAATTTTTACTATTTCTATTTGATACTCGTGATTCTGAATTATTTGTAACCTTCAGCAGATTTGCTACGAATGTAGACGCAAGCTCCATAGGCTCTCATGGATGCGTCGGCAAAGGCATGTAATTGCACCGGTGACATCGGATCAGTATGCACAAACCGAGGAATAGCTATCTTATCCAATTGAGACAAGGTATTTTTTTAGCATATTCCATACAGTTTCTAAATGCAGCGGAATTGACTCATCCCAGTCTAACTTCTTGAGCCAAAGTTCCTGCAATAGGATCTTTTCTTTTTTTACGATGGGACTTAATAAGCCGAGGGGGTCAAACAGCTTGGATGTTACCGATAAAATGTTCCGTTTTGTCGCTCGGAGACCCATGACAGAATCGTCAATTTTAAAATTTAAGGCATCTTCGCTAGGCAACCAAGATATTCCTAACGCCTTAGTTGACTCGGAGTCCAAAATAGGTATTGACTTAACTGTGCTCTCAGATGCAGTGATCTCAGGTGAGTTTGAAAACCACTTTGTCAATTCAAAACCTGCTGTTTGAAGAACCTGAGACACTTCAGACTTGATTGTCCGTAGCTCCTCAACGCTTGCAGCACCAGTTAGCATGTCATCGACGTAAAAAACGGATCCAATTACCTCGGCAGCTCTAGGGAATGAAAGTTTCGCAGATTCACTCAACCTTTTTAAACACCGAATAGCAAGAAAAGGGGCTGGTCCAGTACCATATGTAACGGTGTTGAGCTTGTATAATCTCATAGATTAAGAGGGGTCTCTTTTCCACACTATGAGTTGAAACTGCTAATCCGCTTCGTTAACCATCATTTGGCGATACATCTTTCTTACATCGGCAGTCAGGGCATACCTGTGCAGCCGAAAGCGGAGTACAGTGGAGTACACCTCTTCTTGGATTGTCGGTCTCACCATCAAGATGTCATATAAGGCCACCTGAGTCGATGTTTTGCACGATGCATCGAAAACAACGCGCAACTTTGTTGACGTACTCTGGGGTTGAGGCCCCACACATTGATGGGGAATGACATAATGTGGAGTGGAAGGAATTTTGTTGTCTGTAGGCGACATATGACCTAAGGCGAGATATTCTTCCATAAATTCCAAGTACATGGTCTTTAAGTCAGGATCTCGAGACAACCTTCTCTCAAGCGACAAAAACCGCCGTTTTGCAACTTCAAAAGAATTGCCTAACCCCTTAGGGTCAGATTTAAACGGCAGCCTTACTTCAAACCGACCTGATGGCAATACCTGAGTAGTCTTCCTGTAGTACTCTTCACATAACTTGTGCTCAGCCGACAGAATTTTCTTTGGATTTGGCATTTCCTCCAATGGCCAAAATTTCTGTAGCGTGGTGTCGATCGACACTAACGATTCTTAACTACAACTGAAATTATTCACAACTTGCTTCGGGACTGCAGATTTATATCTCCCCGAGACAACCCAACCAAGAAGGGTCTTTTGAAGAGTTGGATAGTCAGGACCTTGTTTATAAGATCCAGAAATCGAACGAGAACTCACTCCCATTGATTCGTGACTTCATCACGGTGTGTATCTTTTTCTTGACTTGAGAATTGGACTCGCCAATACCAAGTAAGTTGATACACGACTCCTCTCTACGAATCTGTAAGCGGTTCGCAAATTTTTCCGTTATAAAATTCGTTTGAGACCCAGAGTCCAGAAGTGCTCGGGCTAAAACGTATTCACCGCTTCTCGTGCGCACGCTTACGATTGACGTAGCCAAGATCACCCTGTCCAATGACTTAGCATGCATAACATGTGACGTGGAAGGCTGTTCTTGGTTAAAGGGAGGAGAAATATTCTCTTGAAGGGGTGGCAACGCTAAACTTTTATCAGGCACTGTGTATCTGTGGAGCAGAATGTGATGTGAGCGGTCACAAGCTCTACACTTTTTTCCTTTGCATTTTGACACAGTATGGCCTTTTCGCAGACAATTGATGCATAAGAAGGCTGACTTGACAAACTCGAACCTTTGCATTACAGAGAGACGCCCAAACGGGCTGCAATTCTGTAGCGAATAATCTTCTGCATTGCAATAGCTACAAGTTTGCTGAGTCTTGCTGTTGGAGGAGGAACACGAAAATGAGCTTCGATTATATGGTTTGCTCGACGGTAATTTTTCCAGATTTGGTTTTGTCGATTCTTCAGCCGATAAATGCTGGTATCGGCGATTTAACATTTTCTCACAATCGGACAAAAGTGGTAATGTCTCATAATCGAGCTGTTCCTCCCATTTTTGTTTGGTCACTGGGCCGACTGTATTTAATACCAAATATATCAACATTGCGTTCGAAATTTTTGTATCATCTCCTATCGATAGCAGAGAACCGTAAATCGACGAAACAGTGTCGATAAGATTTCTCAAGGAGGATGCGGATTGATGCGATATTTTTGGAAGACTGAACAATGTTGAAATATTATTCATAAAGATGAGGCATTCGTTGCCGTAAACCTTTTTTAAACTGGCCATCGCCTTTTCGTAATTACTCTCGGTAACTTGGTAAGCTTTAATTGTTCATAAAGCTTCACCAGAGAGACATGAAATTAAATGGTTAAATTTTTCGATAACTGGAATGCTGGCATCTTTATGAACCAAAGTTTCGAAGAGGCTAATAAAATTTTTAAATTCCGAATAAATTCCACTAAATTTTGGCAATGCCAAATTCGGAAGTCGCGCACGAGTTGGTGCTACAGCAGCTGATCCCGGAGTTTCGCTGCTGGCTGCTGTCCTAATGGCAGATAATAATGACAATAATTTTGCCTTGGTCACGATGCTAAGTTCTTCCAATTCGTCGCCATATTCATCGCCACTATCTATTTCTTCTATCTGTTCTTGTATTTGATTTGATTTCAATTTGTTAATTGAAGCATTTAAATTTTTCGAGTCGACATTTCAATTCTTCTTCTAAAATCGGAATCAAACCCTGTTCCAGCCGCTCGTTTAATCGGCGAATGGTTCTGACCCGACTTTGGAGCTTGCTTTCTCCTCCAGAAGAGATTTATTTTTTGTATCCTGGCTCATTTTTATGAATTAATTAAATTAATTTTCCCAAGAATGATAATAATGGCCGAAAATTATTGTTTAAATATAATTATAGCTTTCGAATCAAATATAAATAATATCAAATAAACATTCAATTAAAAAGAATAAAAAAAATATATATATATATATAAATATTCTTTTTAATTTAATAAATATTTAATATTAATAATTAATTAATTAATATTAAATTAATATTTTTGTTTGTTCGAAAAGTCTATTAAATATTTTTTCAGATGACAAATAATTTATTTAATTGAAACGAGTCACGCAGTATCAATATTAATAGTGGGTGCAAGTGACGCCGAAAAGTGTATACCCGACAAATACAGGGTAGCGCGTCACTTGGCGGTCCGCCAATCAAATGACCGAAAAAGAGTATACCCGACAAAAACAGGGTAGCGCGTCACTTGGCGGTCCGCTAATCTAAGCGCGCCAAACTAAGAGAGCCCAACAACAACAACGACTGCACCGGCACACAAGCGAAAGCGAAAACGAAAAAGTTCACCGCTGCAGCTGCTAGTATATAAGGCTTTATGTTATGGTGCGCAAGCTTGGATTAACTTCCCAACTATTAAAGCGAGTTCTAACGAGATAGGCGGGGAATGGGGCGACAGTGATTGCAATATTATACAATAAATAACATAAATAAATGTTGCGTCCAAGTGCGATTCAATTTTATGTATGAATATATTTTTAGATTTTAGACAATATAATTGAATAAATTAATCATGCAATGTTGCTCTACTACATATATAAATACGTATGTGCCAAGAATTGAAAGCGAGGTGCAATATTTCAGCACAAGACAATAAACAATTAATTTATTTCACACTTCAGCTTTCAATTTTTTGCACAAATACCTCTGATTGGCGATATACATACATATGTACATATGTATATATGTATATGATATATGTATATATGTATATGTATATGTATGTAAATATTCCAGCTGCCACTTTCCTTTACTTTGTTGATCCCTCGTTGATGGCAATAGTTGGCGCAGCAGAGTATTTTCGCGACCGACACGGTTAATTTATTTATTTATTTAAATTAACAACAACAACAATTGTTAACAAGCAATAATAACACTTGCTTGTTGAACTGCACTTATGTATAGTTTTTTATATATATAAGTTAAAGATTATTAGTTATTTTTTATTAAAAAATAATCTTTATTATTTTGAGTTGGATTAAGAACTAAATTTGCTTAAGCTTAACAATCGTTTATATAGGCTGCTTGCTGCTCCATCCCTGTCACCGTCTCTGTATATATACATATGTACATACATATATCTGTGTCACTGTCACTATTATTTTATTTTTTAATATGTTGCGAATTTTATTCTTGTCCACCCGGGGCCGCCATGAATTTTTTAATTAGTTTATTAAAAATAAATAATTAATTAGACCGAGATGTGGTGGCAAGAATTTTGCACGGACAAAAAATGATGCGATGCTTCGAATTCAAGTTATGCGAGTAATCTGTATTTCTTAGCTTAGCCTAGCTTATGCGAAGGTTGGCGAAGGCGAGGCGAATTCGCGAAGAGCGCGAGACAGCTTTATTGCGCACTCGCCTTCGCCCTAAACTAACTACACTAGACTTCAAAAATAATATCATATCGGCCAACACCATGGATAAGGTTATAAATAAAGGTTTACTAGCATCGTTCTACGATTGTCTAAGGATGGTAAGTTTATTAAGAGGAGTCTATTTAAATAGAAAGGTAATCTTTGGTGTGCATCCCAACTTAAAACGCGTAAAGCGAATAGTAAAAAAGTTCTTTTGAACCGATTCGATGCGTTTACTATGGACACCGTATTGAGGGATCCGAACGCAAGATCCATACTCCAAGATAGGACGAACTAATGAAATATATAGGAATTTAGTAAAATAGGGATTTTTGAATTCCCTCGACCACCGTTTAAAAAATCCAAGCCCACCCCTGGCTCTATTCACCATAGACGAAATATGATGAATAAAGTCAAGTTTTGGGTCCAAGCAGACGCCCAAATCATCAACAGAATTAATTCTTTCCAAAGAGCAGCAGTTCAGTGTGTAAATAGCAAGTTTATGAATGAAACTAGAGAATGTCATTAGGTTGAACTTAGAGCCATTTAAGTTTCACAAGTTTACACGGCACCAAGTTTGAAAATTATTGAGATCTGTTTGTAAATCCGACTGGCAGGCGACGTCCTTGTATTGCACACAAAGCTAGACGTCATCCGCGTACAAAAGCACTCTGGAGTTAGTCAAGACTTTGGACAGGTCCTTTATAAATAATGTAAACAATAAGGGTCCCAAATGGCTTAGCTGAGGGGCACCAGAAGTAACCCATAGAATATAAGATAAATTATTCTTAAAGAGGACCTATTGCGTCCTGCCATTCAGATAACTTGAGATCCAATTAAGAAGTTAAATTCGGAATCCCATTGAATCGAGTTTTGTAACGAGGAGAGAATGGTTAACCGAGTCAAATGCTCCACTGAAATCATTATACAATTTATTACATTTTCGAAAGGTTTTTTTTTAATGGCCAACAACTTAGAGCTTCCTCTATAACTGTTGGCATCCGATTTACAATCTTTTTTGTGTAGAGGAATAACAAATGATACCTGCCAAATAATGGGAAAGTGGAAGGTGTCTAAGGATAAGGTAAAGAATTTCAGAAGGCGAGCGTCGGCACAATACCTGAGCACACAGCCAGGAATTCCGTCGGGACCTGGCAAATAAACTGGCTTGACACGATGAAGATCTAAACGAAGAGAGCTTTCGTTTTGGTCTAGGACAGAAAATTAATTTTGATTTGGGTATGTTGTAGGAATAAATCTGGTGTAAATTTTAAGAGTTTGAATAAGTTGTTTGAAAAAACTGCGAAAACAGATCGGCTACTTGCGATAGTATTCTCAAATGTTGTTTTAGGCTTACGTTTAGTGTAAGTGGGCTCTACAACGAGTTAAATAGTTTTTATAACACTGCGCGTTCAGCACGGTAAAGCATGACCAAGCTGATAAATGAGATGAAAATGAAGATTAAGAACCGAAGAATTTAAAATTAGCATACAGTCTAAATTCTTTGTTTTTAAGTCGGCTCAACTCTTTAGTAAACCACGGAGGTTTTTCGAGATTGGCTGATAGTATAACAAAACACATTAAGTTAAAAATGAATTCATGGCGTTGTAAAAAATATCCGCGGCAAGTGTCATGTCAGTGCACATGTATAGATTTAACAAATTGAACTCATATATAAAATTATTCAGCCGTTTAAAATTCCGTCTTGCGAATCTGATGACTTTTTTGGCTGGACGGTTAGATATATTCTGTAAGTCAGACCCAATACCTAGAGTAACATCAAAAGCAGGATGATACGGATCTTCGGGCTGCGTCAGAGGCGCCACCCTGGCTAAACTGACTCTCGCAGGATCAGAGAAGAAACAAAGTTCGACCAAGCACTGTAAGGAACTTCGCACATGGTTGACTTGAGACAGCGAAATGTCGAGCAAGCCAGCTATAAAGTCATGAAGTTAGGAAAGTATTGGTGGAATTATTTAAGCACCAAATAGCACCAGGGATATTAAAATCTCCTAGGACTACCAACTGGTCTCTATCCAAAAGTCTACTGGAAATAATCTGAATAGCGGAAAAGTGATTAGAATAAATAGGAAGTTCCGACAATGGAGGTATGTAGGAACAGGTAATAATAATGGAGCTTCCTTTGATAGATAGCTTCACACAGAGGAATTCAACATCGAACATCAAAGGTTAAAAATTCTAACGTAAGTAAGGAGTCCACCGCTATGAGAACTCCACCCCCGAGTCTGATAGGGCGATCTAGCCGATATACCGTGAATACAGCTGGAAAAACTTCGGCGCTCAGAATCTCCGGCTTTAACCAGGTTTCTGTGAGCACAATAACCTGAGATGCAAACGAAAGGCTATCAGAATACAAGTTGGGAAGCTTACTACGTAAGCCTCTTTCATTCTGATAGGAATAGGGAGTAGGTTAGTTTTTTGGGTCGGGATTGGAAGACGTAGAAGGTGCAGTGGTATGATCACACACATTTATTTTGAAAGATGAAATATCCCTAGCGTAAGAAATTTAAGCTTTTCCACCTTAACCTTAATTTAATCGTTTCTGATTTTGCCATGTATAAGAGCGAGAAGATCTTCCGATGTTTGATCAGGGGAGAGCCGTGAAACAAAAGTATGTCTCGTCAGTGGGGTTTTGGCAAGGCAGATTGGATATCTGCCCTCCCATTGGCGGCCGATATTCTTTTCTAGCGCTCGATTTAAGCACTCTTGGAATTAATGCTGAGGTCGAGGGCCGAGTGAGGCTGCTGCTGAGAGCCCGTTGCGGGTAATTGGGGACCGTCTACATGCTGCCCACCAATAGTAGTTTTCTTGCGCCTCGGAGACTCATTTAATAGCGTAAGGCTATTAAATTGGAACATTTCAAGAGTTTTACGAAAAAGACATGAAAGACATAATTTCCCTTTCTACATCCCTACATGTCTCGCAGCAGTAACGCAATTCAATGTTTTTTTTACATCCTTCACCGTCCGAGCTGCAACTCCAATACATTTGGCATGCCAGATTTGTTCTCACAGCCAGCAGCCGATTGTAAGGTCACTTTCAGTAATGGTCCTCTTGCAGGTTTACGTAAAACAGAAAATTTGTTCTTTAACGTGTGAAGATAGAAAAAAGAGAGATGTGAAAGGTAAGAGGTGCAGCGGCACAGAGAGAGCAGGAAAGCAAAACACAAGGAGAGTGTGGAAGTAACCAAGCTTAAGAATGTGTTACTGCCGCTGCGCGCAAACAACCCCTAAACTGAACAGCACAAAAGGTAATGCAAAATAGCAAAAGCACTAGCAGCACAATTTAAAAGTTGTGAAATAAACTAAATAAAAAAAAATACACAAATGAGAATAGCTGCATGCACACGCAAAATAAACGGAAAGTTATATTATTATTATTATAGTGTATCAACTTAAACAATTGTGTGTAGATAAGTTCAATGGAAATTCCTCCTTGGAAGGTCCGACGGAGGAATTCTTTTAAATCTGCGAAATGAAAGTCTCCTGGGAAGAATATTTGGATGCGACATGAGCTTATTTTTATAGTGCTTAGCTTGCTCATTGCTTATGTCTCCAATCAAGGGAACTTTAAGATCTTTCGCTTTGTCTACGTTACGGATAATCAACCCAGTACCAGTAATTCTCTGCAGGATCTTGTTTTGGAATACTTGCATGCGACTCAGATTAGTATGGTTTCAGCCGACTAGATCTAGAGGCAGTAGTAGTAGGAGCAGACGCAAGGGTTGCTACAAGCAAAAAGTGGTCAGAGCTAAGATCACGCTCGTCCCTGATGGAGAGTAGGTTACTTGCAATTGATTTGTAAATATAAATATCAACATAGGACGGGGTGGCCCTAGAGTTGGATGGAAAGCACGTAGGGCTTCCAGCCCCTAGAATTTGTGCCAAAGAATTCGTTGTAGCATAATGTACAGCTCTTCCTCTACCATCAGCTCTGTAACTACCCCAAATATGAACTAATGCCCCAGCTCAGAGGAGGTGATCAAAACTTAAAACTAGTCCAACTTAATGAAGAAGGAAGATAAGCTGCACCAATCAATAACTCTCCTCTGCTAGTTGAGATAATGACGGTAGCTAGTTGAATTTTCCAATTCCTGACAACATAAAGGTAGGAAATCAGAATGGCTTAACCACCTCGGCGAGTATTGCTGGGGTAGTCAGCTCTCAAGCATTCGAAACCTGGAAGAGCAAAGTGGATACCAGGGTATAAATATGTCTCCGCAATTAACATGACGTCAATTTTGTGCTGAAAGTTAAATATAAGCTGCTCATTTACATTTGATGTTACTGCTGGCGTTCCAGAATCCAATGCGACAGTCATTAGTCATATTTGGCTCTACAACTGGGAACTGCCAAAGAGGATCCTCCTTCCTTCACATTTTGGGCTAGAGTTGCCACTGTGAGGGATACTATGCGACCACCTTTTAAGCTCTTGCATCATTTGGAAAATACTCAATAAAAAGTCCATTGCGTAAAGCCGAGGTTGGGATAGATTGGTTTCGACAACGGGAATTGTCGAGGAGCATCATGGTTAATTCCAGAGCGACGATTCATCAGTTTTTGGAAATATATACAAGACAAGATCGATCATACCCGTGATTACTCAGACAGTTTACACAAACAAGGTCATTGACCGTCTTCGCCAAGCACAGAATAGAGTCAGTAGGATGTTCGAGTGAACAACGTCCACACACAGGCCTCTTAAGACAAAAATTTTTTGTGTGGTGTAAGTTAAAACACCTAAGACACTGCCTTAATGTTTTGTTCTTCCGGGGTACTTCAATTGCCACCCCCATCCGTCTAAGTCTAGAAACCTTCAAGACGTCCCTGTTGTTGTTGTACAATTTTATTAATAGAGGTGGAGGCTGTTAGATCACGTACCAATATACGAAATATTATCCTCGTCTAAGCAAAAATGGGTATGCTGAACATGATGAGCCCTTAACAGCTTTAGTATAGTGGGTGCCAGAATCCTTTGCGTGAATTCGGACATCCCCAGCAGGAGACAATAGAAAATCAAAATCATTAGATGGAATAAGGGGGGATAGGATGGCCTCTAAGGAATTAATATCAACGACATCTGGAATTCTCATAAGCTGTGGGTTCTTGACTTTCAATGGGGAATCAGATTTTGTATTGACTTCATCACTCACTTCATCGACTTCTACCATGTCATCATCATCTACTCTCATCAGTGGAGCATTGGAATGTTGGGAACTTGACTCAGTGATCCTCTGCCAAGCTGATTCTTGTTTTTTTTGTTTGGTATACGGTGCCAAGTTATGCAATTGTCTCCTTTTAGGCTGCACCCGCTGCCAACCAATAGAGCGCGTTTTAAACGCAAGATCCATTTTATTCAGGCAGAATTTCAGAGTCAGCCTTCGGGGAGGAGCCAGTAGGGATAGTATGTTTTGGAATAATCTTAGGGATAGCGAACTTGCCTCAGGGCTTCGGGATCACAGAGCTCATATGCTGATCATGCTTGGAAGCTACTCTGCGGATCTCATCCGCAACATCAATAGAGCGAGTAGAGGAGGACGGTCGAGAATTATTATCAGAGAGAGAATCGAAGATTTCCTTTATGTGCTTCACAAAGTCCTCATACGTTATGAAACGAAGCTTCGGATACAATTTTTTTGAAAATTTTCCAAAAGAAACTCATTTCCGAGTAAATGGAATATAATTTCCGAGAAAAAATTATAAGTTTCGGTTTTTTTTCTATTGACATCTTAAAAATATAAGGAACACACTTAGCAAAGCAAACATGAAGTAAATGGAAAGAAAGTAATAATAATAAGAATATTAACCACTTTTGATCACGATTTCCCTGTAGAGTTGCACACCGATGCAAGTATGATTGGTTAAGAGAAAATTTGGTTACATAAATGATATAAGAAGACAGATGTGATCGAGTATTAAAGCAAATATACAACGCCAGAGGAGGCGAACTATCATTCATACGAATAAGAAACCATAACTGTTGTAAATGCTGCTAAGCACTTTAAGGGCAAGTCGTTCGCTTTTCAAAGTGTATTCGCATTATTGTTTTGGCAATATGTCAAAATAAGTTAAGCGCCTAGGCCCCAAAAAGGAAGAATTTCATCCATTTCCAAAAATTCCTATTCCCTGACATACAGTGCCGTTGACATTACTGGAAAGCTAAGCGGCAAGAACGACCAAAAGGAATATTATAATTTCAGTCAGATGTTTGAAACGCTGTGAAGGAGTCAGCTCCGACCATATAAAGAATATATATTTTTGATCAGCATCAATAGCCGACTCGATCTAGTCATGTTCGTCTGTTCGTTTCTACGTAAGCAAGATTTTCGTCAAATTTGAGATATAGACTTTTGACTTTTACTCTAGAGTTTCGTTCAGAATTGTATTAAAATCGGAAGACTGCATAATAAAACTGCCATAGGAACGATCAAGAAACTAATGCAATAATAAATTAGAAGTTTTTAAGTTTTCAACATATTTTCATCAAATTTAGGTATAGCCATTTTATATCATATTTATATTATTATTGATTTTCGGTTTTAATTTTATGACAATCAAGAAAATATATCTTATAGCTGCCAAAGAAAATACCGTTATCTGTAAGGAAAATGGCAAACTAAGAATGTAAAACTGTAACTGATAAACTTTAAATATAATAAGTGAGGTGACTGTAATGACAGTAGGAAATACTTTGTTGTTTTGTGACAGTCTTTCGTCGTTTAGGTAGCTCCAGGATCCGTTTTAGGAATATATATTTTTTCAGGAGTGGTTGCTGTAAAAGATTCTGACCTAATTTTTAGGGAGAACACTGCGAGTTTATGGTTTCAAAGAGTGGATAGAATGGGGTGTCGGCTCCGTGCGTTCGGCTTCTCTCGTCTTGGCTGGTGTTGCTGAAGAATCTGTGGAGAAAGAGGAGTTAGTTGCGGGCGAAGATAGTGCCGGACCCGCAAGTCATCCCCAAAAGAAGAGGTTATTGATAGCCTCGGATGTTGTCCCAGACAAGCTATTGTTGGACCCGCAGGTCATTCACGTTGAAAGTTATTGTTGGAACCGAAAGTCGTTTAATCGAGAAGTATTTGTTATTGGATCCTGAAGTTACCCGCCAAAGAAGTCGTTGTTATTGGACTCGAAAGTCGTCCACCAGCAAAGTTCTTGTTATTGGACCCTAAAGTCTTTTTCTTTTTTTTATATTATTCATTTAATTCACCGATTTATTGGTTACAGAATAATGCACTTGGCAGTATAATAACCATTTTACTCAAATTAATTTAAGATATATATATTTCTTATGTTTATTTTTTGTTATATAGAACTTTAAAGAGGTGTAAGGGGGAAGGTCAATTTGATTCAAAACGGATCACTCATCATATAATTGATGCTGCAAAATTCGTAAAGTTAATCTTGTAGTCTACTAAAAAATTTTGTTTGGTTTACATCCCTACCGAATCATCCGATACACAAATTTTTGATGCATTAGGTAAATAATAAGTTTGAGTAACAGTGATAGGGTGCGATTGTGTTTTTCCGGGTGCTCTCACTGCAACCAATAAAGGAGCCAATCCTACGAAGGAATTGGGCTATTAAAGGTGTGTATAGGCGTGCCGGTCGCGCGTTCTTACTCACATGCACAGTCCAGGTGCGTTGGAGCGCGGTCAACCTTTCCAGATCAGTCGGAGGCAGGCCAATACTATGACGATAGGGGGTGAGTGGGTGCTCTCTTGATGGGGAAGAGGCTTTTCCCCAGTTTCCTCCTCGTCTTTGTAAGCTACTTTTACCAATTTGAAAGTGGAATGTTACTAAAGGTGATCGTCAGTTCAGCTATTACCGCAGTATTGGTAAGCGTGAAGTTTGCAAGCTGAGCTAAGCTTGCAGTTTTAGAAATGCTTCAAGTGCTCCCACTTGGCTCCCAGAGGGCGCACAGCCTGACAGGGGCACTGGTGTGGCAACCGCGTGTTTAGCGGAGTTATGTCGATTCACACGTCGAAACAGACCACCTTCCGAGTCCGACACCTGGACGACTTAGTGACCAAGGAGGAGCTCACGCTTGCGTTCGCCTCTTAGGCGGACCTTCCACTTAGCTTCGTCAATGTCAGGAGTGTTCGACCACTCGCAAGCGTGAGTCAGTTTATCCGTTCCCGAAGCAGTTGGTGATTTAGTTACCAGGCTCGGGAAGGTAAAGGTTGGTTGGAGGCTTAAGGTGTCGCCTTAAAATGATTGAGTCCCGTAGAAAACATTTCTGTTGCCTAAAAGAAAGACAGAAAACTATGTGTGCAAAAAGATTAGATTAGAGCGCATCCTCGATGGGTATGATTTTTTCCAATTTTTAAAATCACCGTCACCGGGTATCCGGGATATCAAGACCAGATGCTTCCTGTACCTTTTCGATACCGCGGATCGGGACCCTTGGGGTAACGGATACTAGATCATTGGAAGACAATTTACAAGACAAAGCTGTGCTGCTAGAGAGTTATTTCATGAGCAGAGTCCTAAAATATGCATGTGATGGCGGAGACAGAGTGACCGAGCTATCCTGCGGAGATTGGCAAGATTCGGTCCCGGCACCGTTGCTATGGAATGTAAGATGGGGCTCTGCGGGTCCCACTTTCAGGGCGGACATCTGAGGACGTATGCAACTGGAGCATCAGCCATATAACTTCGGGGCTGTTCAGCGTAGTTCTGCAACTAACGCCACAAAAACCGACAGATGTCTTGGTGAGCAGCAATTGGATCGTTCAGAGAGATAAAGTAGGTACTTTTCGCCCAGGTGGGCGTAATGATTAACACGAGGTTTCGAGGATTCTTTCGTAAGCATCTAGCGTACGCCAACAAGAAGGCCATCACATCGGTAAAAGCAGTGACCAGGATTATGCTGAACCGCTAAGGTCCAAAGCAGGAGAGAACGCTTCTACTGGCTAGCATCGAGAGAGCCAGTATGCTATATGCGAAGTCCGTTTTTTGTACACTCGTTGGCGACACCGGCATGGTCTTATCGCAGCCCCTCGCCTCGCAGCATTCTCATATTTAGCCTGTGTGTGTCTGATTTGTCCTTGCCGGGACCTTCCCACTGGACCTGCTACCAGAAGAGGGCGCCAGATTCAATGGCAGAAATCTGTCACTTCGGAAGGAACAGGAAACGCGGACCTTAGCGAAGGACGCCACGCATGCAGTGCGGAAATTACCGTGGGAGTCATCCGCGAAGGGAAGATGGGCCCATCGGCTGATACCACAGCTGGAAAGAGGAAGAACGGACTGGCCAACTTTCACCTGGTCCTGAAACTGGTGCAGCTGATGCTCCTATCCGAATCAAACTGGCAGGTGTTGTCAGACCTCGCCGCCAACGCCCTGACCAAGTTTCGGACCAAAGAGAGCTGAAGGAATTAAGAAGTCTCCATAGGTCGGGAACTGTTTGCGCGAAGCATTGCTTGACTTTGCCTATGTCTATGTACAAGAGCGTGTGCGTGTAGGTAAATAAATAGCAACGTTAGATCGGCGGCGTGTGTTCAGCGGCGTTCGCAATTGCGACTACTCTTTTTGTCTCCTCCGTTCTCCCTCGTATGCACTGTCCAGCAATGATCGAGCGAGCAAACTGAACATGCCGCCCGCCAATGTTAGACCGAGCATGAAACATCTCCGCTTGTCTGGCTCCATCCTGACGATAGGTGGGATAGAATCTAGTATGGAGAAATGAAACAAGAAATGTGCGCAAAAAACAATTCATTATGGGTGAGGTGCGTAAAAACTACCCTGTTTGGTTTTGAGCGTTACAGCCCGAACGCATCCGTCCCTGAGTCCTCAATCAGAAAATGAGCCGGCGTGAGCACCACTAGATCGTCAGCGTCAGCTGTGAGAGCAAAGCGGCCGAGACTTAAGGTACGCTTCTTTGCTTATGAGCACTGATGACAACTCCTCATAGGTGAGCAGTCTATCCGCAGTGACCCTCTTGAGGTGATGTTTCACCGACTTCACATTAGCCTCTCACAGCCAGCCAAAATTGGGCGATTGTGGAGGATTAAAATGCCAGGTGGCTGTGATGCGAGCTTGGGGGCTATGAGCTTCTCATAATCCTACTGAAGTTTGCCATAAAATAACTTCATCAAATTCTACGCGCCTACAAAGAAGGTTCCGTTGTCACTGTAGAAATGTTGAACCATCCCTCGCCGACCGATAAACCTTCCCAGAGCTAGCAGAAAATGCTCCGTGGTAAGGCCTGTCACCGCTTTTAAATGCACTGCCTTTGTGGTCAGGCAAATGAAAACGGCGATGTATCCTTTGTAAAAGGCAGTTCCTCGCAACCGCGGTGCCTCCAGCTCTATAGCGCCTGTGTAATCAACTCCAGTCGCTGGAAATGGTCGACTCTGGGGTTCACTAGGTGAATCGGAAAATCTCCCAAAAGCTGTGTCAACGTGATTGGCCTGTTCCGAAAGCACCTCACACACTTCCGTGCAACCGTTTGAACTGCTCGTCTCCTTGTCAGTAATCAGAACCGTCGGGAGGTGTGTGCCAGAGTAAGCTGCGCACCTCCGTGCAGAGACAAGACATGCGAGTAGCGTATTACCAGTTGCGTAAAATGATGAGAGCTTGAAAGGGCTATTGGATGACTACGCTCATGTGACGCTCGTGTGTGCCCTCTACAAAGATCGGTTACAAGATCGAGAGCATACGTCTGGAGGTCAGCCGTTTAAAATTTTTTACTGCGTTCAGCTCCGATGAGAAAGACTCTCCTTATTCGATACGCACGATAGCGAATAGAGCATGGTCAAGCTCTTCAATGCCTAGTTGATCGGTGCGCCTCTCTTCTTTCCCGACAGCATTGGATTTTAACCGCATGCCAAGACTCGGACGGCCTGGGTAAAACCCGAAAAACTCTCAGACAACGATAGCAGCGGGTCTTCGTCTGTAGCGCGGCGTCATTCATGTCGACCTGACCGACCTCCGTCGAAGGCCAGTCACTTTGACTGAGTGTAAGCCACTCCGGGCTTCGCCACAACAAGTCGCAGTCCATAAGCTCACCCGGAGGTAGCCCTCTTGTCGCACAGTCCGCTGTCTGCATTGCGATGGCGAAGAATGATCCAGAATAAAAGCGACCCTGTGAGCGACGAAAGTCTTCCATCTATTGACTTCCCCGTGTAGCCCATGCAGAAGAATTGTAGCATCCGTCCAGTAAAAGGTATGGATTGGAAGGTCATTTATCCACCTAGACGCGGTTAACCATTTCACCAACTTGACGGCTAGTACGGCACCACTCAGCTTCGTCCGAGGTATGGTCAAGGGTTTCGAAGGAGTTTCCTTTGATTCTGCGGCCAACAACGAAACGTAGCACGTTCCATCCTCGTACTGGAGCCTTAGATAAGTCGCAGCTGCATAGGATTTTGAAGACCCGTCACAAAACGCGTGAAGCTGAGCCGAAACTATGGATCCAGGAGAATAATGAATCCACCGCTGTATACTTATATCTTTGGACGTTGATGCACTAAGGTCAGTACATACAAGTGGCCCGTATGACACCAGGCACGTACCTGTTTGGGTTAGGAGTTAGTAGGCGCGATGGAAAATATAGGACAGAATACGAGGAAAATTGACTACCGGCGTGCTGCCAGATTGTTAGCTTGAATGCTTACTAAGTGTGATAGTATTAAAGATTTTAATTTGGGAAGGGAATCTACGTTAGAGATTAGTGTGTACAAATCATTATAATTTGCACATAACACTCTAAAAGGTTCATGCAGTTCAAAGGAGGTCCTACAGTGGCGCAACACTAATGGGATATAGGATCTAGTGGTTCTACATGGTACATGGAAATTAAGCTGACTCAACAAGTCAGCACTTTCCACATCACCATGGATAAGGTTAAAAATAAAGGTTATCCCTAGCATCGTTCTACGATTGGCTAAGGACGGCAAGTTTATTAATAGGAGTCTACTAGAGTAGGAAGGTAATCTTTGGTTTGCATCCCAATTTAAACCGCGTAGAGCGAAAAGTAAAAAGTTCTTTTGAACCGACTCAATGCGTTTACTATGGACGCCATACTGAGGGCTCCAAACGCAGCATCCATATTCTAGGATAGGACGAACTAAGGAAGTATATAAGGATTTAGTAACATAGGGGTCATTGAATTCCTTCGACCACCGTTTAATAAATCCAAGCACACCCCTGGCTCTATTCACCATAGACGAAATATGATCAATAAAGTCAAGTTTTGGGTCCAAGCGGACGCCCAAATCGTCAACTGTATTAATTCTTTCCAAAGAGCAGCCGTTCAGCGTGTAAGTAGCAAGCTTAGGAGCGACACGAGAGAATGTCATTAGCTTGCATTTCGAGCCATTTAAGTTTAATAAGTTTACACAGCACCAAGTTTGAAAATTATTAAGATCTGTTTGTAAATCCGACTGGCAGGCAACGTCATTGTATTGCACGCAAAGCTTGACGTCATCCGCGTACATAAGTACTCTGGAGTTAGTCAAGACTTTGGGCAGGTCATTTATGAACAATGTAAACAATAAGGGTCCCAAATGGCTTCCTTGCGGGACACCAGATGTAACCCTTAGAATATTGGATAAATTATTCTTAAAGAGGACCTTTTGCGTCCTGCCATTCAAATAACTAGAGATCCAATTAAGAAGATCACTTGGAAAACCCATTGAATCGAGTTTTCTAACGAGGAGAGAATGATTAACAGAGTCAAATGCTTTACTAAAATCAGTATAGATTACATCTGTCTGACAATTATTATGGAAGCCCTTTATAATATAGGAAGAGAGCTCCAAAAGATTTGTTGTTGTTGATCTTCGCTTAATAAAACCATGTTGACATGGAGAAATAACCGATCTACAAAGGTGCTGTAAATGAGGGGTGATAATATTTTCAAATAATTTTGGGATGGCCGACAACTTAGAGATTCCTCTATAATTGCTGGCATCCAATTTGCTACCTTTTTTGTGGAGAGGAATAATAAACGATTCCTTCCAAATAATGGGAAAGTGGGAGGTTTCTAAGGACAAGGTAAACAATTTTAGAAGGGGATAGCACAGGGCGTCGGCACAATACCTGAGCACACAGCCAGGAATTCCGTCGGGACCTGGCGAATAAACTGGCTTGACACGATGAAGATCCAAAAGGAGAGAGCTTTCGTTTAGGCTAGGACAGAAAATTAAGTTCGATTTGGGTATGTCGTAGGAATAAGTCTGGTATATATACGAAGAGCTAGAATAGGTTGTTTGAAAAAACTGCGAAAATAGATCGGCTATTGCCTGATCATTATTTGCGGTAGTATTTTCAAATGAAAGCGAGGAAGGATTTGTTTTAGGTTTACGTTTAGTGTTAACGAAATTATAAAACTGTTTTGGGTCCTGTGAGAACTGGGCCCTACAACGAGTTAAATAGTTTTTATAACACTGCGCGTTCAGCACGGTAAAGTTTGACCGAGCTGATAAATAAAATGAAAGGGCAGATTGAGAACCGGTGATTTTAAATTTAGCGTACAGTCTAGATTTGTTATTTTTAAGTCGGCTCAACTCTTTAGTAAACCACGGCGGTTTATTCGAGCTTGGCGGATAATATAACGGAACACATTCAGTAAAAAATGAATTCATGGCACTGTAAAAAATATCAACGGCAACTGCCATGTCAGTGCACATGTATAGATCAGACCAATTGAACTCGTTTATAAAATTATTCAACCGTTCAAAGTCCGTTTTGCGAAAACATAGGACTTTATTGGCTGGACGATCAGAAATATTCTGTACGTCACACCCAATATCAAGAGTCACATCGAAAGTTGGATGATAAGGATCTTCGGGCTGCGTCAGAGGCGCCACCCTTGCTAAACTGACTCTCGCAGGATCAGAGACGAAGCAAAGATCGAGCAAGCGCTGTAAGGAATTTCGAACATGGTTGACTTGAGACAGCGAAATGTCAAACAAGCCAGCGATAAAGTCATGTTGTGTAGGTGTATGGAGAGTATTGGTGGAATTATTTGAGCACCAAATAGCACCAGGGATATTAAAATCTCCTAGAACTACCAACTGGTCTCTATCCAAAAGTCTACTGGAAACCATCTGAATAGCGGAAAGGTGATTCCAATAAATAGGAAGTTCCGACAGTGGAGGTATGTAGGAACAGGTAATAAAAATGGAGCTACCTTTGATAGATAGCTTCACACAGAGGAATTCAACATCGTTGCATTCCTCGAAGGTTAATAATTCTGACGTGAGTGAGGAGTCCACCGCTATAAGAACTCCACCCCCACGTCTGATAGGGCGATCTAGCCGATATACTGTGAACACAGCTGGAAAAACTTCGGAGCACAGAATCTCCGGCTTTAACCAGGTTTCTGTGAGCACAATAACCTGAGATGCAAACGAAAGGCTATCAGAATACAAGTTAGGAAGCTTACTACGTAAGCCTCTTGCATTCTGATAGGAAATACCTAAGGAGTGGGTTAGTTTTTTGGGTGGGGATTGGAAGACGTAGAAGGTGCAGTGGTAATTTCAGGCCTGGGAAGAGTTATTCCTACAGGCCGCTTTTTCTTTTTCTTCGCCTCGAATTCCTTAACAACTATGTACTCTGGCCAGAAGTTGGGAGAGCAAATAGTGTTAAAGAGCTCGTTAGGGACATTTATTTTGAAAGATGAAATGTCCCTTGCGTAAGAAAATTTGAACTTTTCCACCTTTATCTTAATTTTTTCGGCTCTGGTTTTGCCTTGTATAAAGGCGAGAACATCTTCCGATGTTTGGTCAGGGGAGAGCCGCGAGACAAAAATATGTCTCGTTGATGGAACAGCTATAAGGGCTTTTGGCAAGGCAGATTGGTTATCTGCCGTGCCATTGTCGGCCGGTATTCCGGGCCTAACACCCTGGGCAGATATATTTATGTGAACGGGACTTTGAGGGGTCAATATTTGCGACCCCCCAGGCGATAAAACGGAAATCACCGGCGGTACGGGCACTCTCGCTGCACATTCGGATACCGAATCTTTCCTAGCGCTCGATCTCAGCACTCTTGGAATTAATGCTGAGGTCGAGGGCTGTGCCGTGGGAGGCTGTTGCTGAGAGCCTGTTGCGGGTAGTTGGGGTCCGTCTACATGCTGCCCACCAATAGCAGTTTTTTTGCGCCTAGGAGACTCATTTAATAGCGTAAGGCTATTAAATTGGGTGTCCAGCGCCAAGAACATATCAAGAGTTTTACGAAAACTCGTTAAAATGCCCTTAAAACCGCTTTTGGTTTGCCGCATGAAAGACGTCATTTCCCTTTCTACATCGCGACAGGCCTCACAACAGTAACGTAGGCCGATGTTTTTCCTTACATCGTCCACCGTCCGAGCTGCAACCCCAATACACTTGGCGTGCATGACGTTGTCGCACAGCCAGCAGCCGATTGTAAGGTCACCTGCAGCAATTGCCTTTTTGCAGGTTTTAACGGAACAGACAATATTTGAGGACATTATAAAGACTTACCACTGTACTTTCAATTGAAAAAAAAATGAAGAAAGAAGCGAGAGCGAGAGCGAGAGAGCGGGAGAGCGTAATAGATTAGATAAGATAAGAAGTGCAGCGGCACAACTAAAGCGAGAGAGTTGGAGAGCGTGGGAGATAAATAGATGAAACGTTTAGCTGTTGCGACGGCGCAAACAAAAGCTAAACGAAGAAGGCACAAACAGGAATTCAAAATATGCAAAAGCTAGCACTAGCAGCACAACTAAATTGGAGAATAAAACCAATTATATACACAAAATTAGGATAGCTGCATGCACACGCGAAGTGAACGGGAAGTTATAAACACAAATTAGAAAATTTAAGTTAACCCCGGTGGTTAGATTGAAACTTTAACACAAAACGAGAGCGCAAGAAAAAAACACGTCCGTTCACTTGGAAAGATGAAAGATTATATCGCCGATCCTAAGCAAGCCGTCCCGAAATGCTTGTCACCAGCGTCCCGTTCGCATGCGTTTTCTTGGCCATGTTTACCTCCTTGAGTATCAACTTTCCAAAGATGATGACCGGCGCGATGAGACCCAGAGGGTCAAACAGCCTTGCTATGCTCGAAAAGATCACCCTTTTGGTAAAGCTAGCTGGTATCTCAAAATTAACCCGAAATTTGAAGCAGTCCTTATTTGGGAGCTAATACATTCCTATCGCCTTGATAGGATCCGTAGTGTCCCAGTTTAAAGGTGTTTGACTGCACTTATCCGCTAACGGAATAGAGAGTAGAATACTCACTTATTGCTGGACCATTTTCGCAACTCCATGCGCGCTCCATGCGTTAGCGTCGATCTATCTTCCGCCCGCCATAAAATCCGCAGATATTGGGTGTCTTCCGGATGCACATCAATTCAGCGATCCATTTTTTGTACTTTCGCCTTAAAAACAAAACGAAATTTCCGCCAATTGAGTATGACTGCCGAAAAGTCGTTTTGAAGAGTAGGCCCAGTCCAAAGAATGTAATTTAACGACCTTCCATTGTCCTTGAGGAAGCAAAGAACCTGATTCGTTGTTTTGTCGACTGAGGCTCCTTCTTAAAGACAGCGTGATGTGGCAGTACACAAGAGGCTACATGCATATTGGTAAACTGAACTGAAATGTTTTCATTGCCGACATTGCCCTACCATTCTGGACTGCCAAACAGACATCTTTCCAATTGTAGGAATCGAATAAGCGCCATATGATGGAATTTTCCTAGGACGGTTTTAAAGGGCAACCGCACTACATAGCGGCCTTCCGCTCGACGTACGTAAGTCTTTCGAAAAAAGACGGCAAGACGGTCTAGAACTGACTCTACCTCACAGAAGCGCTTCCCTCACGCCTTTTGCACGTCCAGAAAGGATCCATCCGAAGTGCGTATTCTGAGCCAACATGTCCACTCCTAGAATGAGATCTACTTGCTTCGACCGGGAGTAGTGAGGATCTGCCAACGAGAGCCTTCGAATATGATCCCAACGCTGTGGCGCGAAGCTAAAACTCGGCAGCATGAAGTAACCGAAGGGAGAACGTATGCTAAATCAACCTCTAAAGAAAAAATTGGGTTAATATTACTGCCGATTTCAAAACAACTAGCAACGACGACCAACCCCGGGGCCGACCCCAAAAATCGACGCTCGGGTGCCAGCCCGCTTCAAATGCAGGAACTGTACGACGGGCTCCGAAACTATGTATGGTTGCCTCAGATTCTTAATCAATAAGAGCATTAATGACGGCTTGTAGCCCGTTGACCGGGGTTTGTACGATGATACGAGCAGTGGCGAGAAGAACATTTCTGGAAGCGACCTTCGACGAAATTGCCGAATGGCATCTGTAAGATGTGATTGGGATTGATCCGGCATTTACCAACGGCTCTGCTGAGGTATGTTCTCCATGGCCGCGGGTGCACTAAGATGCAGCGTAGAAGGCTGGGCCAACTGCGTCGGTGCGTGGCTCAACGGCTGGTTATGAGGCATTGCTGGGAAATGCAACAGCGTGTAATTGCGCTGCCCACAGACTTGGCAGCTCTTATTACTGGTGCAGCGTGACAGCGCATGCGACTTGCTCAAACAGTTAATACATAGTTTCGCTTTACTCACTATATCCTTCCTCCGATAGCAGTCCAAGGCCAGAAAGGTTGCGCAACGACGCAGAATATGGTCGCCACCACAGTGGTAACAGGCGCTCGGGTCGGTGGATCCTGGGCCATTGTTGGAGTCGTACGACAAGCTTCGGTTCTCAATTGCATCCATTATGACCACCCGATCAATTAAAAAAGACTTCAATTCCTTGTAGGTTGGAACGGCGGCGCCGCTTCCATGATGATGATCACACGCGTTACGGGTATCCTTGGGGAGCTTCATTGCTACGTAATGCGCCAACCAGTGCTGCGAATGCAGTAAAAAAAGACTAGACAAGGTTTAATGTACATTTTTACCATCATTCATGAGCTGCATATGTCGGATGTCATTATCGCGCTCTAGTGGCAACGACTCTTTAAGAATGTGCAACCGTTGCACATTACTCAAATTATTGTTGTTGTGTATGAGACTCATGAAGGCGTCACAGTATCCTGGCCAACTCACACACTCACCGGAGAACCTGGGAACTGCCATCCGTGGCATGTTCAGTCGCACTTCCGGCTCGGCGCCCCCACCTGTTGGTGGCGGCGGTGCAGGAATCTGGGATCCAAGTTTGTCCTCCGCGATTGTGCAATATGCGTCCATAAAGCGCTCCTCGAACTCCGGCAGGAAATTCTTCCCGATATAGCTTGAGCCCGCAAACTCTTCTAAATTCCCGATCACGGAATCTGTCTCCCAAAACACGTTACTTATTTCATTCACTTGCACCAGACGTTTCCTTAAATAAATCCTCGTCTTCCTCGATCGCATGTCCTTTTTAATATTCTGCAAAATCGATTTAAGAGATTGGTAACGATTTGCCTGCAACTTCGTTAGCTGCTCCAAAGTCGAAGCCTCCGAATTAGATTTCATGCTGCCGAACGTAAAATAAACTTAGAGCAACTCACCAACCCAAAAACAAAAAATCATGTAATGAGAAAATTCGGTAAATTCTTTTCTCGCACACAACTTACTCCGTTTGCACACAATACCCCCATGAAGCAGCGAAACAGAAGAACAAGCGTTTTCGAAAGTTCCGTGACCTGCAGCTGCGCGCCTATGTATTTTCGTTTCCTTCTTCCGTGCTTCGACAGGCCGGGAATAAGCACAGAAGAAGAGCGTCTCGTAAAATCCGCCGTTGCTGTGCCTTTTTATCGCAGTCATATTTTCAGGCAATTCGCCGAGCCGACCTGCAAACCAAACACAGCCGCGATCTAACGGAATCTATTTACGCACCAAATTTTCGAATTTAAAGTTTTCACTTGCAGGTTATGCAACCTAACGCCTATCCCTCTTCGTTATTTTTAATTTCCTTAAAAAATGCGCGACTGCATTGAAAATTTGCCTCGCTGTTGGTCTTGGGCCCGGCACATATTCGTTTGCTCTTGTTCCGCCAGCTCCTAATCCGGTCCCGACAGCGTCCATGGATCGCTGGGTTTCTCCGGGTGTTCCTGAGAGGGGCTCTGCTAGGCTACGCTTCCTAGATTGGACTTCTTTTGTTAAAGGGGCTTCCGTAGGCAGAGCTCGAGGAAGTTCTTTTTCTGCTTCAATATTGAGACTACCCCAAAAACGGCTTAACTTAAGAAGTTACTATCGAAGCTTCCCACAGCTTCAGCTTAAACGTAATGACTTACAGTTGACTAAGGGCAGCGAAGAGCCTCTGACAACACTAATGTGGGCTCACTTTCCAGGATGGATTACGGTGACAACAAGCACCAGGACGTGGTATCTTGAGAAGAGCATTTCCTAACAAATCTTTCTAGTAGAATGCGCTGGGCTAAAGACTCCATTGCGGTGACCAAAGAAGTCATCACCCTATGGCTCTACGCAATATACACAGCTGGCATAAGTACGAGGCATATCCCTATTCAAAGGAGGACCTCTTGGATTGTCTTTCTGCCTAAAGCAGGAAAAGGATTTCAGGCCAACAATCCTTGCTTCATTTTTACTCAAGATCATTGAAAAAATGATGTTAACCAACCAGCATGCTCACACAAAAAGAAAATCAGTGAAGACACCACTACATTTGCTAGTTTGGAGAGGCCTGCACAATAAAGAATATAATCTCTCACCAACACGCACCCCGCCATCAACTGCTGCATAAGAAATCCAAGGTGGAGTCCTATCGGCCCTCCTATGGAACCTGATAATCGCACGAACAATAGATTTAATAGGAAAGCCCCAAAGATAACTGTTTATGCGGATGACATAAGCATAATTTTCGGGGAAGTCTGTCCATCGACCATTAGCATGATTATGGATTCAACACTCAGGGGATATGCAAACAAGACGGACCTCATTCTCTTCACTGCTGTGGATCCTCCCAAAAATCAATACTACCAGTCTGACCCCAAAAACGCAAGTCAGACATAGAAACCCAATGTACTGGAGAGCTCAAAAAAGACCATGACAGCGCTATAGGCATGCAACAAGACTATTAGTAGAACGTGGGGTCTCTCGACCGCTCTAATGCACCAGGTCTTCGTATTAATGGCCCTTCCGACTCTCCTTTACGGAGTCTTAGTGTGGTTCCAAGCTATGAAAAAGAAGACGTTGAACAAGCTAATTGAGAAACCCCAGCGGCGGGCATTCCTCTGCATATCAGGGCCGCTGTGGTGAACCCCTACAAAAGCACTCAAAACCATAATCGGAATCGACCCCTTGATATCCACGTGTAACTGACTGCAGAAGAGGCGTACCATCGTCTTGTTACATCAGGAAATATATCGCTGCAATTTTAAAAGGAACATAACCCACGAAAGACGAACACAAAGACACGTCGCAACTACACAACAATCAAGTGCTTCGCATGGTGTTAGTAAATTGTTAATAATGCACACATTTACTGTTATCTGCAGATAACTTTATTTTTTATCATTCTAAGGCAATCAAAATACTAATACCACTAAAGTTAAAACTTTAACTAAATGTAAAAAAAACTTCACAAAATGTATAACAAAATTATATTAAACTAAAACATTATTTTGTAAATACATACAAAACAAGTAATTATATTTAAAATTTAAAATACCTTTAACTACAAAATCCATTTCAAATATTTTTACTTGGAACTCGTAGAAGTTCGCTTGAGTACTGAAATATTTGACGTACACAAAGCTGTTCTTCGCAAACTTTGCGTTCTTTGCGTTCAAAACTTCAGTGCTATTTCTAGAAAGTCACGTTAATCCCATTTGGTTTGCCATAAAGAAGATTGAAGTTGCATGTAAGCTGCCATTTTCAATGGAGTACTTAAGGCATTTACTTAGTATATTAATAGGAATAATTGTCGGCCTTATCCAATGTGTAGATTTTCCGCCTTGTCTGTGTCGATACTAATTGATTCCTAGGCACGTTAATAGCCGTTTCAACGTGAACATTGAGTCAGCTTCGGTGGCAGTGAACGTGGTTGAATGTAAGTGATTTACTTGTGTCGGGATGCAGAAATGAGCATCAGAGACTACCTCAATAAGCGAGAAATGAACGTGATTGTTCGGTCCTTGCCTTGGTCATCTTGAGAAAGGACGGCACCTATGGTGTCTTTAGTCAAATGAAATAGTTTGTTAAAATCTGGGAAAGGATTACCTTAGACGAGGAAAGGACAGTTTTTAGGTTATTGAATGCTTGTAGAGCTTTGTTGTCAACTTCAATTACAATTGTTTTTGACTGCGACGACTTTACCTATCAAACTCTTCTTTTGTAAAGTTCGGCAATGGCTTTGTCACCTTGGCATAGCCAATATAGCTTTTAAATTCCCTAATGTTAATGGGAGGCTTTATATCGTGTATGGTAAAAGCATCTGGAAAATTTGGGTATATTTTAAAGCAATCAGATGACAGAGGATATTAACAGAAAGTAATTTTTTAACGAGGTTCTCGCTGAGGATATCATCTCCAAGTACAAGGAACTTGGTAAAGGAGCTATTTCCGAAAAATTTTAAGAATTGGCCTACGGGACTGAGCGGACAAGGAATGAGGGTAGGGATTGGCAAGCAACCGGAGCCGATGATTGGGCTGATGAAGCTTCTACTTGTGCCGGTGTTAATAACGGCGTTGGTTATAAAATTCGGCTTCCAAGTGCCTTCAGGTCGGAAATTGGTACCCTTACTGTTGACGGATTATGCTCTGTTCCAGTATTCTTAAGGCACTGGCTCATCTCGCTGTATTCGACTTGGAAACCAGTGTCTTGGCTAAGTTCTCAGACTCAGGGGTGGTGGAAGGTGGAACTGCGGTCATATGGTATAAATTTAATTGATCCAATCTATTTATGCGCACTGTCGTAAATATTTTATACAATGCCATGAACCCATTTTTTAATGAATACTCTTCGTTATACTATCCGCCAATCTCGAATAAGCCTCCGTGGCTTACTACAGCGTTGAGCCGACTTAAGAAAAGAACATATAGGCTGTATGCTTAATTTAAAATCACCAATTCTCAATCTGCCCTTTTCTCTTATTTATCAGCTCGGTCAAAATTTAGCTGATCTATATTCGCAGTTTTTTCAACAAACTTTTTCAAACTCTTCGGATTTAATCAGACTTATTTTTATGTCATACCAAAATCGAACTTAATTTTCAGTCCCAGCTTAAAAGTAAGCTGTCTTTTTGATCTTCATCGTGACAAGCCAGTTTGTTCGCCAGGTTCCGACCGTATTCCTTGCTGTGTGTTCAGAAATTGTGCCGACGCCCTGTTATCTCGCCCTCTAAAATTGTTAACCTAATCCTTAGAAACTTTTGTGATGTTCGCATATTAATATAAAAACATATAAGCATAATACATAAGAACAATACATGCCAATGCCCAAAACATACAAATTCATTGTGACACTTTGTTGCAATGCAAACACAAGTTCAAGTGCAAATGTAATACGATCGCCCACTCAGACGGCGAGCACTTCAAACTGTTTGGTCAGCATTCCCACGCAGACCCAAAACAGCACATGTATGTTACGTACTGACAACTCTCTCACTGCTAGCATAAGTATATGCAAATAAGTGTTATACATAAGCGACCCGCTCCTCTGCCAACATTAGAGTCAGCCCCGCGGGCTTAGGAGTAACCAAAATTGTGAAAATATAAAATTCAACTAATAAAGAACGCTGAAACCAAGAAGAACTCTTTTGCTTATTTTTTGGGAGGTTTATTTTTAAAATCATTTAAGAAGTCTTCTAAGGAAAATCATTGAAGAAGTTTTCTAAATGGCGATGGTGACATGAGTCCGGTCCTGCCAAGAACTAAAATTATACGTTCCTGAACCACGGAAAATTTTTCAGAAAAACCGCATTGACAGTGAAATATATTTTCCTGAACCAATAGGCCACCACAACAATTTAATCTGAGTGAGTAGAGTATTGTACTGTGAAAAAGTGTGTACAAAGTTACTAGAAGCACAATAAAGGTGGTGTCGTTCAACGCCTCAAACGTCGCAAAGCAGAACTATTACAGCTGCTAAGCAGTAGCGAACCAGTTAACTGGGATTTCTCCGTAAGACTCCATGCGGAGCTGGAGCACATTAATGCTTTACTAGTGTCAAAGAAAAATGGCACAAGCACAAAAAAACCCAGCTAGTAGAGGTAGTAGAGGTATAAAAAATATATTGGAAAATAAATTCCTACAAACTCCTCCCAGAAAGATAAGCGAAGCAAAATACAAGGAGCGATACCCCTTTCTGCAAATACAACTGTGCTGCCGGCACCGGTGCACCACCAAGTAAGTAGAAGGAAGCCTGTGCAGTCAGCACCGGCAACGTCTGGCGCTGTACTGTACTGAAACAAATAAAAATGTTTTAATACAATATGGAATGCAGTAATTTCTAACTTAAATTAAAATAAGTAGTTAAATAATTTAAATAATTTGTCCCCCAATGCAAGCGCTAGCTGCTAAGTATTGCTGTGACGTCATAAGCAAGTGAGCCTCCGCTGCGGCGCACAGATTGTGGCGGTCAAAAATCTTTGAAAAAGATTCTGCATGCAGAAATTTGAACACGCATACAAACGTGCGAGCGCTTGTACACGTATACACATAAACAAAGAAATGAGAGCACAGCGCAAAGGAATGCACCCCTGCTCATCGTTCCAACCTTCCTTCGAACTCAAAAATGCCGAACGCACTTTGGGGTTCCAGATATGTATATCGTTCGGGTGCTCTGGTGTTCCAGGCTCAGCCGTTTTTGTGATAGTACTTTTTTGTACTGTTTGACTTCTCTATGTATTTCTTGCTTAGTGTTAACACTTTCTAATTATTATAACAGTAATTATGTGTGCAAATCTATTCTTCAAAATATACAAACTGCACAATAAGTGCTTGAAAAAAAATATTTGAGCAAGGCGAATGACCTTGATAAGATTAAAAAAAAACCAAACAAAGGAAAACATAAAAATTATATTTGGGAATTTTTTTTACTAAATACATAAAAATAATTAAATAATTTAATAAACGTATGTAAAAGAATTAAATACAAGAAAATAAAAATGGTTGATCTAGACAAATCAACAGTTTGTATGCCCTGTCATCGATGAAAAATGAACAGCACCCCCTTGACTGTTGATGATACGTTAATTTTTTGTTGATGACTGGTACTGCAGGATGTATGCAGAGTCTTTTTCATAGATTTCGGACGGCCACAGCCAGTGCGCCCCGGCGGCGGCTCACTTGCTTATGACGTCACAGCAATACTTAGCGGCTAACGCTTGCATCGAAAGACAAATTATTTAAATTATTTAACAATGATTACTACTTATTTTAATTTAAGTTTTGTTTTCTGACAATATATTTCCCAAAATCCATTTTTGACCGACCAGAAATTACTGCATTCCATATTGTATTAAAACATTTTTATTTGTTTCAGTACATTTGCAAATTTATAAAATTATAAAATTTTAAAACTAATTGTATAATTAATTAATTAATTGAAAACTAGAAAATAGTAAATTTATAGAAATTTTATGACATTATTTTTCAACTATGAACAGAATGTACTCACATACATACTTATGTATGTATGCAACAATACATGCGAAATCGTCTTCTGTTGAGGTTCCCTGCAGTACCAGTCATCAGTAATTCATCAACGTTTCATCCATTGTCAAGGCGGTGTTGTTGATGATTCATCGATGAATGGCCATACAAACTGTTGATGAATTTGACATGGGCATGTCCTAGGCTGTCATCAACAAAAATTCATCAACAATTCATCGATAATGCATCAACAATTTATCAACAAATTCATCAACGATTCATCAACAAATTCATTAACATTTCTTCGATGTTTCATCAACAATTCATCGATGTCTTATCAACAAAATTCATCAACGGCCGGGCCATGGTACTGCCGACGACTGCCGTCTAGACTACCATCTTAACTGTATCGTGGGCAGAGCGTCGTAGTAGAAGTCGCAGTCCGCAGAGCGTCGACTCAGTAGAAGTCGCAGTCGGCAGAGCGTTGCCTCGGTAGAAGTCGCAGTCGGCGCGTTGATGACAGTCAATGACAGTGCCCTATTGATGACATACGGTACTGCAGGGTAGGCTCACAAAGTTGACCAAATGCGTGTTAGCTGCCTGCATGTACGTTTGTACATACATACATATGTGTGTTCATATGTTGTTAATTTCCAATATATTGAATTGTTTTGATTTTTAACGACAATTTACATACATATATTATTTAAATTATTTCGCCGCTCGAATTTGCTGCCGATTATAAAATAATTACGTACATATGTATGTGCAATGCACATTGTGCATATAATCGGTACCCAGGGTACACCACCAGGAGGCCATTGTGATAACAATGGGGCCATCAAAAGATGACCACCGAGTCGACTTGAGATAATCAAACGTAGTTTAAAAATCTCCTTGTTCCCAAAAAAAATAAAATAAATAAATTAAGTTGATGGTGAGTCAGATTCGTTCTTAGGACTTAAATATGTCTATTTTTCTTATGATTTTCGTCCTCACAGATCCCCCACAAAATTTTTCTGAGAGCCATACACTATATTTCCTAAGCAGGATGAGCAGAAAATAATTCAAAATGTGCTTTATGTGTTCATAACAATTATTATCTTCCGAATACCATTTTGAGTATTTATCTTCGGTTTCCGCCTGTGCAACATATTTAATTACTAAGGTTTCTTTAATATATCTAGCATGAGGAAATTCTTCAAAAAACGTGTGAAATATATTATTATGCCGCTTAATAAGTTCAAAAAAATCGTCCTGTGGGGCTTTTAGTTTCAAATTATTTTTTGTATTTCTGTAGTTTTTGTTGAATAAAATAGTTCGGATTGCTCAAAATTTACTAATTCATCTTTTGTGAGCATCTTGCAGGTATCGCAATTAAATTTCTGTTGTGATTTAAATAGCACAAATCCTGTAAAATATCTTTATGCATTCTCACTTGCTACGCTCATGGCAAGGGTGGCGGTTTCGCTATAGTCCATAATTTCCATTTCGCCCGATTGTGCTTCAAAACAAATTTCTATATCTTTATAATACACCTGTTCTTGGTCATTTAGATCGGCGGGCTGTTCCTCATTTACTTTTTCGACTTTATTAATAATCATTTCATCATCATCTGGATCGCAGTTTCCAGTGGTTCCTTTAGAAGAGATAACCTTCATTGACAACATCTTTGAAATTATGGCATTGAACACAAAAAAAAAATATACATATTATTGTTTGTCACGCTTTCTTCATTGAACGAAAACACGTCTTCTTCTTCTTCTTGAAATATATTTAAATTTAGATTTGGCTCATCACTCAAGCACAGAGTCGGTATAACCCCTCCTTTTAAATATTTTTGGCCAATGTATTTTGACTCAAAATGAAAATTGCAAATCAGTGCAACATTAACATTGGTGCCGCTTTGCAATTTACATTTTGAGAGCCACTGGAGAGACATTACATCATTTTTAGGGAACTGCTGTCTTTAAAGCTTCGCATGCCTGAATCTATAGCGCCCTTTTCCTGCCATCACTAAACTTTGCTTTAAGGATTGTTCTTAATTTAAATTACTCCACCAAAAAATCACACACGAATTTTAGACTTTCGCAAATACGCTCAAATCAAAACAAAACAAAAAAGGAAGAAGAAAATCACTTGCATAAGCAACCAAAAAAAGAAAAGAAAAAAACTTAAATTAAAATAAGTAGTAATTATAGTTAGATAACTTAAATAATTTGTCTCCCAATGAAAGCGCTTTCCGCTAAGTATTGCTCTGACGTCATAAGCAAGTGATTTCCGCCGCGGCGAATATACACACATTCACAGAAACGGGAGCCCAGCGCGAAGAGACGCACCCCTGCTCATCGTTCCGCGGTCGATCTGCGACTGAAAAGTGAATTCTTGTTGTGCTTGGTTTCGAACGAATGCTTCGAACTCGAAACAGCCGAACGCAATCTAAGGTTCTAAACATTTCGTTCGGGTGCTCTGGGGTTCTAGACTCATCCGTTTTTATGAAAGTACTTTTTTGTTCTGTTTGGCTTCTCTATGTTTTTCTTGCTTAGTGGTGATAGGCTAAATAATATAGCGACTAGACAAACCATTGTTGTAGATGTTCCGGAAGATTTACAATCGCACGCAAAGTTTGAGGAAACACAGTTAGAGGATTTGAATGAATCCAAACTTACGATAGGTACCAGTTCAGATAATGAAGAAGAATATTTGGAAGTTCTAACATTTGATTTACCGACCTTGAAAGAAAATACAAGGATGGCGTTATCACATCCATAATTTTTAAAGTTGGCCTCATCATCTTACCAGCTTTTTAGATGCATTGCAGCTGGTAGATTCGTTCAAGGGAACACATGAACTAACAGCAGTCATTTTAATTAAGACCAAGTTGAAAGGTCACGCGAGAAATCTCATTAGCAACGAACAAACAGTTGCGGAGATAAGCAATGCACTGAAAACGAAGGTAAAAAGAGAATCAGTGGAAGTAATTTCTGCAAAACTCCTAAACCTCCAGCAGAAACAACAGACAGCCAATCAATATGTGCAGGAAGTGGAAAAACTAAGAAAGTCGTTGCAGGTAGCTTACTTGCACGATGGTCTATCCACGGATTTGGCCTCAAAGTAAAGCATGGCGCTCGCCATAAAGGCATTGACCAAAATCTGTACTATCGATAATGCTAAGCTTATCATGGAGGCCGGAACATTCAACAGCATGGATGATGCCATGTCCAAATTTGTAAACAGTTGCACTGAAGCAAGTGGCCAGGCAAACACAGATTTGCGCTATCAATGAAGACAAAATTATATAGGCGGTAGAGGTAATAACCGTGGAATGCGTTATTACTGAAACAACGGTTACAATAATTATAACAACAACCAGAACAACACTAACAATATCAATAGAGGCCGAAGTAATAATAATAATAATAGAGGAAGTAATAGGAATCGTAATAATTCAGGCCGTAATAATTACAATAATAACAACGGTAATAACAAAAAAAAATGTCAGGGTTACCCAAGGAAATTCGCGAAACTCCCAAGCACTCACAATTAAACCATAATTTACACACTATAAACTTTGGTCTCAATATGTTTGTGAATTTTCAAAATTCAGTCACTGGTACAAACATTACATTTATAATAGATACAGGAGCTGACATTTCGTTGATAAAAGAAGACATTGACACCTTTACCAACAATCAGGACGAAAATACCATTAATATACAAGGTATTGGACAGGGTGTAATAAAGTCTAAAGGCCTTGTTCAAATCGAGCATCATACAGACAAATACATTATCCCACATAATTTTCATTTGGTTAAAGTGTTTCATTTGCGCGGTACGTGGGTGGCGGGAATTTCCGCTGCGCAACTGAGCGCGACTGGCTGCCTAAAGTTGAGTGGTGAGAGCATTTCCCCCGACGTTCGTCATACCTTGTTGTTGCCGTGGCTCCCCCCGCAGTATTTGCCAGTCACGTCAGCTGTTGGCGAGATCAGCAGCGACTAGTGTTGAGGAGCGTCTGGAACCACACCGCTCTGGCAACCCCCCGCCCTCGCTCGCGCTGTAGAAAGCTTTATGCTACAACATCTACGTCTGCTCTGCATATGCTGGATGTAGCATACCTTTTTGGGCTGCTGCTCTTGATCCTTGGCTAGAGATGTTGGGAGTTGGGTGAAACCAGAGCCCTAGGTTGTACTTGGGGGCCGGATGGTGGTAAAGGTCAAAGAGCTGAGCAATTGCCAACCCCACCGTTATGCGGCACACCTTTCAAGCCTGGCAGCAGGCATAAGCTGCACTACTCCAAACCCAGGTAGTGCCTGACCCACATTGGGCGGCTAATTGGTATGCGCCTATGCCATAGAGGCCGGCAGCCAAAGAACCTGGCAGAAGGTATAAAATGCAGCCTAGCATTGGGCGACAATGTACCCAAGTAACTGGAATGTCGGAGAAAAACTTAATTACTCCAGATGGCAGCCACAGAATTGGAAATCCACACGTGGGGAACCCCACGGTTAGGGCAAGGGTTCTGGAGGCTCTACCCAACACTCCAACACACTCTGTCGTGGCGGTGGCTGACTTGGTCGCCTCGGTAGGTAACGCACCAAACCAGGAGATTGTAATGGGCAAGGGAGATCCTGCTGCATTTAGGAAGAGCAACTTGATGGCCCGATCCCATCCCCTCGCGGCGAGGAGTAAAACCGGCGATCCCATGGACTCGGCCAAGAGGGGCAGAGACCCGGCCAGCCCGGCAAGTAATCCTAGGGACATGCTTCCTAAAAGGAGCAAAGCTGACCTGGAGGAGCCCCCATCTGACACAGAGGAGGACAAGGAGTGGGCGATCACGCGTACCGAGAACGTCTTTAGGCTCGGAAAGCTGCTAGATGCTCTCAGACCGCGTCAGGTGGCAAGCCTGGCGTAAGCAAGGCCAACAAACGGCTGCCGTAATGAGGAAGGACCGGGCAGTCCAGACTGAGCCGTGGGGAAGGGTCAGCCAGCCGACAGACCCGGGTGCGAGTATCGAATTCCCCGGGCGGACGCGAGCCCCACAAACCCAGGCTACAGCCCCTGCAGCTCAGACGAGGAGCTCCCCAAGCAAAGCCTGGGCCTCCAGAGCACGGGAAAGGGAGTTCGGTAGGACCAACAAGACCACCTGATCCCGAACCAATGAATGAATGGAATGAAGGAAGAGGCAGACCCGTAAAGCTCGCCCCGATGCGGTGATCGTAGAGGCACCGGAGAAAAGCTACAGGGAGATCCTGTTCGGACATCAAGCTGACCGACCTTGGAGGGGCAGTCAGCAAGGTGCGTCGGACGGCCAAGGGCTACTTGCTCCTGGAGGTAGCCAGAGGGAGTCACGAGAGCACCGAGTCTATGAGGGACAGCATCTCTCAGGTCGTTGTTGATGCGACCGAAGTGCGAGCACTGACGAAAGAGTCGAAGGTCTGCGACTTTGAGATTACCAACCTTGACGCGATCACGACCGAGAGCAAGATCCGCACAGCCCTCTCAGACCAATCCAGCTGAACCTAAATCACTGTAGGCGGTGCGCGAGGTAGGGGCGGATGTCGCCATAATCAGCGAACCCTACAGGGTTAGAGAGGGAGGAGAGTGGGTCAAGGACCGCTCTGGCAAGGCGGCCATTTGGCTCGGTGGCGACGGCCAGCGGCGAATGTCCAACATCCTGGCAGCAGATGGACTCGTGATTGAGGAAGTTGGCGGCTTTCAAATCTACAGCTACTATCTGGAGCCTAGCCTCCCGCTGGAGACGTTTAGGATCCTTGAGGACCTAAGCTGCGATCTACGTGGAAGGGCTAATGTCATAGTCGAAGGCGACTTCAATGCTTGGGCCCAGGAGTGGGGATTGGTCTTGACCAACGCCAGAGGACGCGTGGTGCTGGAGGCTTTGGCCGCGACTGACGTCGTCCTCTTAATGTTGCAGCAACGCTGGAGCACGCCTGCGACCAGACCATGCGGCTGAGAGGGTCGTTTCGGGGAAGTCGCAGGCCAGTATTCTGGTGGAGCGACGAGATCGCCGATCTGAGATCCACCTGCCATCGAGCCCGCAGGCAGCTGACTCGTGTGCGCGGCTCTCCGCGAGCTCTGGAGTGTTGCGAGGCCTTCAGAAATGCGAGGAAGGCCCTCAAGGTGGCCATACGAGGCGCACCTGCAGCTCTGCGACGAGGTGGAGGACGACCCCTGGGGCGGAGCGTACCGGATGGTGGTCAAGGGCCTGAGAGCTGGCAGCACAGCTCCATCGGACCCCGAGGAGCTGGATGGCATCGTGCGAGCGCTGTTCTCGAGTGTAGTTCCCCAATGTCGCCTGCGAAATCTCGGAAGAGGAGGTGATCCGGTTAGGAAGGAGCGTACGCCACAAGAAGGCGCCGGGGCCGGATGCTGTACCCAACAGGGCTCTAAAAATATCTATCGCGCTTCACCCGAGTTAGTTCACCACCATGTACTCCAAGTGCCTGGAGGAGGGTATCTTTCCGGAGAGGTGGACAAGACAGAAGCTACTGCTGCTCTCCAAGCCGGGCAAGCCGCCGGGGGAGCCATCCTCCTTTAGGCCGATCTGCCTGACCGACACCACTGGCAAGGTGTACGAGAAGATCGTGGCAGCCAGACTGGCTGCTGCCATCGAGGTGTCCGGAGTTCTTTCCCCGAGCTAGTTCGGTTTCCGGAGAGGGAGGTCCACGCTCGATGCCATTGATATGGTCAAGGACACAAGAGGTGGAAAGGCGGCTCCAAGAGTGACAGTCTTGTGGTATCGCTGGACATAAGGAACGCCTTCAACACCGCGGACTGGAACCGAACATTGGAGTCCCTCGTCGGCCTAAATATCCCAGGGTACTAAAAGTAGTAAGGAGCTAAATAGTGGCGTCAGCTATGGGTTCCAGAGCATACGAAGTCTCAGCCGGAGTCCCCCAGGGCTCCGTTTTGGGACCCCTGCTCTGGAACACCATGTACGATGGGGTTCTGCGACTCCCAATGCCCAGTGGCACTACCGTTTTCGGGTTCGCTGACGACGTGGCAGTGGTCGTAACCGCCAATGAGCGCACCGCAGCGGAGGACTTGGCGAACGAAGCGAGCGGATCAATCGAGGCATGGCTTACGAGCGCTGGCCTAGAACTAGCGGCGCACAAGACAGAGGCAGTCCTGATCTCGAGCAGAAAAGCGGTGAAAACGGCCGAGATCCGGGTCGGTGGAGCCGTGATTAGATCGCAGAGGGTGATGAAATACCTCAAGTCCTAATCGACACACCGCTGTCATTCAGGAAGCATTTGGACTATGCCCAGAAGAAGGCCGATCCTGCCCGCATACAGCTCAACACAAGAGGGCCCAAGCAGATTTCCAGGAAGCTGCTGACGAGTGTCGTAACTTCCCAGATTCTGTATGCGGCGCCAGAGTGGGCGGAGACAAAGTCCTACATGAGGGGCGTAGAGGCCACATACAGACTGTGCGCTTTTAGGGTGGCAAGCACATTTAGGACGGTCTCGGACGACGACGTTCTGGTGATAGCCGGCATGGTCCCCATGAGGGAGCTGGTCCGCGAAAAGGAGGAGATTCGAAGCGCGCTGAGAGAACATGAACAGAAAAGAGCTACGGGAGCTGCGGATCTGGAATAGCTGAGGATGTGCACCACGTAGTGTTCGAGTGCCGCCGATTCGACGATGAGAGGGCCGCCGTGGAGAAGGTAGCAGGAGCAGAAATTAGGGTGGATACGCTGGTGCCGCTGATGATCGAGACCCCTGGATGTGGGAAGCGACAGCGGTTTTCTCTGCTAAGGTGCTGAAGGCCCTTAGAGTGCTGGAGGGAGCTGGAAGGGAACGGACGGGCTAAGAGGCCTACAATTGTGCGAAGCATGGCTTCGCGGCCGTACCGCACAATATGGGTCCTTGCCCCGTTCCTAGTTATAAGCATTTATGTTAACTTAGGTGTTTTTTCCAATCTAAAATAACATGAAAAAAGTCGAATATAAAAAAAAATAATTTTCATTTTGTTCATTCAAATTTTGCAATCGCATGTGATGGAATAATAGGACTTGACTTCATAAAAAACTTGAATTGATAATTAAAATGTGAACCATCATGCAATTGGTTTATTTTGCGACCTAATAATTTAAATATTTCAATTTATGTCGCGACAGAATTCAGTTCCGGTAACAATACAATAGTTTTGCCGGCTAGGTCCGAAGTTGACCGAAAATTAAAGTTAAACTCGATAGAAGAACATGTTTTAATTTCAAACTAGGAAATTATACATGGATATACGTTGCAAACACTGTCGCAACATCCAAAAACATATTTGTCCTTTTACTAAACACAACAAGTACCGCTATGCTAGTTAATATATAAAATTTGACATATGAATCGCCTTCGAATTACGAGGTAATTAAAAAAAATAAGGATTCCATTTACTAAACACAACAAGTACCGCTATGCTAGTTAATATAAAAAATTTGACACATAAATCACCTTCGAATTACGAGGTAATTAAAAAAAATAAGGATTCACGAACAGAAGTTTTGTATCAATTAAAAACACATTTTCCAGTACAATTCAAATCAGAATTAATGTGATGCATTTGGACTTGAAACCGAACCAATAACAACAAATAATTTTTACAAGCAGAATTTTAGGCTTAACGACGAAGAAACAGTGTACATTAAAAATTAAAGATGCCCACAGAGCCACCTTGAAGAAATCAAAAAACAGGTAGATGAACTTATAGAAAACAAAATAGTGGAGCTAGTGCGTAAAAAATCTCTCCCGGGTTCGGATAAGAAAAAATGGAGATTAGTCATAGATTATCGTCAGATAAATAAAAAACTACTATCAGATAAGTTTCCGCTCCCTAGAATTGATGACATTTTGGATCAACTAGGCAGAGCAAAATACTTCTCCGGTCTCAACTTAATGTCGGGTTTCCACCAAATTGAACTTGAAAAAAGTTCCAGAAATGTATCATAATTTTCAACGAGCAATGGCTCATATCGTTTTAAGCGATAACCAATCGGATTAAAAACAGCGCATAATTCGTTCCAGAGAATGATGACTATAGCATTCTCCGTACTAGAACTCTCACAAGCATTCCTATACATGGATGATCTAATAGTCATTGGTTGCTCTGAAAAGCATATGATTAAAAAACTGATTAGCTACAACCTAAAGCCACATCCTGAAAAAAGTTCACTTTTCATGGATGATGTCCCTTTTTTGGGACATGGATGCACTGATAAGGGAATCTTGCAAGATGACAAAAAAATATGATGTCATAAAAAAATACCCAGTCCCACATGATGCGGACAGCGCTAGACGTTTCGTTGCATTTTGCAATTATTAGAAGATTCATTAAGAACTTCACCGAATATTCCCGTCACATAACAAGGTTATGTAAAAAAGATATTAAATTTGAGTGGACAGATGATTGCCAGCGCGCGTTTGATCATTTAAAATCTGCGCTAATTAAACCTACTTTGCTGCAATACTCAGATTTAAATAAAGAAGTTTGTATAATAAGAGATGCTAGTAAACAAGCGTGTGGAGATGGACTCCAAATTCCAGTTGCTTACGCGTCAAGAGCATTCACTAAGGGTGAAAGTAACAAAAGCACAACAGAAAAAAAAAGCAGCTATTCATTGGGCAATAACACACTTTAGACCATATGTTTATCTATTTTCAATGGTGAACCCTAGTTCTAAACTAACAAGAATGAGACTTGAACTAGAAGAATATTATTTTACGGTCGAGTATCTAAAGGGAAAAGACAATTTCGTTGCAGACGCCCTATCTAGAATCACAATAAGTGATCTCAAGGAATTACAGGCTAAAGTCCTGAAAGTCACTATCAGGCAACAAAGTAAGCAGAAAAAATCCTGCGCAGGAGAAAAAAATTGTTTGCCTATGCAAACTATAGTCGGTGCTTCTAAACCCAACGTATACGAAGGCATTTATAATGACGAGGTACGTAAAGTAGTGACCTTGCTAATAATGACCGATAAATGTTTATTTAAACATGGAAAGAAGTTTATAGCAAGAATTAATGTTGACGACCTTTACACCATTGGAACCCTTGATTTAGGTCAGTTCTTCCAAAGGCTTGAAAAAGATGCCAGGCATTATGCACTAGGTATTAATCAACAAGATATTTGAAACTATTTTAATCGAATCTATGAAAGTTATGGGCAATAAGATTTTAAAATCATTAAGAGTAGCGCTACACAAGCCGGTGACCGTAGTAGAAAATAAGAAAGATATAGGTGCAATACTGCTAACAAATCAAGACAATCCCAAACAAGGAGGTCATACAGGAATTACTAAAACGTTATCAATAATAACGCGAGCCTATTATTTGAAGAATATGACTCATGATATTAGGGAATATGTAAGAAAATGTCAAGAATGTCAGAAATCGGTCCAATGAAGACGTTCACTACGGACATGGGAACAGAGTATAAGAATTCAATCATAAATGACCTGTGTAAGCACCTGAATATTAAAAACATAATCTCTACTACAGCGCACCACCATAGAACGGTAGGTACTGTGGAAAGAAGCCATAGAACAATTATTGAGTATATTTGTTCGTATATATCAGTGGACAAAACTGATTGGGACGTTTGGTTTTCTTACTTTGTTTATTGTTTCAATACAACACCCTCAATGGCACTTAATTATTGTCCATATGAGCTGGTGTTTCGTAAGAAAAGCAAATTGCCAAAATATTTTAATAGCGACTATACAATATACTCACTACATAATACAGATGATTATGCTAAGAAAACAAAATATAAATTAGAAATAGCATATAAAAGAGATAATTTTAGAAGAGCATAAGGAAAAGAATAAAGAAAATTATGATAAGAAGCTAGTAGAATTAGACATCCAAATAGGAGATAAGGTAATATTAAAAAAAGAAAACGGCACATACAAATATTAGATTAGAATTATTAAGGACCATTTGAGGTAGGAGATACAAGAAGTATATAACGATAGGTTAAGAAAATAGCAAATTAAAATTAATCAAATCTGTTAAATTGAAAATTTAAAAAAATGTAAGATTACAGTGGTGAGGCCCGATACTAGGGCCTCCAATAAAAGCTAAGCTCCTTTTTGTTTCACTCCCTCTGCATGTTATTGGTGGTCCTGATCATCATCTGTACCAACCAGAGTCAGTAAGGAAACCAAGGATTGCCGAAACTCTCAGCTTTCCTATACTTCCCAGTGACTCCATCTGGTAGGCACCAAAGTGGTGAAGTCTGATGTGATTCAGCGCTGGGCAAAAGCAGAAAGTCTTTTCAATTCCCCAATTCTCAGAAGAGATCCCAGCCCCCACGCCGCAGCTCATCTTGGAGCCATCGGTGTAGAGGGACACCTCGTTCTCTACTACCACTTTGTCCCTGCTCCAGTCTTCCCTTGTTGGATATGAGGTCGAGAATGCGTTCCCGAAGTTCAACTCAGCGATCAAGTTGTCAGTCTCTTCGTTTGTATTTATACCGTTTCTCACAAGAATCTTGCCGTGCCCGCGCCGTGTTCCCTCTAGCAATTGCTTGCTTTCAGTCTCACCGCGCTCTGTGCTGCAAAGTCCTTCACGAACACTCCTATCGGCATTATATTCAGGATAACGTTGAGGGCAGCCGCCGGGCATTAGCGCATTGCACCCACGGCCCCGCACTCGCTGCCCGTTGTATCCGTGTCAGCTTCGTTCTGTTGTATGCCCTTGTAAGTGCCGGCCACCATTCTAGGGCCCCGTATTTTAGTATTGGCCGTACCACTGCTGGGTAGACCCATATAATTATCCTTGGGTGTAGTCCCCATATGTTTCCAAATATTTTCCTGCAGGAGTAGAATGCAATGATTGCCTTCCGTACTCTTTCTGCAATGTTTTCTTTCCATGAGAGATTTTTTTTCAGAATTACTCCTAGATACTTAGCTCGCCCCGCTAGTTTTAACTCCATGCAGTTTACACTAGGCATGTTTAAGGGTGGTATCTTCGTTCTTCTTGTGAAGAGTATAAGTTCCGTCTTAGTGGGATTGATACCTAGTCCGCAAGTTTTTGCCCATTTATTTAAGCGACCCAGTGCACCTGTCATTATTTCGCTAATAACGTCAGGGTATGGTACTACGTCGTCTGCGTGTGCAACTTCTTTAACTCCACCCGAATTGAGATCTGTCAATATGGCATTCATATTTGTGAGCCACAGCAGGGGCTATTCGACCCTGCCCTGAGGTGTGCCTCTCTTCACAGTCCGCGTGAGGTGAGTGCCACTCAGTTCGGCTGTGATCGTTCTGCTCCATAGCATTACCCCGATCCACTCTCTGATGCCTCTCTCAATACCTAAAAAGTTGAGTTGAGGGAGCACAGGATAGAGTCGGGGTTCACGTTATTGAACGCGCCTTCGATGTCTAGGAAGGCAGCCATTGTATATTGCTTGTATTGTAATGTCTTCTCGACAAGATGTACAACTTCGTGTAGTTCTGTTTCCGTTGACTTGCTTTTACGGAATACGTGCCGCGCATTCGAGAGTTGATGTCCCACTAGCGATGCCCGGATGTGGACGTCCATGAGTCTCTCTAGTGTTTTCAGGGCGAAGGAGGTGAGACTTATCGGTCTGTAATCCTTTGGTAGGATGTGCCCCCTTCTTCCCGGTTTCGGTATAAATATGACTTTTGCCTCCCTCTACAAGAGTCAGTCTTATTCCAGCTTCGTAAGGAGCTTTTAGCCATCTTCAAATGATATCCTTGGCTGATTGTAGCATTGCCGGTATTATTCCGTCTGGGCCCGGTCTTTTGTACCTATCAAAAGAATCTATTGCCCATCCAATTCGCTCAGTGGTAATGATGTCTTTCGTTGGCGTATCCATTTGAGCGTTCGTTCCCTCCTCGGGTTCCGAGCTCACTCTTAGGTTTCCTGGGAAGTGGGTGTCAACTAGTAACTCAAGTGACTCCTCAATTGTCGTCATAGCAGAACCATCTTGTCTGTTGATAAGGGTAGGGCTTGTGTGCCCTTTGGCGAGAATCATGCTTACTCTCGCCGTGTCTTTTATGTCTTCTAGTGACTCGCAGTAGTTTTGCCAGGATTCTTTCTTGGCCTAATATACTGCTTTTTCGTAAGCTTTTTGTGCTTCTTTGTATGGCTCCCATTCCCGGGTTACATAGCTGTTATTGAAGGACTTTCTCGCTCTCTTTCAGAGCTCGCTTAGTTCCTTTGTCCACCACGGTTGGTACTGCTTCTTCGAGAATGATAGCTTACATGTCTCTTGCAAGGCCTTGTTCAGGATGCTCGTGAGGTCCTCCACCTCCTTGTCGAGTGCTTTTGCAGTGCATTGCGTCTTGATCATCCTGCCGTTTAATTTAGATTGAACAATTTCGCTGAACTTGTTCCAATCAGTCTTTCGGCGGTTTCTTCTTGGGACCTGTTTGTTAACTGGTGCCGTTAGTTCAAAGAAAATGTACCTATGGTCTGAGAAAGAGTGTTGTGTCGATACCCTCCAGTTCTCAACTCTGTATTTACTGTATTCGATTTGCAAGGTGAGACCTTACACCTCCTCCCAACCTTGAAAATTTTCCGTGATTGGAAAGATGAAGCTCAGCGTATTACCCTTGTTACATACCGTAACGTTTTTACATATAATACTATCAAAGAGTGACTCTCCTCTGTCGTTGGTCTCTGAACTCCCCCTGAGCGTGTGCCTCGCATTCGCATCAAACCCGAGCATCAGGGTCGTCTTCATTTCTTCAGCCCTTTGGAGCATCTTGACACCCGTCTCAGGCGGGGCTGGCTCGCCATGGGCCATGAATGCAATCATAATTCCGCTCCCTTCCACCGCCATGAATCTGGCCACAGCTAGGTCAGGTGGGCTGAGATTGGGACAAAGAAAAGCATTAAATTGGTTCTTAATTACTATGCAAGATCTCGACGTACCATTCAAGTTTGTGCACAGTAGTGTGTATCCTGGGATCCTTAGTCCAGTGACATGCCCTTCCTTGGTCCAAGGCTCCTGTATTCTACCGGTGTCGATATCCCTCTCCCTTAAAAGGATCGTGAGATTAGCTGAAGCGTGCGAGCTGCGCTGTTTAAAGACTTGCCTAGGTCCACCCGAGTACAATTGGTCAACATCCCCGGTCGAACCTCGATTGGGGACTTGCTTCCAGCCGCCCTCACTTGGAGAGTATAGTCGCACTACCGATGGTGTACACAGTTACGGCAGATGACACGGTTATCCGTTGATCCCTCTGTGTAACCTATCGTCTGACCGCCCATACATTTTATATATTAAATATTTATTTTATTAAAATATAAAAACATATAAGCATAATACATAAGAGCAATACATGCCAATGCTCAAAACATTCAAATTCATTGTGACACTTTGTTGACATGCAAACATAAGTTCAAGTGTAAATGTAATATGATCGCCCACTCAGACGTCGAGCACTTCAAACTATTTGGTCAGCATTCCCGGGCAGACCCAAGACAGCACATGTATGTTACGTGTTCATAACTCTCTCACTGCTAGCATAAGAATATGGAAATAAGTGTAATAGCGTCAGCTTCGCGAGCTTTGAATAAGACCAAGTAACCAAAATTGTGAAAATACAAAATTTAATTAATAAATTTTAAGGTTTACTAATTATATTTAAATTTAAAAAATACCTTTTTCTTTTCTCAGACATATTGGATAACTAATTTCCAATGAGACATTGCGGACGGACCCAAGAGAAACTTTCCTATTGAAGTTCAATATGAATTCAATTCAACTCAATATGAATGTGAGAAAATTTCTTAGGTTCTTGGATTATGTAAAACTTTAACGGACTTAGTACACTTTAATTCATTTCAATATAAATATGAGAAAATTTCGTAGGTCCTTGGTTTATGCAAAGCTTGAACGGACTTAGTTCAAACTTAACAGACTGCATGAATACCAAAGCAAGTTTAATTGGACCGTACAGACTACAAAGGCCACTTCTGAACACCTAGTTATTTTTTTCGGCAAAGTTTTAAAGAGCACAACTTAGTAATTTAGAATGTCGCGATGGTTGATATCATAGAATGCTCATCAAAGCAATGTTTATAAAATCTTCCCCGCCCTCCAACCATGCTCTCAACGAGATATGCTATAAAGAACTCTTTGGCCCGTGCCTATGCTAGGTATACTCTAAAAGTTCGGCTATAAGAAACTTGCTCTTTAGAGAAAGCTAATCCTCGCTATAGATATTTTATTCATGTTTTTAATTAACAAAGATGAATTCAGTTTTTCTTGTAAAATCTGCACAAATTGCTGCACAGGGCGTCGCAACGATATATACTTTTAAAGTTCAATCATATTTATCAAATTTTTTATTATTGTACCTTGGCCTACCTATTAAATTGCCCTGTCGGCAGAGAAACTACGTACAGGAAAATCTTAACACTTGCATCTAAGACACAAAAAATTTGTTTAAAGGCAAAATTTCAGTTAATGTTTTGGATTTAGGAATCCTTTAGATTTAGGATTTAGGAATCCTTTAGAATTCAAATAGCGATGATTGGTCTCGCTGTTTAAATTCTGAAGGATTCCTAAATCTAAAACATTGACTGAAATTATGCCTTTAAGCAAATTTTTTGTTTCAAATAGATCCTATTTATATACTAACCGTGTAAGGTTAAATTATTTATATAAAAGTCTGTTAAGCCGTAATTTTTTTATTCAACTGAAATAATTTTTTTAATTACTATCTTAATTTATTGATGACTAATGATTTTCATTATTGATAAAATATGCCTTTGCAGCGAAGTGAAGAAGTCATATCCCAACTGCGGAGGCCATACATAAAAAAAACAAAGTTCTGAAATATTAAAACAAGGCTACATCTCTGAGTAGATGAAAATATTTTGAAAAACATCAAAGTTATATATTTTTTAAACAACTTTCCGATCGGTCCAATGGCAGCTATATGAGTATGATTTTTGTAAAAATAAAACCGAAACTTTGAAATAACACAAAATGACTATATCTTAAGCTAGATGAAAATATATTGAAAACTAAAAAATTTTAATTTTATTCTAAAAATGTTGCGATCGTTCCTATAGTAGCTATATGGCATAGTCGATTGATCCGGCCCGTTCCAACTTAAATACGAGGAGATTATATAAATTAACTACATGTTAATGCGTCGGACAAAACGGTGACTTGCCGTCGGCAACTTATATTCGTCCACGGGTGGTCCCTCGCAGTTGAAGATCTAATGTTGGGGGCGGACGACAGGTCCGTTGATGTCTTCTAGCCGGCTGGCCGTAAAATATCCAATTAGGAGGATTGTGTTGGAAGGATAACTGTCCTTCTTTATCTGCTGACCTAAGGACTCAGACAGATTTGTAATAATACAGGTTTAACAACAGATTGTCGGAGTTAGGTCTGGGAGCGAAGGCTCTTTGTTTGTCAAGAATAAAATCAAAACTGAACTTGAAGCTGTGAAGGTACGGGAGGCTAAGTATGTCGTGTTATAGTGTGATGTTCAGGGAAGGCGAGCTGGCTACTCCTGGTGCCCTCTACTGGGCTATATCTTGATTGATATATCGGGTTTCCTTAACCGTGGCACTCTCGATGAAGGTGATGAGGTGGGTCCCTCGCAAGTGGACGTAAGTGCCGTTGTCCACACTCACACGAGCCGGGCGATCATTTATGATGATGATTCCCTCATCCATAAGTGATGGTATGCAGATCGTTATGCAGGATATCGCAGTGCGCAATCCCTCCCGAATGGAGTTCCTGGGCGCAAGATCTTCTCAGCGCCAGTTGGCAAAATGTGGCCCCTGGTGACATGAAGCAGTTTTTTGCCTTGTGGATTTCTCCGTCGCAATCCGCTCTGACCTTGTCCTCCAGTCTGAGCATTGTGTCGTGGTGCGACTCGGGAAAAACGGTAATCTTGTTGCAAGCTGACTTAATTTTAGGAAATTTAATAATGAAATGTATAATTTTAGTGGATTGTAAAATTTTAACGGACGCAACGGACAATATATCTTTGATGGGGGTATCTGTGGGCTCCTCTAACAACATGCTTTCCAGGTCTTCATGATCTAGTATGCTAGGGCTAACTATATTGATTTTGGCAAGAGCTATTGCAAGCAATTTCAGCAAATTTTCAGCTCCCTTCTAATCATCCTATTCCGAGACGATAACATCTCGTATAGGTGTCCCGAATCAATTTGGAATTCTTTAGCCGACCTCAGAATTTGATTGACTGTGCTAGTAATGTTATTTATCTGTTCCTGTACTTTACGATTAATATTGACCTGTCTATTGTTTGCATTAATAAGCTGGAACTCGGTTAGTCTGATCTTTTTAAAAAACCTCCCCGTCTATCGTTCCCGGCACTTCCTTTAACGCCGCTCCCAAGCAGTCTAAACTGCTAGCTATGGTGGATGCTCAGTGATTCGAGCAGGTCACGCAGGTGAGCGACATCTACGCTCAAAAGTTTCTGCATGTGCGACTAAGGAAACATGTGAATCTTGTCACCAGTCTCTTCCACCACGCGCCTGTATTATGAAAGATTTGCCGTGTGTCTCACGAATGCAAATTCTTCCCATACTAATACTAATTCGTCCATCAATGATGGGAATGTACTTGGCCTGCGAGTAGTCCGTGACGTGTGCCGATATTAGGCCCAAAAGGAATAACAGAGGTATAGCAGTGAACCTGTAATTTTTGGATTTATTGTAATGTTTTGCAAAACTTAAGTAGCCCACCACCAAACATATAAAATAGAGCGTAGTATATAAAAATGCATATGAATAAATAATGGTAATAAAAAAAATGGAGAGAGTTTGTTGCCTAGTCGCCTGTTGGATTTTACCAGGACTTTTTCGCCAACTTTGAACACCCTGCTTTCCCTGTTCCTGAGCTTATCTTGGGCGATCTTAATCTTATCCTGAACTTCATACAGTGTTTCATCCGACTGTGTTTGAATTACGTCGGCTGGCCTCTTGTTGATGACCGAATGGGTAGATTTATTGTATCTGGCTGTGGCCAGTAAGATTAGCTTGCTGTAGAAGCGCTCCACTTATCCGTTTGAGACATTGTGGAGGGGCGGTACGTTTGAAACGCTAACACCGAAATATTTTTCCAGCAATATATGACTGTGGCTTCAGGGAAAACATTCATCAGCAGTAGTAATGCCGGTTTCAGATCCTCTATGGTTCTAGAGGGAACTGGTTGGACGATGGCAAATTTCGAGAATTTGTCAATGCGCGTAAGGAAATATTTCTTGTCCGTGGAGAAAATGTGTGGCATTTCTCCTACATGGGATGGGACCGGTGTCTCGCCAAGCTCATGCTTTTTGGGGTGTCTGTCATATTTCGCCTTAGCGCATGTCCATCAATTAGCGACGATTTTGCTCGCTAGTTTTGCCAGTTTTGGGAAGTAGTATTCTGAGAGTACCTGCTTCACATTTTTTTTGGCCGATCTGTGAGCCCTCTTGTGCTCAACAGTGAGGACTTCTCGCCTCTCAGCGACTGCAAAAATTTCCGTTACCCGGTTTTTGCAGTGCCAAAACTTAGTGGCCGGAATTACCGAACCAATTCGTCCTGTATCATTGCTAGCGTATGCAATCGCATTGAATGGCGTTTACGCCTTTAGGAACGATAATGTCCTCGAGCTCTTCGAACAATGACTCTTTGCATGTGAAGTCGATGCTATGCCGTCTCTTGTTTGCAAAGAGTATCTGGTTTTGAAAGCAATTCAAGGCCTTTTCCGTAGTTTCAATGGCGTGGGTGAGCGACAGCTCACTGTGAATTGTGGCTGCGCTAGAAAAAGCTTTTTCCTCTCCCCGAACGTTAAGTTGCTCTCTTGATAGGGCATCCGCAACGAGATTTTCTTTGCCGGGTTTGATTTTCGCATTCGGATTGCATTCCAAAACTGCGAATGTCAACGGTTGGTGGTCAGTATAGATATTTATATCTTTTACTGCAGATAAGTATTGGCGTAATTATTCTAGTGTCCAAACTATGGCCAACAGCTCACGCTCGTTAGTAGCGTAGTTAAGCTCTCGGTCCTTTAGGGTCCTAGATATCATAGTAATGGGTCTTCCCTCTTGGGATAGTACCACGCCAATGCCAAATGCCGAGGCATCCGTCGTTAGATTGAATGCCGTCTTGTAGTCGGAATAGCTGAGGATGACACCCTCTGAAGCCAGAATGTTACGCAACTTTTGGAAAGTAAGCCGTTGCTGCTCGCTAAATTGCAACTGGATATTTTTGGATCTGTGCCATGCTCCATGCTCCATGCTCCCCTTTAAGAATATCAGATATGGGTCAGCTATTGATTGAAATCTTGGATGAAGCATCGGTAATAACTGGCCAGGTCAAGGAATTGTTGGTGACAATAAAGCCGAAAAAGCTAACGCTATAAAAAAAAACCGATTTTTGCATTGACACCCTCGTGTTGGCGTCGTGCAGGCTCTTAACAACCCAATGTACATGCCACATGTGGGTGTTTTCGTCTTCTGAAAAAACGATGACACCATCAACATAGACAAAGCAAAATTTGCAATCTGCTCTCGCAGTATGTCGTCGATGGTTTTTAGAAGATGCTGGCAGCATTCATTAAACCAAACGGAAGCCGGCGAAACTCGTATTTTCCTCCGTTAACGGAAAAGGACATTTTTTCACGGTCACGCTCTGCCAGAGTGGCTTTCCCTAAATTCCCTAGTATCATAGAGATTTTTGCCATGGTATCCGATAAGGTATTGTCCTCTCGTTCAATTTGCGAAAGTTTAATACGAGCAGCATTTTGCGGTTGCCCGCTTTGACTTTTGTATTATGCCATTTTATAGCAACTCTTCGATTTCTCCGTGGACAAAATCCGCTGCCCCCATTGGGTACGGGTAAAGCTTGGCATAAATGGGCTCCTTGCTAACCGTCCTGATAGTAGCTACCACCGACGTGTAGTAAGGCGGGACTCGTGTTTGCAAAGGCTTTTTTTCGTTCGCCAAGCATTTTGAGAAAGGCCTCTAGCTAAAGGCGGCGCGTCCAAGCAATCAATGTTGGCAAAATTGACGTCGGGGCACGATTGGAATTCTAACTTTTCTACTTCGGAGCCCCATTTGAGGTGGCGGGAAGCTAGACAAAGCGATGCCCTTGCCTGTTTTAACAGGTCAAAGCCAATTATAGCATCGAGGGACGACAAATCTGAAGAACGTGGTCTTCAAGTTGAATAGGGAGACATAGCACTTCTTAGTGATGGTGGTGACGCCATGGATCAAATGCATCGTGAATGGCGATTCTACCGGGAGAACGCATTTCAATCTCTCGTATGGACGGATGAAATTTTTGCCCGTGTCTTTCAAAAGCTTCATATCTACCCCCACTTCTCTTCGTCTGATGACGGGTAGCAGGGATTTTTCCCTAAAAAATTAATAGTGCCCGAATCAAATTCATGAATGGCATCGTCATTGATTTCCTCGCGCTTGTAGCTCCGGCGGTGTATTTTTCTTCAATTTCGCCTGGGCCCTGTGTAATGTGAGTAACCCTCTGCGTCTTGTGCGGGAGGGATCGATCGGACCCGGCCGGTTATCTATTTTGGTAGGCCGGCGCTTGAGATGGCTTGAGCATCCTAGACATTGAAGGGTCAACCTCCATGGGCTCTGAAGTGTTCTCAAGACGCCTGTCGTTGTGCGGAGCGGAGTGCACCTGAGCCTTGTGTTGTTTAGTGAAGTGTTGGTTTTTGCCCGCATTTACTTGGGGGTGCCCTTGATAGGAAGTTTGTTGGCGATCTTGCGCCTTTGGAATTTACTTCCTGTCCCTATCCTCCAGGCTCTTTGCAAACGATGATGCGAAAGTGTATTTTTCTTCGTACGATATAGTTGCCTTATTTGTGAGCAAGGTGAGTTTTTTCTCAACCTCGTCATAGTATTGTAGGAGCGTGAGGCTTCCCTGTCTGAGGGTGCCCATCTTCTGCTCTATGACGTGAATCTGTCGCTTGTCGCTGTATGTGACATCGAGGCGGTCTATAATCGCATCGAAATTCAATATTGTGCCGAACGAGGACAGCACCGCATCAGCAGGGACTCTAATCTTACTCTTAATTTGACTACCGCCAGGTAATGGCTTAAGCTATTAGGGAGACATATGTTTCTTGTGCCCCCGTAAATTCGGGTAGGCATTTAACGGCATTCTAAGTGCTCGTTGCATTGAACATTGTCTTTGATGTCAATGGGCTCATAAACTTTAATTTTTGGAGTTTCTACCTGTGTTGGTGGGACTTGCACCGCTGCCACTTAAACGGCCAACTGTTGTATGGCTTGACGCATTTCCTCTTCCTTGCCGACCCTGTCCTCCAGGGCATGGTTAACTGCGGCCTAAATTACAGCTTTAAGCTGGTCTGGATCCATAATTCCTACTGAGGGGTTAGCGGGTGCCCGTATTGGGGGGCCCTTCACTATCAAACTCTGAGTCACTATCGTTTGTTTTCCCTGTACTGTTGGAATGAAGAGGTCATATGTATGTGGCCAAGTTAAATCGCACTGGTAAAGAAATGCTTGCTCAAGCTATTTTGCCCATGAAGGCAGTTGGCATGGCAAGGGGTATGCGGGGACTGAGCCGCCGCTTTAGCAAAAATATTTACACATGATGAAGATGATTTCGGCTTCCGCAAGGGAAATTCGAAGGTTGGCGTCATTCAAAATTAACAAACATTTAACAAACAATTTTAATGACGAGACCCTTCGAACTGCCCTTATGGAAGAAAATTGGGGCAAATTGATTTTCAAACGGTCGTAACTGATCTGACGAGTCGCTTCCATGAGACTCCCATAATTGGTTGTGCTGGTGGGTTCAAATGTTACTTATTCACTTCATACTTATTGGTGGTTCCATTGGAGTTGATCTTTACTTTTGGACGTTGATGCACTAAGGTCAGTACATACAAGTGGCCCGTATGACACCAGGCACGTGCCTGTTTGGGTTAGGTGTTAGTAGGCGCGATGAAAAATATAGGACAGAATACGAGGAAAATTGACTACCGGCGTGCTGCCAGATTGTTAGCTTGCATGCTTACTAAGTGTGTTAGTATTAAAGATTTTAATTTGGGAAGGGAATCTACGTTAGAGATTAGGGTGTACAAATCATTATAATTTGCACATAACACTCTAAAAGGTTCATGCAGTTCAAAGGAGGTCCTACAGTGGCGCAACACTAATGGGATATAGGATCTAGTGGTTCTACATGGTACATGGAAATTAAGCTGACTCAACAAGTCAGCACTTTCCACATCACCATGGATACGGTTAAAAATAAAGGTTGTCGCTAGCATCGTTCTACGATTGGCTAAGGACGGCAAGTTTATTAATAGGAGTCTACTAAAGTAGGAAGGTAATCTTTGGTTTGCATCCCAATTTAAACCGCGTAGAGCGAAAAGTAAAAAGTTCTTTTGAACCGACTCAATGCGTTTACTATGGACGCCGTACTGAGGGCTCCAAACGCAGCATCCATATTCTAGGATAGGACGAACTAAGGAAGTATATAAGGATTTAGTAACCTAGGGGTCATTGAATTCCTTCGACCACCGTTTAATAAATCCAAGCACACCCCTGGCCCTATTCACCATAGACGAAATATGATTAATAAAGTCAAGTTTTGGGTCCAAGCGGACGCCCAAATCGTCAACTGTATTAATTCTTTCCAAAGAGCAGCCGTTCAGCGTGTAAGTAGCAAGCTTAGGAGCGACACGAGAGAATGTCATTAGCTTGCATTTCGAGCCATTTAAGTTTAATAAGTTTACACGGCACCAAGTTTGAAAATTATTAAGATCTGTTTGTAAATCCGACTGGCAGGCAACGTCTTTGTATTGTATTACAATAAGGGTCCCAAATGGCTTCCTTGCGGAACACCAGATGTAACCCTTAGAATATTGGATAAATTATTCTTAAAGAGGACCTTTTGCGTCCTGCCATTCAAATAACTAGAGATCCAATTCAGAAGATCACTTGGAAAACCCATTAAATCGAGTTTTCTAACGAGGAGAGAATGATTAACAGAGTCAAATGCTTTACTGAAATCAGTATAGATTACATCTGTCTGACAATTATTATGGAAGCCCTTTATAATATAGGAAGAGAGCTCCAAAAGATTTGTTGTTGTTGATCTTCGCTTAATAAAACCATGTTGACATGGAGAAATAACCGATCTACAAAGGTGCTGTAAATGAGGGGTGATAATATTTTCAAATAATTTTGGGATGGCCGACAACTTAGAGATTTCTCTATAATTGCTGGCATCCAATTTGCTACCTTTTTTGTGGAGAGGAATAATAAACGATTCCTTCCAAATAATGGGAAAGTGGGAGGTTTCCAAGGACAAGGTAAACAATTTCAGAAGGGGATAGCACAGGGCGTCGGCACAATACCTGAGCACACAGCCAGGAATTCCGTCGGGACCTGGCGAATAAACTGGCTTGACACGATGAAGATCTAAAAGGAGAGAGCTTTCATTTAGGCTAGGACAGAAAATTAAGTTCGATTTGGGTATGTCGTAGGAATAAGTCTGGTATATATACGAAGAGCTAGAATAGGTTGTTTGAAAAAACTGCGAAAATAGATCGGCTATTGCCTGATCATTATTTGCGGTAGTATTTTCAAATGAAAGCGAGGAAGGATTTGTTTTAGGTTTACGTTTAGTGTTAACGAAATTATAAAACTGTTTTGGGTCCTGTGAGAACTGGGCCCTACAACGATTTAAATAGTTTTTATAACACTGCGCGTTCAGCACGGTAAAGTTTGACCGAGCTGATAAATAAAATGAAAGGGCAGATTGAGAACCGGTGATTTTAAATTTAGCATACAGTCTAGATTTGTTATTTTTAAGTCGGCTCAACTCTTTAGTAAACCACGGCGGCTTATTCGAGCTTGGCGGATAATATAACGGAACACATTCAGTAAAAAATGAATTCATGGCACTGTAAAAAATATCCACGGCAACTCATGTTATTGACAATCCCCCAACACCCCCCAATACAAGTTAGGAAGCTTACTACGTAAGCCTCTTGCATTCTGATAGGAAATACCTAAGGAGTAGGTTAGTTTTTTGGGTCGGGATTGGAAGACGTAGAAGGCGCAGTGGTAACATCAGGCCTGGGAAGAGTTATTCCTACAGGCCGCTTTTTCTTTTTCTTCGTCTCGAACTCCTAAACAACTATGTACTCTGGCCAGAAGTTGGGAGAGCAAATAGTGTTAAAGAGCTCGTTAGGGACATTTATTTTGAAAGATGAAATGTCCCTTGCGTAAGAAAATTTAAACTTTTCCACCTTTATCTTAATTTTTTCGGCTCTGGTTTTGCCTTGTATAAAGCCGAGAACATCTTCCGATGTTTGGTCAGGGGAGAGCCGCGAGACAAAAATATGTCTCGTTGGTGGAACCGCTATAAGGGCTTTTGGCAAGGCAGATTGGTTATCTGCCGTGCCATTGTCGGCCGGTATTCCGGGCCTAACACCCTGGGCAGATATATTTGTGTGGACGGGACTTTCAGGGGTCAATATTTGCGACCCCCCAGGGGATAAAACAGAAATCACCGGCGGTACGGGCACTCCCGCTGCACATTCGGATACCGAATCTTTCCTAGCGCTCGATCTCAGCACTCTTGGAATTAATGCTGAGGTCGAGGGCTGTGACGTGGGAGGCTACTGCTGAGAGCCTGTTGCGGGTAGTTGGGGTCCGTCTACATGCTGCCCACCAATAGCAGTTTTTTTGCGCCTAGGAGACTCATTTAATAGCGTAAGGCTATTAAATTGGGTGTCCAGCGCCAAGAACATATCAAGAGTTTTACGAAAACTCGTTAAAATGCCCTTAAAACCGCTTTTGGTTTGCCGCATGAAAGACATCATCTCCCTTTCTACATCGCGACAGGTCTCACAACAGTAACGAAGGCCGATGTTTTTCCTTACATCGTCCACCGTCCGAGCTGCAACCCCAATACACTTGGCGTGCATGACGTTGTCGCACAGCCAGCAGCCGATTGTAAGGTCACCTGCAGCAATTGCCTTTTTGCAGGTTTTAACGGAACAGACAATATTTGAGGACATTATAACGACTTACCACTGTACTTTCAATTGAAAAAAACAACAGAGCTATGAAGAAAGAAGCGATGGCGAGAGCGAGAGAGCGGGAGAGCGTAATAGATTAGATAAGATAAGAAGTGCAGCGGCACAACTAAAGCGAGAGAGTTGGAGAGCGTGGAAGATAAATAGATGAAACGTTTAGCTGTTGCGACGGCGCAAACAAAAGCTAGACGAAGAAGGCACAAAACGGAATTCAAAATATGCAAAAGCTAGCACTAGCAGCACAACTAAATTGGAGAATAAAACCAATTATATACACAAAATTAGGATAGCTACATGCACACTCGAAGTGAACGGGAAGTTATAAACACAAATTAGAAAATTTAAGTTAACCCCGGTGGTTAGATTGAGACTTTAACACAAAACGAGAGCGCAAGAAAAAAACACGTCCGTTCTTTTTTTTTTAATTTTAGGGCCGAGAAAAAGGTTGATTTTTTAGCTTTACTACTTAAAAAAAAAACACATAAAAATCAGAAAAATTAATGAAATCTTGATTTGATTCAATAGTATGGTCAATATAATTTAATGCTTAAAAATAATTTTATTTAAATTCATTCACTTATTATATTCTAAACTAGCTGTACCCTGCCACGTTTCTCTGTAGCATATTATGGTTAAGAGGGCACTTCTGAATAAATCAAGGTTCTGGCAAAATCATCTTCCTGGCATAAGGTGAAGAAGGAAGTCAGAGTTGTCGCTGGCGGATTCAGGACTCTTTTTTGAACATTTCTTTCTGTGAAATAGACACGTTGACCATTCTCCAAATGGACTGCTAAGTGAACTAAAGCTGGATAGCGTTCATGAATGGGGAACGAAAAAATTCTCCATGCAGCCACGTTGCTGCTTATGTATCTTCCAGCCTGGTATTGAGATATTTCATCGACAACTCGTACTGCATTGTTTTCACCATTTTCTGCCTGAACACCAAAAACTGCCATATCGCTGCCTTTATTCACGTACTTGTAATTTTATCATGCAGCCAAATCAGTATATGCGCATGCGGCAATCCTCTCTTCTGCCATTCTACTACTACTCCATGTTTCACAGTGAAATCCATCAGTGACTTGAGCTTTTGTCTGAAAGCTGTGATGTCATGCCATTGTCCAGAAAATAAAAGCTGTACTATCTCGTCCCAAGCTAGATTGCATGTGAAGGTGATAAATAAGTCTGGACGGCCGTGGCAACGAACATATGCCATGGCATCTTGAGCATATTCCTGCATGTGGCGTGAACTACCTATGTATGAGGATGGCAAAATCGTGAGCTTTCCAACGTTGGTTGTATTACGGTCATTCATCACAGCATCCCGCAAATGTATATATTCATCGGACGGAAGTTTCGTCTGATTCAATCGGAGGAACAGCAAACGTTCTGTTTCAATTTTTGCATACATATTGACAATGTACTGATGAAACAACTGACGACATTTCAATATATGATTGCAATCGGTCCTCCGAACCATTAACCTGTATGAGTAAAAGTTCATCGCGCTGCACTTTTTATTGACTGGATCTACCATCTTCACATTGAAATGGTATCCATCGGCACCATCCCAGAAGATTAGTGGATACTGCAAAGCATCGTAACAACGGTGAGTTTCTGCGACGTTTACCAATCGATCGTTTCGTCGATGGAGAACAATATCTCGAGGTTGAAACTGATCCCCGACTATGACAATTGGCACTTCGTCTATAGTTGGAGCATTATATCTCCTGATATGTTCTCCAGCAGGCGTTTTGTCTGCATAAATGACAATTTTATGGGTATCCGAAGGCATCATATCGATTGCTGTTTTGAATAAACGCACCAAATTGTTCCGTTCGTGAAAAAGCTTCTGTAGCTGCGAAATAATGTGCCTCTTCAGCGTATTTAGGTATTGATTCCATAACGTGCATCTACTTCATTTCCATCATCAACAGGGAGGAAGAAATTTGTGTTCGCTGTCTGGGAACGGAAGCAGGGAACCAGCTTTATGATAGATTTGTCCTTTGATTTTAAAAGTTGGCATGAATTGTGCAGTTATAATTTCCGCACCAAATGACGTCATTCGAAAGCAAGAGTTGTATTTCCTAATGTTCGACAGGAAATGCTTCGATTCTGCAGTAGATCCAGCGAATAGAGAGTGCAGAGGCTCTGGTGGTGCTTCAAGTTGAGGCAAATCCACTTTTCCGGAAGCGCAACACAATCCTTTTGGTTCGTTTTTGAATTTGAGAGCCTGACGGTATATGCAGACCTGATGCATTCGTCCAATAACGACATTCGATTCGAGCTGTAATCAATAGTTGGATTATATCTGAATGCAAAACGATTGTATTGCAGGTTTTGATCTTCTGCAAGCTGTAAACGCGCTTCAGCTACCCTCGCGCTGTCGCGTTCATTATTTTGAGAGTGAATCAAATCGATTGCTGCAGAACGCGACTGCCTAAATCTCAATCGTTTTCTCTCAAGCCTATCTGCTCGTCTTTCTGCCGATTCCTCGTTACTTACTTACTTACTGAACCTGAACAAAAAAATAAAATTTTTTTCTCCAATTCCTTATTTCAATTTTTTTTGAATGTTTTACAGGAAATGCTTTGATTCAGCTGGCTGCCTGTAGAGGGCGCAGCAGTAGGGGCACGGGGAAACGCGAAAAAAGTGATATATTCGCAAATGCAGATAAGCTATCAACATTAAAAGTAGACAATAACCGAGCTGGAACCTCAAGGCATGTTGTCTAAAAATTTGGGCTTTAACGGTTCAGAACTTTTCAACTTTCTTCTTTCAATATGTTTTGAATGTTTGACAGGAAATGCTTTGATTCAGCTGGCTGCCTGTAGAGGGCGCAGCAGTAGGGGCACGGGGAAACGCTAAAATAATTGATATATTTGCAACCGCAGATAAGCTATCAACATCAAAAGTAGTCAATAACCGAGCTGGAACCTCAACGCATGTTGTGTAAAAATTTGGGCTTAAACGGTTAAGAACTTTTCATGTCTATGAAGGATGTAGACACGAACAGAGCATTTATATATATATAGATTAATAGTTGGCTATTTGAAAAAAAAGTTATTTTCTTTAAATAATTTTGTCATTTTGTGTATACCTGGATGTACAAGCTTTTCATATGATTGATTGCCTGGCGGCAGGTATAAAACGCAACTGGGTGGTTTCCCTGAAATAAACCAAACTTTTTGGGATGGAGAAAGGGATGTCAGCCCAACCATCGTTGGAAGGCGTGACTGCGGGCTGGGAGGGGAGCAATCCTCTCTGCGTGTTGCCAGCGGTCCCACCTCTGATTTGACGAGTGCAGGTCACGTCAGATGTAAAGCTACTGCCAGAAAAACGACGCAAAGAAGGCTAAGTCGCACGGGTGCCGTAGTCTAAACAGACTCGGACCTGGAGAGCGTGTAGCTTTCAGAAGAGGAGGAAGAAAGCCCCCGCCGCCCCTTGAAGGTGAAGAAACAGGGAAATAGGGAAACAGAAACAGGGAAAAGAAAATCGCGAAGGCCAGTAAGGTGACCAAACTACACTTGATCGTGGCACTAATTGACAGGAGCGATGAGAATGATAAGATGACCGAGGCGCTGTGGAAAACGGTGGAGCTCGTTGAGTCATTACTTACACGGATGGAGGAAGATCCTGTTGTGCCCAGACTCGATGGTACCGGGTTGCTAAATGGGCTCAAAATCCGAAAGTGTACGGATTACCCGACAAGAAAGTGGCTGACGCAAGCGGTCGGCCGGATGAACCCGTTGTAGGACGGGGCCAAGCTGGAGGTGGTGGACAGGGAACTAATCCCTTTCATTCCAAAAAGGTACTGTTCCTCATTGCAATCTAAGGGGACCGAGCGCTGAAGATGCTGCAACGTCAGAATCCGGACATCTCAACTGCAGACTGGAAGCTTCTGCACATCACGAGCCCTTTACCCAAAAAGGGGGGCCAATGCGCAGTCCTCCAGATTAACAAGGAGGCATCGCACAGGTATCCCAGATACGGGAAGATGGCGTGGGGCTTGGGTAGCGTATACCTGCGCCTCAAAAAGCGGCACTCCGAGGATAAGGATGATCACACCCTGAAGGCAAGGAAGGTGGAGAAAGACCTAGGTCTGAAAACCATTATCGACGCCGCCCAGGAACTGTTGCTGGATGAGTCCTAAGAGAAGGAAGACGGTGACCTGACGATAGTAGTCTCCCCATTGAGTGGAGATGAATCCGGTACCCATGTCCCTAAGGGTGCTGCAGCACAATCTCCATAAGAGAAAGGTCGTGTCGGCGGAACTACTTATTGCCATAGAGCAAGGTTCCGCCGATGTAGCTCTAGTCAAAGAGCAATGGATTGCCTTGGGCAATGCCGTGGCCGGACTAAAGTCCTCAAGCTATAACGCGTTCTACACACCATCGGTATGCAGGAACAGAACCGCCGTACTCGTACGGAAGGGTCTCTTAGCCTGGCCCAGGGAAGGCTCCGTACATACACAACTGTATTAATCCCTCAGCTGCGATCCTGGAAGTTAGTGGGCACGGGTCGCGTTACACACCTGACTTGAGGGGAGGCTGTTTAAAGACTTGCCTAGGTTCGACCGACTACCATTGGCCAGTATCCCCGGTCTAACCTCGACTGGGGACCTGCTTCCAGCCGCCCTCACTTTGAGAGTGTAGTCGCACTACCAATGGTGCACACAGTTACGGCAAATGACACGGTCATCCGTTGATCCCCCTGTGTACCCTATCGGCTGACGGCCCATACATTTTATATATTAAATATTTATTTTATTAAAATACCTTCATAATATTACGTTATTTTACAAAAAGAGGGAGATGTGATGTCCGCATATTAATATAAAAACATATAAGCATAATACATAAGAGCAATACATGCCAATGCTCAAGACATACAAATTCATTGTGACACTTTGTTGTAATGCAAACACAAGTTCAAGTGCAAATGAAATATGACCGCCGGCGAGCACTTCAAACTGTTTGGTCTCACTGCTCGCATAAGTATATGGAAATAGGTGTTATACATAAGCGACTCTCTCCTATGCCGACGTTAGCGTTAGCTTCGCGGGCTGAGAATAAGACCATGAAACCAAAATTGTGAAAATATAAAATTCAATTAACAAAAAACGCTGAAACCAAGAAGAACTCTTTAGGGGGTTTATTTAAAAATCATTTTAGAAATTTTCTATGGGAAATCATTGAAGAAGTCTTCTAAATGGCGACTGTGAAATGCGTCCGGGCCTGCCGGTCGGCTGACGGCTGTTAAATTCATATAAACTGCCAAAAAACATTCTGCTGCCCGATATTAATATTTCATATTAATATCATAATTCATTAACATTCATTAATTGATTGACAATTTAAAATAAATATATTAAGTCACATAATAATTATTTGTTATTAAAATATATAAAAAATGGTTATTAGGTATTTATTATTACGTGTTGTTTGCATATTATTTTTTTCTGGGTGAATAAATATTTTGGCGCAACTTTTCTAAAATACAACAAATTACAAAGATTAAATATCTCAGCCGAGGATGTAGAATTAAATTAAACTATGCAAAATTAAAATACCTGTTGAGCATAAATTTAAGGAACACTGTCTGACTGCTTTATTTAATTGTGGATGTTTTATTCAACGTTTACATGTCTCTTTACTTGGATTTGAATTCTTGGTATTAGCTTCGCAGTCTCGTTCCTTGTATTGTCCCCCGCTCCACTACTCTGAACCCGATATGTCCGCATATGCATTTGTGTTACAATTTGTTGATCTTTATTTCTTTTTTTCCCAGTCGGATTTTTAAGACAGATTCCTCGTTCAATGGATAGGGCCTACCGTTTATTTAAAGTTCTCATTCAATTTTATTCATGCGTGAGCGGGGTTATTCATGATGCCAATGTCGCTGCTCGACTCATGTAAAATTCACCCGCAGCGCTCAGTGGGGTAATTCATCGTGCCGCCGTAGCTGCTCGGCTCATGATGAAATTCGTAAAAAAAAAATCCAGGAAAAAATTGCCATTAAAAAAAATAATTTATATGAAGCTTCGACTTTTTTATAAGCTGATTTTGTTCCGTTTATTACATTTAAATTGTTAAGTGTAGCAAAGTATTTTTAACCATAACCACACACTTATTAAGAATATTATTATATGGGAATTGAACCTACGTCCTCAAGTCTACGCCACATAGACAACTTAAATTGCGTCGGCGTACTTTGCTTCATGCGGTGAGCGATTCAGGATAGAAAACTATGTCATGCAGGGATGGCCTTATACGTGGACCCCAGTTAAGCAAGGTGGCAAGTGCGGCATTCAGTACCTGAATCGAACGCTGCTCCGTTCAACGAAGAATTCTGTGCTGAGGTATTTCCCTTTCGGGTTTTTTTTATTTAGAGAAATCCCCGCAATTATTTTACGTTTCGCTTTTCAAACTAGGCAAGATCCTTCTAAATGAAAATCGGAAAAGGTCTGGAGAATAGTTTCCTATTAATATGAACTTAATCATATATTTTCAAGAGTTTGTCTTTTTTTATTCATTCAACAAATTCCTTTTACTGTTAATATAAGTATATAAAAAGTAATTAATTTTAATATCTATTGGCCTAAAAAATTAATTTTACAAGCATAAAAGTGATATAATGGTGTAAGCTTATTCAACCACATTTATTGATTTATTTGAATTTTGTACACTTTAATTTGATCAATTTTGTACAGAAACAACATTTTTGAAAATAAAATGCAATTAATTAACAAATGAAAAAATAAACTAAGAAAAAATTTTCCTCGTGCGGGACTTGAACTCGCCCTCGCCTGTTTTTAATTCGGGTGCTTTAACCCCTCAAGTATGCATCCCGATCGCCTCGCGACAGCAAACGACTATTTCGCATACAGTGAGAAGCGTCAAATTCAAGTCAACGAGCAGGAGACAGAGAAACCTCACAGTCCTACAATACTATGACGAGGTCGAGAAAAAACTTGCCTTGCTCACTTATAAGGCTACTATGTCGTAAGAAGCATTGGCAGCAAAAACCATCACAGGCCCCGGCATACCAGAAAAGAAAGCCGGCCCCGTCCGCTCAATCAGGCCCACAAAAAAGGATGAGGGTAAATCACATTGAGCAAAGCACTATAACAACTGGTGATACATTCACAACTGGGGCTTCTAGCGCGGCACAGGAGATTGAAGACGACGTCGAATATAATTCGGATGCCATTTATTTTTTAGTGGAAAATCTTTGCCTCCCGTCATCAGACGAAGAGTTTTGGTGATAAATATGAAACTTCTCATTGACACGTGCTCGTCCTAAGAAAACCATGCGATGGATTGAAAAGCGTCCACCCAGTAGAATCCCCCATTAGAATTCATTCCATCAAGAGCGTCAGCACTATAACGTGTCTTTCTTGATACAATTATCGGTCTCTACCTATTAAAACAGGCGGGAGCATCACATTATCTAGCTTCTGGCCACCTTAAATGGGGCACCGAAGTGGAGAAAATTTATATTTATTCCTGCCCGACGTCAATTTTACTGAAGTGGATTGCTCAGATGCACCACCTTTGGTCAGAAAAAAAGGCTCAGCGAACACCAATGAGGCCCTACCTTATAACACGTTGGTGGTGCCGCCATCAGAACTGTTGATGAGGAGCCCATTTATGCCAAGTTTTACCCATACCCAATGGGGGCATCTGATTTTGTCAATGGCCAAATCCAAGATCTGCTAAAAAATGGCATATTCCAAAAGTCGAAACCCCCCTACAATAACACAATATGGGTAGTAGACAAAAAGGGCAACGACGAATCAGGTAAACGGAAAAATGCGTTTGGTGTTGGACTTTCGAAAACTGAACAATACCCATCCGCTACTTCATGCCAAATATCTCGATGATATTAGAAAACTTAGGAAAGGCCAAAAAATCCGGTTATCATCAGATTTCGCCTGCGGAACGCGACCGTGAAAAAAACTACCTTTTCCGTTAACGGAGAAAAGTATGAGTTTCGCAGAATGGCATTTGGATTATAAAATGCTGGCAGCATTTTCCAAAGAACTATAGATGCTATGTTTATGTTGAAGACGTTATGTTATCTCAGAGGACGAAAGCTCCCAAAAATGAGGCTATCAACGCAAAAACCAAGGTTCTTCTTGAATAAAACGTAAGCTTTTGGGGTTCATAGTCACTGTTCGGAGTAGACCGCTCGCACCTAATCATGCGCGCATAGGTGTAAATTTGTTTTCTTCCCCGTAGTCATTTTGGTGATCCCGACGTGATTCTTTGGCTCGGAGCCTGCAACCCGGTGTTAGCTGTTTTATGGTTTCAACAAATCGCTTTGCTTCGCTGTCGCTTACTGGCATTCGGTCATAATAACACAAGCAGACGTACATATATATATATATACAGAACTACCTGAGTGCATATAGCCGGCCTCAGATTTTCGTGTACATCGCGCTGTATAATCAAAGCTGTGTTGTGCCAAAAATTATAAACAAAGGTGGCTGGCGTGTAAGCTTCGTAAATAGCTCCTATTGCATATATACATATGTATATGTCGCAGAATGCTTTAAATATTCAAATTATACGAATTTTTGTTTGGTACACGCTTGTTTTATTTCTGGTTGCTTCTCCGTTCTTTCGTTCAAGGCGGATACATCATTCCGTCAACGCAACCTGGGCGTGAGCGTGAGTGAGACAGATAGTGTTCGTGAAGGTGAAAAGGCATTGAAAAGGAACCGACATGAGTTTGAAAGTCAGACTGGTAGAGAAGTTTGAGATCATGTCACGCGCCAGGAAACTTTTCGCCAGTTGAGGGCTCTGATAATGGATCTTCGTCATATATATAGCCATCGACGCGCGTTTCCTAATTATACTCTGTTTTTAGGCAGCTACAACAATATAGTTGAAGTACCGTTGCATCTCGGCGACGCTGATTAACGTCTACATTTTCGCAGTGAAAACTAAGTGGGTTCATACCTTCTGAAGCTGTCAGACATTTTCCTTTTTTCAATGCTTGTCGCGTGAGGAAATAAAATGTCTAATACGGAAAACTCGGTTCGGCCTCAAAATGAACCTCCAAGTGATGTTGACTTCTACCGAGCCAATTTGGTAGATCAGTTTGATAAAGCTGATTTACTGGCGCCAGTGGAATGGATCAATTCCTTAAACCTGGCCTTGGATTCCGCACAGACTTCGCTGAACAAATTGGATTTTGCGGAGATAGCGAGTGACCATTGGATCAAATTCTCCACAGCGTTCATGAATGTGAATGCATTTTTGGATTTGCAAACGCTGCAAATTTAACATCTATCGACATTATTAATAATCCGGATGTTACTTTCCGATCTAGGAAGCCTCAGTTGCTAATTCTGAAGATAGCTCGGTTCCATGAATCCTATTCTGATTGGCCGGATTTTATTGCGACGTTCAACACGGTCATCGGAAATTATGAGGAGCTAAGCGATATTGAAAAATTACAATATCTACGGTATGGCTCTATAAACCATACGTTCGCTTGAGCCCTCGAATGCCAATTATAAAAAGGCTTCAAATTTACTCACCAATCGATTTGATAATAAAGTTATACATTTTCAGGCAATGATTCAGGCATTTTCACGTACAGGCAATATTTGAGTTAAAAGGGGTCGAGAAGAGATCGGCCAATGGGTCTTCAGGAGTTAAGCGATTGTATGAATTCGCATCTGCGAGCAATCCGTACCCTTCCCACTACGCAACAGATCTTGGATGGATTGCTAATTCACATCGTCGTACTAAAGCTGGATCAGAGGACCGGAGAAAAATGGGAAGGGGATTTGTCCGTCAATGAGTTATCTAATTGGGAGTCTATGGAGTAGTCTTGGTAACGCAAATACCAGGCCGGCAGGTGGAAAAAATGTGCATAAATATAGCTTAAATACATTCATTGCTTCAGCTACTAACTCAAATCTTCTGATATGTCTAATTTGTGATGCGATGGATCCTTATTTTCCAAAATGCTCTCGACTTTTAAATGATTACGCTAACTAACCAATTGCTATAATACAGAGGTATAGGACTGGAGTTTATGCCTTGCCGAGCAATCTTAAACTCGGCATCTCAGTTAAACTTCATTACTTCTCGCCTAGCGAGCATCAGCATCGTTTGGCGAGAGAACTCCACGGACGAGTTGAGTGTTTTTAAGTTAAACACAGTGACTTATGGAACCAAGCCGGCTGCCTTCTTGGCTATAAGAGCCATGCATCTGTTCTCTTTTGATGAGGAGAAATCCTTCCCAGTTGGAGCAAAAATTGTTCGTTGAGATTTCTATGCGAATGATTTCATTTCTGATGGTGATTCAGTTAATGAGGTGAGAGAAATTCGTTGCCAGCTGAAGGAACTCGCGAGGGCACTTTCTAGTCAACAAATAGTGTTCGAATGATGCAGGAGCCCTCGAAGTGGAGTCTGAACGCGACAGGGAATAGATAATAAAAATTCACGATGGATCGGACATCGCCAAGGCCTTCGGATTGTCCTGGGATCCGGCGTCTGATCAGTTCCCATTTAACTTTTCTCAAATACTGACAATTCATCGAACCACCAAACGAATTACAATGTCAACAATTGCGCAGTTTGATGATCCAATTTAAAATCTAAATATAAAATCTTCCTGAAATCCTTATAGAATGCTAACGTGGATTGGGATGACGAATTGCAAGAGACCATTCTTTCGTCATGGGGGGAGTTGACCACTCAGTTGGTAGTCATCCAGAACATAAAGATATATTTCCATCTGCTCTGTGCCAAGTCTAGAGTAGCTTCCTTGAAGGCCTTGACAATTTCTAGATTGGAACTCTCAGCAGCACTATTATTGGATGAGCTTATCCTTAACGTCAAGGAAAGTACAGATTTCGAATACGCAATTCATTGCTGGTCTGACTCGTCTATTGTGTTGTGTGTGCATGGATTCTCCAGACTACGAGGGAGCTCAACGTATTTGTGTCAAACAGAATCGCGAAAAGACTGGAGATGACGAAAGACATGACTTGTCATCACATTCCGAAAATTTTAAAAGTGGCAGATATCATGTCGCGAGAATGTACCGCAACAGAATTGCTGGATCATTCCCTTTGTTCCTGCTTCAAAGCTCGTCGTATTAGCCCTCTCTGCTGGAGCCAGTTTAGGATCTTCCAAAGCGTCGTTCTGCAACTTTAGTTGGAGCCGTTTGCATTGACGTTTCATCGAGCTGCAAATTCGTCAACACTTTTGATAAGTTGCACGATCACATGCCACATTGTGGCAAAGTTATTGGCCAATTAGAGGCCACAAATTCGTAGCTAGCGTCATCAACAAATGTATTCGATGATTTCGAATGAAGCCAGTGAATTGAGAGCACGTCATGGGTAGCTTGCCAGCAGATAGAGTGGAGCGAGAATGCTACAAACTTCGTCGATGCAAAGAGCGAGCTTGCCGAACTAAAGCCATTATTTTTGAGTGAGCAACAAACGCCATCGATATCTTCTGCCTGTTTGGCTGATGGAATCGATTGGAAATTCATCCCATTGATGAAAAGGCAGCATAGGCGCGTAGAGGAAATCATTCCTGGCAGGGAGGCCGTCATCAGAGTAGCTATGGTTCGTACTGCTACGGATCCACGATGCCGATGCATTTGGAATAGTACCTGGAATAACTCGAATAACTCACAGGTACAGGATTAGATAAAACATGCACAATGTAAGCTCAAAAACAGGGACAATGCATACAGACAAAATACGGACAACTTTAGGTAGGCCTAATATTACATACTTCCGATCGCCTGGTATTTTTATACCCTTGCAGGGTATTACATTTTAAGTAAGAAATTTGCAACGCAGTGAAGGAGGCACCTCCGACCATATAAAGTATATACAAGTATATTCTTGATCAGGATCATTAACAGCCGAGTCGATTTAGCCATGTCCGTCTGTCCGTTTCTACGCAAACTAGTCTCTCAGTTTTGAAGCTATCTGAATAAAACGTTGTAGTTAGTCTTCTATATACTCTCACTCGTATATATGTATGTCGGAAAGGGCCGGATCGGATGACTATATCAAATAGCTGCCATGGGAATGATCGGAAAATTTAAAAAAAAAACCTATATATAACATTTTCAGTTTTCAACAGAATTTAATCAAATTTGAGACATAGTTATTTTACTATACACTACAATTTTGCATAAAATTTTATGAAAATCGGACTACTATATCATATAGCTCCCATAGGAACGATCGAGAAATTAATACAATTAAATTTTTAATTTTTTGATTTGATTTTCATCAAATTTGAGGTATAGCCATTTTATATAAGTCTTAAATTTTGTGTCAAATTTCATAAAATTGGACGACTATACCATATTAGTGCCATACAAACGATCGTTAGATGTGGAGCAAAAATGCAAATCTGTAAATGTAAAACCGCAAACATAATATGTATAGGTGAATAAAATGAAAGCAGGTATAACTTCATTGTTTGGAACATAAATATATATAATTGATTTTATATGGATTTCTAGTCATCAAAGTTTAATCTGCAAGGGTAAATAATCTTCGACATGCCGAAGCTAGCTTCCTTTCTTAATTATTATTTTTTTATTATTTTTATCCTTAGCCACGGCATACGTTTTTTATCATTATTATTCTTAGTTATATGTTTTTTATGCTTTGGTGGTGGCCAACCCTGTTAACATTAGTCATTATAGTATATCAAAATTACAGGTTTTTACCCATGCCACTGCTAGTCCTCTTTGCCGTAGCAACGGCAGACTAAAGCTTAGTGCATTCTCATTATTGATTGTCGAATCTTAGTATGGGAGGAATTCGCATCGATAATAAACTCGGCGATAGTAGAGTCTGAAGGAATAACCAACATGTTCCCTCAATCGCACATACGAAAACTCTTGAGCGTTGATATACCCGACCTGCTCTAATCATTACGCACTCACCATAGAGTATCCAGAATCTTAGACTTCCTAGGTACAGCGTCTAAGCTAGTGGCGGGAATGTCAGATGCAGAAGATTTCGAAAGAAATTAAATTTAATGAATTCCAATTAATGAATGCAAACTATAGGCAACACAAGAAAGGAAGACGAAGTTTAGATAGAACTTCACTCAATAGGAATAAGTACAATACAATGCCTGCTTCCATTTCATTCACATATATATAGTGACATATCCACAGTCCCACATACTCGACCTGCTCTAATCATTACGCACTCACCATAGAGTAGCCAGAAGCCCAGACTTCCTAGGTACAGCGTCTAAGCTAGTGGCGGGAATGTCAGATGCAGAAGATTTCGAAACAAATTAAATTTAATGAATTCCAATTAATAAATGCAAACTATAGGCAACACAAAAAAGGAAGCCGAAGTTTAGATAGAACTTCACTCAATAGGAATAAGTACAATACATCGCCTGCTTCCATTTCATTCACATATATATAGTGACATATCCACAGTCCCACAGACTTTACGACTTGCCTACTTATTCCACATATGAAAAGATATGCATCATCTTCGAATGATAACCAGACAGTCATCGGACACCACAACCCCACACGAGTCCCCGATAGTAGACTAAAGACAAGTCCCCAGTAGTAGAATAAACAATTTTATTGTCTAAACATTTTCCCCTATTTGTCACGTTCACACGCTCACAGTTCGGAATCGCTAACTCGAAAACAAAATTATCAAATTTCAAAAGAGCACTTGTATCCAAGAGCGAATGCACTTGAAACCAAGAGAAATTAAAGAATCAAATCATCATGCTCCAAAATTAAGCTCTCTCTTAGGATCTTGAAATTCATCAAGATCCACAAAAGCTCGAGACCGAGGCTTGAACGTAAAATCTACGTGCAAGTACTATTCTAAAAGGAAATCCCGAAACAAAATTCAAATTCGAATTTTTAATTCTGTGACTTATTAACACAACTAAAAATTTACAAAGAGTAAAAATGGCAACAAAGGAATCAGCTGTTAAGCCAAATCAAAGAGCTACATTACTACAATAACACACCTGGAAAGCTATCAGTATTCATCAACCAATTCGATCAGTTATCACACAAGATGCCCGTCAAGCTTACATCATTTACGGCGCTATCAAGCGAGTGATAGTAGATACTGCATTGGAAGCTGTGACTCAGGCGGGAGCAAACTCATGGATGGAGATCCGAGAAGCATTATCCACTTTATTTAAGGATCACAGACCATACGTGACGCAGGAGAAACAACAAGAAGAGACACCATACCCCGGGAGCACCAGTAAGTTCATCCAGATGCTGGAAGTGCAGCATCGTAATATCTTTGATAAGTTAGAATTAGAAAGAAACACTGTAATTAAGAATAACTATTTTGAAATGTTAAAATAGACTATTAAATCTACAATTAATAAAAAACTACCAGATAGAATATACATATCGTTGACTCGCAAGGATATCGAAACTATCGCAACAAAAAACAAGCCACCATGGAAGTAGGTCTCTATGATGGAAATCCTGAAGATATTTATTTACAAAAATTTCACGATCATAATCGCAAGAACAAGGGAAACAAAAATCAAAGTAGCAATCAAAGATATTACAACAACAGACATAATACAAGTGCTAACTATTCGTCGACTTATCAGAATAATAATCAAGCCAGTAATTCGAATAGAAATAACCAGACACCCAAGTATTTCACAATTTTAGGAATAGTTTAAATCAAGCTAGGCAAAATAACCCCTTGAATTATCAACCCTCTACTTCGCATAACCCAGGTAATAATGGTCCTGTAAAATGACAAAGAGAGTGGACAGAACAAAATGGATGTAGACGTAAATTTTCATCAAACTACCTCGAAAACCTCGGACACGAGAGAAGAGGAAGAGCCAGTCCATATGCAAAAATTTTTCTTTTTTTTTTTTTCATCATTTCATCTTTCCAAGTGAACGGACGTGTTTTTTTCTTGCGCTCTCGTTTTGTATTAAAGATTGATTCTAACCACCGGGGTTAACTTAAATTTTTCTAATTTGTGTTTATAACTTCCCGTTCACTTCGCGTGTGCATGCAGCTAAACTATTTTGTGTACATAATTGGCTTTATTTTCCAATTTAGTTGTGCTGCTAGTGTTAGCTTTTGCATATTTTGCATTCCTTTTTGTGCCTTCTTCGTCTAGCTTTTGTTTGCGCCGTCGCAACAGCTAAACGATTTATCTATCCATCTCCCACGCTCTCTCACTCTCTCGCTTTAGCTGTGCCGCTGCACTTCTTATCTAATCTGAACTTATTCGCTCTCCCGCTCTCTCGCTCTCGCTGAGACTCTTCACTTCTTTCTTAATTGCTCTGTTTTTATTTTTTCAAAGTACAAGTACAGTGGTAAGTCTATACAATGTCCGGAAATATTGTCTGTTTCGTCAAAGCCTGCAAAAAGGCAATTGTTGCAGGTGACCTTACAATCGGCTGCTGGCTGTGCGACAACGTCATGCACGCCAAGTGTATTGGAGTTGCAGCTCGGACGGTGGACGATGTAAAAAAAAACATCGGTCTGCGTTTCTGTTGTGAGGCCTGTCGCGATGTAGAAAGGGAGATGATGTCTTTCATGCGGCAAACCAAAAGCGGTTTTAAGGGCATTTTAACGAGTTTTCGTAAAACTCTTGATATGTTCTTGGCGCTGGACACCCAATTTAATAGCCTTACGCTATTAAATGAGTCTCCTAGGCGCAAAAAAACTGCTACTGGTGGGCAGCATGTAGACGGACCCCAACTACCTGCAACGGGCTCTCAGCAGCAGCCTCCCTCGGCACAGCCCTCGACCTCAGCATTAATTCCAAGAGTGCTGAGATCGAGCGCTAGAAAAGATTCGGTATCCGAATGTGCAGGGGGAGTGCCCGTACCGCCGGTGATTTCTGTTTTATCGCCTGGGGGGTCGCAAATATTGACCCCTCAAAGTCCCGTTCACATAAATATATCTGCCCAGGGTGTTAGGCCCGGAATACCGGCCGACAATGGCACGGCAGATAACCAATCTACCTTGCCAAAAGCCCTTATAGCGGTTCCACCAACGAGACATATTTTTGTCTCGCGGCTCTCCCCTGACCAAACATCGGAAGATGTTCTCGCCTTTATACAAGGCAAAACCAGAGCCGAAAAAATTAAGATAAAGGTGGAAAAGTTCAAATTTTCTTACGCAAGGGACATTTCATCTTTCAAAATAAATGTCCCTAACGAGCTCTTTAACACTATTTGCTCTCCCAACTTCTGGCCAGAGTACATCGTTGTTAAGGAGTTCGAGGCGAAGAAAAAGAAAAAACGGCCTGTAGGAATAACTCTTCCTAGGCCTGATGATACCACTGCGCCTTCTACGTCTTCCAATCCCCACCCAAAAAACTAACCTATTCCTTAGGTATTTCCTATCAGAATGCAAGAGGCTTACGTAGTAAGCTCCCTAACTTGTATTCTGATAGCCTTTCGTTTGCATCTCAGGTTATTGTGCTCACAGAAACCTGGTTAAAGCCGGAGATTCTGAGCTCCGAAGTTTTTCCAGCTGTGTTCACAGTATATCGGCTAGATCGCCCTATCAGACGCGGGGGTGGAGTTCTAATAGCGGTGGACTCCTCACTCACGTCAGAATTATTAACCTTCGAGGAATGTAACGATGTTGAATTCCTCTGTGTGAAGCTATCTATCAAAGGTAGCTCCATTTTTATTACCTGTTCCTACATACCTCCACTGTCGGAACTTCCTATTTATTGGAATCACCTTTCCGCTATTCAGATGGTTTCCAGTAGACTTTTGGATAGAGACCAGTTGGTAGTTCTAGGAGATTTTAATATCCCTGGTGCTATTTGGTGCTCAAATAATTCCACCAATACTCTCCATACACCTACACAACATGACTTTATCGCTGGCTTGTTTGACATTTCGCTGTCTCAAGTCAACCATGTTCGAAATTCCTTACAGCGCTTGCTCGATCTTTGCTTCGTCTCTGATCCTGCGAGAGTCAGTTTAGCAAGGGTGGCGCCTCTGACGCACCCCGAAGATCCTTATCATCCAACTTTCGATGTGACTCTTGATATTGGGTGTGACGTACAGAATATTTCTGATCGTCCAGCCAATAAAGTCCTATGTTTTCGCAAAACGGACTTTGAACGGTTGAATAATTTTATAAACGAGTTCAATTGGTCCGATCTATACATGTGCACTGACATGGCAGTTGCCGTGGATATTTTTTACAGTGCCATGAATTCATTTTTTACTGAATGTGTTCCGTTATATTATCCGCCAAGCTCGAATAAGCCGCCGTGGTTTACTAAAGAGTTGAGCCGACTTAAAAATAACAAATCTAGACTGTATGCTAAATTTAAAATCACCGGTTCTCAATCTGCCCTTTCATTTTATTTATCAGCTCGGTCAAACTTTACCGTGCTGAACGCGCAGTGTTATAAAAACTATTTAAATCGTTGTAGGGCCCAGTTCTCACAGGACCCAAAACAGTTTTATAATTTCGTGAACACTAAACGTAAACCTAAAACAAATCCTTCCTCGCTTTCATTTGAAAATACTACCGCAAATAATGATCAGGCAATAGCCGATCTATTTTCGCAGTTTTTTCAAACAACCTATTCTAGCTCTTCGTATATATACCAGACTTATTCTTACGACATACCCAAATCGAACTTAATTTTCTGTCCTAGCCTAAACGAAAGCTCTCTCCTTTTAGATCTTTATCGTGTCAAGCCAGTTTATTCGCCAGGTCCCGACGGAATTCCTGGCTGTGTGCTCAGGTATTGTGCCGACGCCCTGTGCTATCCCCTTCTGAAATTGTTTACCTTGTCCTTGGAAACCTCCCACTTTCCCATTATTTGGAAGGAATCGTTTATTATTCCTCTCCACAAAAAAGGTAGCAAATTGGATGCCAGCAATTATAGAGGAATCTCTAAGTTGTCGGCCATCCCTAAATTATTTGAAAACATTATCACCCCTCATTTACAGCACCTTTGTAGATCGGTTATTTCTCCATGTCAACATGGTTTTATTAAGCGAAGATCAACAACAACAAATCTTTTGGAGCTCTCTTCCTATATTATATAGGGCTTCCATAATAATTGTCAGATAGATGTAATCTATACTGATTTCAGTAAAGCATTTGACTCTGTTAACCATTCTCTCCTCGTTAGAAAACTCGATTCAATGGGTTTTCCAAGTGATCTTCTTAATTGGATCTCTAGTTATTTGAATGGCAGGACGCAAAAGGTCCTCTTTAAGAATAATTTATCCAATGTTCTAAGGGTTACATCTGGTGTCCCGCAAGGAAGACATTTGGGACCCTTATTGTTTACATTGTTCATAAATGACCTGCCCAAAGTCTTGACTAACTCCAGAGTACTTATGTACGCGGATGACGTCAAGCTTTGCGTGCAATACAATGACGTTGCCTGCCAGTCGGATTTACAAACAGATCTTAATAATTTTCAAACTTGGTGCCGTGTAAACTTATTAAACTTAAATGGCTCGAAATGCAAGCTAATGACATTCTCTCGTGTCGCTCCTAAGCTTGCTACTTACACGCTGAACGGCTGCTCTTTGGAAAGAATTAATTCTGTTGACGATTTGGGCGTCCGCTTGGACCCAAAACTTGACTTTATTGATCATATTTCGTCTATGGTGAATAGAGCCAGGGGTGTGCTTGGATTTATTAAACGGTGGTCGAAGGAATTCAATGACCCCTATGTTACTAAATCCTTATATACTTCCTTAGTTCGTCCTATCCTAGAATATGGATGCTGCGTTTGGAGCCCTCAGTACGGCGTCCATAGTAAACGCATTGAGTCGGTTCAAAAGAACTTTTTACTTTTCGCTCTACGCGGTTTAAATTGGGATGCAAACCAAAGATTACCTTCCTACTCTAGTAGACTCCTATTAATAAACTTGCCGTCCTTAGCCAATCGTAGAACGATGCTAGGGATAACCTTTATTTTTAACCTTATCCATGGTGATGTGGAAAGTGCTGACTTGTTGAGTCAGCTTAATTTCCATGTACCATGTAGAACCACTAGATCCTATATCCCATTAGTGTTGCGCCACTGCAGGACCTCCTTTGAACTGCATGAACCTTTTAGAGTGTTATGTGCAAATTATAATGATTTGTACACACTAATCTCTAACGTAGATACCCTTCCCAAATTAAAATCTTTAATACTAACACACTTAGTAAGCATGCAAGCTAACAATCTGGCAGCACGCCGGTAGTCAATTTTCCTCGTATTCTGTCCTATATTTTCCATCGCGCCTACTAACACCTAACCCAAACAGGCACGTGCCTGGTGTCATACGGGCCACTTGAATGTACTGAACTTAGTGCATCAACGTCCAAGCAGAACAATCTTTACAAAGGTATGATTGACACAGGTTCGTCCATCAATATCATTCGAGAAAATTTTGCAAACTAAAGAAAATCTCAGGGTGTATACAATTAAGGGCCCAATAAAATTAATCAAAAGCATAATGATTAAGCCCAATGTAACATGTCCGTTTGAACAAAAATTCTATGTGCATAAATTCCTGTTAGGTCGTCAATACTTAGAAGATATCAAAGATTGACTATGAAAAGGACACTGTAACATTAGGTTTAAAATAATATAAATTCAGGTATGAGGAGAAAAAGGGCGAGACCGCATCAACAAGATCCCTTGACCCAATTAAAAAGGATGAGACCTCACTAGCAAAGTGTCTCAGTCCAAAAGCAAAAAAGGTTAACACCAAAAGAAAACAAAAAATAGAGAAGACCGCACCGCTGAAGGGCCTTACTCCTAAAAACAGTAAAGATGCAGAGGATGAAGATGCAATGCAAATCCGATCCCACATCCATTGCTGATGAAACAATTACCTTCGCGATCAATAAAGAATTACGCGAATGTAATGAGTTTAGACTCGAACATCTCAATGTTGAGGAAATGGAATGTTTAAAGAGTAAGTACAAAGAAGGTGGGAATTTGACTTTCACTAGTACTATTAAACATGTTATCCAAACTCAGCATGAAGACCCGGTTTATCGCAAACCATACAAGTACCCCCAGAGCGTTAATTAAGAGGTAATTAAACAAATTAAGGAAATGATAGAGCAGGGCATTATCCGAAAATCTAAGTCCCCCTAATGTTCACCTATTTGGGTAATCCCAAAGAAGGCAGACGTCTCAGGTAAACCAAAAATTCAGACTACTAGTTGACTTTAAGAATCTCAATGAAATAACAATAAATAATAAGTTTCCGATTCCTAGAATGGATGAAATTCTTGACAAATTGGGAAGATGCCAGTATTTCACTACTATTGATCTACCTAAAGGTTTCCACCAAATTCAGATGAAAGAAAAATCTATTGTAAAGACAGCGTTTTCAACCAAACTCTACGAAAATACCCCCATGCCCTTTGGCCTTAAAAATGCACCGGCAACTTTGCAGAGATGCATGAACAATTTGTTGGAAGATTAAATCTACAAGGATTGTTTAGTATACTTGGATGATATTATAATTTACTCCACTTCATTGGAGGAACATATTTTATCATTGAAGAAAGTCTTTGGAAAATTAAGGGACGCTAACTTAAAATTGCAATTCTATTAATGTGAGTTCATGAGGAAAGAAACATAATTCCTAGGACACATTGTCACTTCTAATGGAATTTTACCTAACCCAAACAATACGAACGCAATCACAAATTTCCCATTACCAAAAACTCCTAAACAAATAAAAACATTTTTAGGATTATGTGGATTCCATCGCATATTCATTCCTAACATTGCTAAGGTAGTTAACCATATGACCCTAAAGTTGAAAAAAGGAGCGGTAATCAACACCAAATGCAGAGACTACATAGAGTCATTTGAAAAATTGAAGGTACTAATAACTTCGGATCCGATTTTAATCTATCCTGATTTCTTAAAAGTTTTAAGTTAAAACCCTTTTTCCGAACAACTGACGCTTGTAATATAGCAATTGGTGCTGTTTGTCACAAAATCATAATCCCGTATGTTATGCAAGCAGAACGCTAAATGAACATGAAATAAATTATGCGGCTATCGAAAAATAACTGTTAGCTATAGTTTGGGCAACAAAATATTTTGGGTCATAACATATCTATTTGGAAGGCCGTTGGAAATATTAAGCGATCATAAACCACTGGTGTGTTTTAACAACATAAAAGAACCCAACTTAAAATTGGAAATTGGAATTGGAATTGGTGGAAAATCAAATTAAATGAATTCGATTACTTTCCCGCACAGTAATAGAGAAGCCATGGGTGGGGAAATTGCGGACATCACGGATTCAACAATGCATTGTGCTGCTGAAGATAACATAAATTACATCTGCATAACCGAAAGACGCTTAAACTATTTATCTAGGCAAATAGAGATAGAAAGAGGGGAAGTAGACACAGTTAGCACGAGTCATTATTTTCAGAAATTAAAAATAAAAATCACATATAAAGAAATGAATATCGAGTTAGCCAAAAAAAAAGCACTCCTTCTTTTATTTTTATTTCCCAGATCACGACGACTTTCTTATATTCCAAAAGGCATGTATTGAAATAATAAGCCCTACTTGTTTCACAAAATTGTTGCGATGTACACAGAAGTTAACTGATATTCTGACATATGTAGAATTTAAAGATTTAATCTTAAAGAATCATAGGGAACTTTTACACCCAGGTATATAAAAAACCTTTAATTGGTTTAGAGAAGAATATTACTATCCTGACAGTCAGAAACTCATTCAGAATATAATAAATGAATGCGAAGCTTGCAACATAGCTAAAACTGAACATAGGAATATGAAACTTTTATTTACCACGACACCTGAAGTACTAGAGAAAAATAAGTGATTGATTTTTGATTTTTTGATTTTATCTAACAGGGAATCAAATCTTCCTATCTTGCATAGATATCTATTCGAAATTTGCTACCCTAATTGAAGTAAAAAGTAGAGATTGGCTAGAAGCAAAAAGAGCCCTCATGAAGATATTAAATGACATGAGAAAAGCACAAGAATTAAAAGCAGATAAAGATTCAGCGTTTAAGTGTATAGCACTGCAAAACTGGCTAAGATCAGAAGGCATAGATATAGCCATCACGACAAGTAAAAATGGTATATCTGACATAGAAAGGTTTAATAAGACAATAAATGAGAAGCCCAGAATTATTGATAGTGGACAAAATACAGAAGATCGATGTACAAAATTTGAAACGATCCTATATGCTTATAATCAAAACAAAGCGCAATACCTCTAAAAGAACTTCAGCAGATATTTTTCTATATGCAGGGAGCCCTTATTTTGAAGGACAACAATATAAAATAAACAAAATTGACAATCTAAACAAAAACAGACACAGTTATGAAGTCGATACAAAATATAGGCAATCCCCATTAGTCGAAAGTAAGGTGACCAACCCATTTAAAAAAAAGGTCTAATTAGACAAGTGGGGCCGTCAGCCGATAGGGTGCACAGGGGGATCAACGGATGACTGTGTCATCTACCGTAACTGTGCACACCATCGGTAGTGCGACTATACTCTCCAAGCGAGGGTGGCTGGAAGCAGGTCCCCAGTCGAGGCTCGACCGGGGATGCTGACCAATTGTAGTCGGGCGGACTTAGGCAGTCTTTAATCAGCCTCCCCTCAAATCAGGTGTGTGATGTGACCCGTGCACACTGACTTCCATGTTCGCAGCTGAGGGGTTAATCCAGCTGTGTCTGCACGGAGACTTCCCAGGGCCAGGCAATCCTGGGTCGTAAGTGGCCTTGCCGCAGTTTTGGTGCGAAGCTGCGGTCGACCTGTCTTCAAAGCCCCAAACCCCCTCTGGCCCGCTGCGCTTGCCAGGTCGAGCAAAGCGGGCGTTTATGAAATGAAAATGACTACAAAAAACCGAGCTTCGGAACTCCTGGGAGAGGATAAACCCCAACAACTGTCAACGAAGGACGAGAAGGAGATGCAGAGGCCGAGACTAGTCGCTGCATCTCACATTGTATCGGAAACCGACGAAGAAAAGTCGCAATCCGTGGGGAGGGCGAGTAGTACTCCCCAATCTAACCACACAGGTGGGGCTCAGCTGGGCACCACCTCAGAAATGACGAAAATGTCTCACTATCAGAGACGAGCGAGGGTCAACAGAGCCCGCTTCGTTCACGGCAAGATAGCCAACAACAAGGCTGAGGGCAAGACTGACCCTCAGGATGCCGAGGACAAGGCCAAATTCCTTGCGGAAATCACGGAATTTGAGCAATACAAAGCGGCAAACCCGACGGCGTTCCGGCCCTCGAAGGCAAAACGAATTTGCTCACAGGAAGTGAGCGAAAGCGCGCCTAAGAAAGCGAAGGACCCACAGGGTAAGCCGCGTGCGACTAACTTTGTCAGCAAGGCAAATAAATCTAGCGAGGTGGCCAAGGTGGACGTGCTCCATGTCGACGGTCGCCTGCTGTCGGAGACGTGGTAGGAGATTGAGGCCAAGTTGGACGACATGGTGACCGACAGGTTGGTTAGCATGCTGACCGGCCCCATCCCCGCCTTTGACTCCTCAGACGTGGTCAGACGGCACCGGGTCATCAGGTGCGACGACGGGTTCTCCCGAAGCTTCCTGGCGGAGTGTGTGGCTAAGATTGGCGACACATGGGCTTACCTTAAGATTAGGCTAGTCCACGCCAGGGAGATCCCAAGGAGAGCCAGAGCTCGCATCTGGTTACCAAAGGGGCAAACTAACCATACAAGGGTGATTGCCCTTCTGAGGCCCAGAACCCAGACATCCATTCAGAGGACCGGACCATCCTCAGAGCAAAGCAGGAAATGAAGGCGAGCCAGCCTTTCCTCCTGCTGATAAACCAGCGCTGTCTGCCTCAGCTGGAGGCCAATGACCACAAGGTCCACGAGATATTGGAGGAGGTCGATGACACCATGGACGACATGGTCATCGACGACAAATCTTCTGACGCCACCCCCACCAACATCTATGTCGAGAATCGTGCAGATTAATCTAAAGCGCAGCTCGCACGCTTCAGCTAATCTCACGATCTTTCTAAGGGAGAGGGATATCGACATCGGTTTGATACAGGAGCCTGGGACCAGGGACGGTCAAGTCGCTGGACTGAGGATCCAAGGACACACACTACTGTGCACAAACAGGAATGGTAGGTCGAGAGCTTGCATTGTAATTAAGAATCATTTTAATGCTTTTCTCTGTCCCAATCTTAGCACACCTGACCTAGCAGTGGCAAGATTCGTGGCGGCGGATGGGAGCGGAGTCACCATATCATCGGCGTACATGGCCCGTGACGAGCCGGCCTTGCCTGAGCCGGTAGTCAAGCTGCTGCAATGGGCGGAAATGATGAAGACGACCCTGGTGCTCGAGTGTGATGCGAATGCGAGGCACACGCTCTGGAGGAGCTCGGAGACTAACGAAAGAGGTGACTCACTCTTTGACAATATTATCTATAGAAATGATACGATATGCAATAAGGGTAATACACCGACCTTCATCTTTCCGAGCACGGAAAATTTTCAAGGTTGGGAAGAGGTGTTAGAACATATAGAACAGAACAATTACAGGGTCGAGGAGGAGGGTATCGACAGAACACTCCTTCTCAGACCATAGGTACATTTTCTTTGAAATAACGACACCAGTTAAGAAACAGGTGCCAAGAAGAAACCCCAGTAAGACGGATTGGAACAAATTCAGCGAAATTGATCAATCTAAAGTAAACGGCAGGAGGATCAAGACTTTATCCACTGCAAAGGCACTCGACGAGGAGGTGGAGGACCTAACATATATCCTGAACAACGCCTTCAAAAAGACTTGTAAGCTAACATTCTCGAAGAAGCAATACCCACCGTGGTGGACAAAGGAACTAAGCGAGCTCAGAAAGAGCGCGAGAAAGGCCTTCAACAACAGCTATGTATCCCGGGATTGGGAAACATACAAAGTAGCACAAAAAATTTACAAAACGGAAGTATACAAGGCCAAGAAAGAGTCCTGGCAAAACTACTGCGAAGCATTAGAAGGCATAAAGGACACGGCGAGAGTAAGCAAAATTCTCGCCAGAGGGCACATAAGCCCTACCCTGATCAACAGAGCAGACGGCTCTGCTACGACGACAATTGAGGTGTCACTAGAGCTACTAGTTGACACCCACTTCCCAGTGAGCTCGGGACCCGAGGAGGGAACGAACGCTCAAATGGACACGCCAACGAAAGAGATCATTACCACTGAGCGAATTCAGTGGGCAATAGATTCTTTCGATAGTTATAAAAGCCCGAGTCCAGACGGCTTAGTGCCGGCAATGCTACAATCAGCCAAGGATAGTATTTGCAGATGGCTAAACGCCATTTTCGAAGCTTGTTTAAGACTAACGCTCATTCACTGCTGTGGAGGGAGGCAAAACTCATTTTTATACCGAAACCGGGCAGAGGAGGACATATCCTAGCAAAGGATTATAGACCGATAAGTCTCACCTCCTTCGCCCTGAAGATACTAGAGAGACTCCTGGACGTCCACATCCGGGAGTCTCTAGAGGAACATCAACTCTCGGATGCGCAGCATGCGTACCGCAAAGGAAAATCAACGGAAACAGCGCTACACGTAATTGTACATCATGTCGAGAAGACATTACAACACAAGCAATACACAATACCAGCCTTCTTAGACATCGAAGGCGCGTTCAATAACGTGAACCCCGACTCTATCCTGAGCTCCTTCAACTTGTTAGGTATTGAGAGAGGCAACAGAGAGTGGATCGGGGTCACGCTAAAGGGCAGGACGATCACAGCCGAACTGAGTGGCACTCACCTCACGCGGTCTGTGAAGAGAGGCACACCTCAGGGCGGGGTATTATCGCCCCCACTCTGGCTCACAAATATGAACGCCATATTATTTATGATTTTATTAGATCCTAAATGGTAGGCATTATAGGTAATTAAAATAAGTATTGCATTCCGTATTTTAGAGACTACAATCTGGGCATTATCTAGTAAGTATGAGTGGTAGAAAAATATGTATGCTCTAAGGCCAAATAGCTAAAGCTATATTTCTATATAATTAAATACTTGGTTATTTTTCATTTCATTTTCATCTTTCATCTTTCCAAGTGAACGGACGTGTTTTTTTCTTGCGTTCTCGTTTTGTATTAAAGATTGATTCTAACCACCGGGGTTAACTTAAATTTTCTAATTTGTGTTTATAACTTCCCGTTCACTTCGCGTGTGCATGCAGTTATACTATTTTGTGTACATAATTGGCTTTATTTTCCAATTTAGTTGTGCTGCTAGTGTTAGCTTTTGCATATTTTGCATTCCTTTTTGTGCCTTCTTCGTCTAGCTTTTGTTTGCGCCGTCGCAACAGCTAAACGTTTTATCTATCTATCTCCCACGCTCTCTCACTCTCTCGCTTTAGCTGTGCCGCTGCACTTCTTATCTAATCTAATCTCATTCGCTCTCCCGCTCTCTCGCTCTCGCTGTTCATATCTCTGTTGTTATTTTTTCCAAGTACAAGTACAGTGGTAAGTCCTAATAATGTCCGGAAATATTGTCTGTTTAGTCAAAACCTGCAAAAAGGCAGTTGTTGCAGGTGACCTTACAATCGGCTGCTGGCTGTGCGACAACGTCATGCACGCCAAGTGTATTGGAGTTGCAGCTCGGACGGTGGACGATGTAAAAAAAAACATCGGCCTGCGTTTCTGTTGTGAGGCCTGTCCCGATGTAGAAAGGGAGATGATGTCTTTCATGTGGCAAACCAAAAGCGGTTTTAAGGGCATTTTAACGAGTTTTCGTAAAACTCTTGATATGTTCTTGGCGCTGGACACCCAATTTAATAGCCTTACGCTATTAAATGAGTCTCCTAGGCGCAAAAAACTGCTACTGGTGGGCAGCATGTAGACGGACCCCAACTACCTGCAACGGGCAGCAGCAGCCTCCCTCGGCACAGCCCTCGACCTCAGCATTAATTCCAAGAGTGCTGAGATCGAGCGCTAGAAAAGATTCGGTATCCGCATGTGCAGCGGGAGTGCCCGTACCGCCGGTGATTTCTGTTTTATCCCCTGGGGGGTCGCAAATATTGACCCCTCAAAGTCCCGTCCACACACCATTATCTACCCAGGGTGTTAGGCCCGGAATACCGGCCGACAATGGCACGGCAGATAACCAATCTGCCTTGCCAAAAGCCCTTATAGCTGTTCCACCAACGAGACATATTTTTGTCTCGCGGCTCTCCCCTGACCAAACATCGGAAGATGTTCTCGCCTTTATACAAGGCAAAACCAGAGCCGATAAAATTAAGATAAAGGTGGTGTTTATGGGGAAGACAACAAATTTGCCACCCTTGAGCAATAACTACGAACGCACGAATAGGTCGATTATATGCTGTATTTTATTTTTGTTCACTTCTCTGGTCGGAGCTGCAACTACCGATCGAATCATTGACTTCAATATATATACATAATCTTAAAATGTAGCTTAGCATAGATAAGGCGACAGAAGAAGAAGAGAGAGAGGAATAGATAAACAAAGAGAAGTAAAGAGCGCAGCAGGTGCAGCCATACACCCATGCGCGCACAATTAGGCGCTAGCGATCTGCTCCGAACATACTCCCCCCGTTGGAAAAGGTACTGTTCCAACTTCATCGGCATCGTGGGGCAGAACGGCTAGCTTGGCGATTTTGTGGATCCTTGACGACGGCAGCTGAGACAGACTGAGGAGTTGACGCACTCGGCAGCCCTCCAGACACGATCCAACCAAGTTTGGTGTTCTGAAGGGTTGGCAACGCGCTACCCAAATAAATTTGTCCCGCAGCCATTATTTTGAAGAAGAGTCCAGCACCAATTATAAGATCAATCCGCTCTGAACGATTAAAATGAGGATCAGCAAGCGAAATATTTTGCGGAATTTTCCACGATGTGGCATTTATGTTAAAATGAGGCTGATAATCAGCGATACTGTCAGTCACAACCGCGGAGAATGAGGCACGATAGCTTGCATCCTGGGATTGCGCTACAATGTCGACTGCCGTATCGGAATTCAGAGAGGATTCCCCAATCCCAGCGACTAGGGTATGCGACTTTCGACAATTCAAATTAAGTTGATTCGCTAGACGAGACGTTATGAAGTTTAGTTGAGACGCCGAGTCTAAGATTGCTCGGCAAGGCATAAATTCTCCAGCCTTGTTTCTCAAATATATGATCGCGGTTGGAAGCAACACGTAATCAACAGGCAAAATATCTGTGGGGCTTGGTGGAGGGTTCGATGAACGGTGATTAGGTTGGGATGATGAATGCGATGATGAATGCGATGATGAATGTGATGATGAATGTGATGATGATGGCTGAGAGTTGGGAAATGGATCGGATGATAGAGATGAGGTGGTGGATGGTACAGATGGGTCCTGATTAAAATGCAACAATGAGTGGTGCTTCATATGACAGTATCTGCAGTGCGTTGACTTGCATTGCTGCAAACTATGCCCCTTGCGCAAACAGTTGAGGCACAGGTGCAACTTCTTTGCTTCTCTAAATCGAAGATTCGGGCTCAAATTTAGAAATCGAGAGCATTTTGGCAAATAATGATCCCTCGCATCACAAAACGTACATAGGGGAAGATTTGAGCTACCAACTGAAGCAATGAAGCTATACCCATGCAGGGCTTTTCCCACCTGCCGGCTTGGTGTTTGCGTTACCAAGGCTTGATCCGAATTTTCCATAATCCTACACCTCCTTTGCAAGAACGACTCCATAAAATCCCACGTAGCAAGGTTGTTGATGGACAAATCCTCTTCCCATTTCTCCCGCGTCCTCTGATCGAGCTTCCGTGCGACGATGTGAATCAGCAATCCGTCCAAGATTTGTTGCGTAGTGGCCATGGTACGGATTGCTCGCAGATGCGAATTCATGCAATCACTTAACTCCCGAAGACCCTTGGCTGATCCCTTCTCGACACCTTTTACCCCAAATATTGCCTGTACGTGTGCCTGAAAATGTAGAACTTTATTATCAAATCGATTTTTGAGTAAGTCCAAAGCCTTTGTATAATTGGCATTCGAGGGCTCAAGCGAACGTATGGTCTCTAGAGCCACACCGCCTAAACTTGACCTTAGATATTGCAATTTTTCAATATCACTTAGCTCTTCGTCGTTTCCGATGACCGTGCTGAACGTTGCAATAAAATCCGGCCAATCAGAGTAGGATCCATGGAACCGAGCTATCTCCAAAATTGGCAACCGAGGCTTCCTAGATCGGAAAGAAAGATCCGGATGATTAAAATTGTCTATGGAAGTTGAATTTGCAGCGGTTGCAGCCGGCAATTGAGATTTGCGAAGCGCCGCTAAACCTCGATTTATTTTCGCCTTCACATCCATGAACGCCGTGGAGAACTCAATCCGATGGTCGCTTGCTATCTCCGAAAAGTCCAATTTTTCCAGCGAAGTCTGTGCGGAATCAAAGGCCAAATTTAACGAATTTATCCACTCCAGTCGCGCCAGTAAATCAGCTTTATCAAACTGATCTACAGTCTCCGGATTTATGTAATAATTCATCGAGCTCAATGGCCGCAAAAGGGATTGGGCCTTGGCTCGGTAAAAGTCCACGTCACTTGGCGGCTCATTTTGATGCTGAACCGAATTTTCCGTGTTAGACATCTTTATTTTCTCACGTGAAAAGAATTAACAAAGGGAAAATGTCTGACCGCTTCGGTATATATGAACCCGTTTAGTTTTCACCGCGCAAATTAGAGGTTAATCAGCGTCACCGAGATGCAACGGAACCTCGACAATGTTGTTATTGTAATTGTCTGCCTCGAAACAGCGGAGTTGGCACAAGCGCGTCTATGCTATATATGCGTAGGTATATATATGTTCAATAGGCGCTATTTACGACGCTTAAGCGCGAGCCACCTTTCTATACAATATTTGGCACAACACAGCTTTTGTTTATCAGCGCGATTTAAACCGAAAATCAGCGGCCGGCTATATGCACTCAGCTTGTTATGTACAAAGTATGTGTGTATGTGAGTTTGCTTGTGTGCTTATGACCGAATGCCAGTAAGCGACAGCGAAGCAAAGCGATTTGTTTAAACGATATTAAACAACGAACACCGGGTTGCAGGCTCCGAACCAAAGAATCACGTCGGGGTCACCAAAATGTTTATGGGGAAGACAACAAATTTGCCACCCTTAAGCAATAACTACGAACGCACGAATAGGTCGATTATATGCTGTATTTTATTTTTGTTCACTTCTCTGGTCGGAGCTGCAACTACCGATCGAATCATTGACTTCAATATATATACATAATCTTAAAATGTAGCTTAGCATAGATAAGGCGACAGAAGAAGAATAAATGTCCCTAACGAGCTCTTTAATACTATTTGCTCTCCCAACTTCTGGCCAGAGTACATCGTTGTTAAGGAGTTCGAGGCGAAGAAAAAGAAAAAGCGGCCTGTAGGAATAACTCTTCCCAGGCCTGATCATACCACTGCGCCTTCTACGTCTTCCAATCCCGATCCAAAAAACTAACCCACTCCCTAGGTATTTCCTATCAGAATGCAAGAGGCTTACGTAGTAAGCTTCCTAACTTGTATTCTGATAGCCTTTCGTTTGCATCTCAGGTTATTGTGCTCACAGAAACCTGGTTAAAGCCGGAGATTCTGAGCTCCGAAGTTTTTCCAGCTGTGTTCACGGTATATCGGCTAGATCGCCCTATCAGACGCGGGGGTGGAGTTCTAATAGCGGTGGACTCCTCACTCACGTCAGAATTATTAACCTTCGAGGAATGTAACGATGTTGAATTCCTCTGTGTGAAGCTATCTATCAAAGGTAGCTCCATTTTTATTACCTGTTCCTACATACCTCCACTGTCGGAACTTCCTATTTATTGGAATCACCTTTCCGCTATTCAGATGGTTTCCAGTAGACTTTTGGATAGAGACCAGTTGGTAGTTCTAGGAGATTTTAATATCCCTGGTGCTATTTGGTGCTCAAATAATTCCACCAATACTCTCCATACACCTACACAACATGACTTTATCGCTGGCTTGTTTGACATTTCGCTGTCTCAAGTCAACCATGTTCGAAATTCCTTACAGCGCTTGCTCGATCTTTGCTTCGTCTCTGATCCTGCGAGAGTCAGTTTAGCAAGGGTGGCGCCTCTGACGCACCCCGAAGATCCTTATCATCCAACTTTCGATGTGACTCTTGATATTGGGTGTGACGTACAGAATATTTCTGATCGTCCAGCCAATAAAGTCCTATGTTTTCGCAAAACGGACTTTGAACGGCTGAATAATTTTATAAACGAGTTCAATTGGTCCGATCTATACATGTGCACTGACATGGCAGTTGCCGTGGACATTTTTTACAGCGCCATGAATTTATTTTTTACTGAATGTGTTCCGTTATATTATCCGCCAAACTCGAATAAACCGCCGTGGTTTACTAAAGAGTTGAGCCGACTTAAAAATAAAAAATCTAGACTGTATGCTAAATTTAAAATCACCGGTTCTCAATCTGCCCATTCATCTTATTTATCAGCTCGGTCAAACTTTACCGTGCTGAACGCGCAGTGTTATAAAAACTATTTAACTCGTTGCAGGGCCCAGTTCTCACAGGACCCAAAACAGTTTTATAATTTCGTTAACACTAAACGTAAGCCTAAAACAAATCCTTCCTCGCTTTCATTTGAAAATTCTAATGCAAATAATGATCAGGCAATAGCCGATCTATTTTCGCAGTTTTTTCAAACAACCTATTCTAGCTCTTCGTATCTACACCAGACCTATTCCTACGACATACCCAAATCAAACTTAATTTTCTGTCCCAGCCTAAACGAAAGCTCTCTCCTTTTAGATCTTCATCGTGTCAAGCCAGTTTATTCGCCAGGTCCCGACGGAATTCCTGGCTGTGTGCTCAGGTATTGTGCCGACGCCCTGTGCTATCCCCTTCTGAAATTGTTTACCTTGTCCTTGGAAACCTCCCACTTTCCCATTATTTGGAAGGAATCGTTTATTATTCCTCTCCACAAAAAAGGTAGCAAATTGGATGCCAGCAATTATAGAGGAATCTCTAAGTTGTCGGCCATCCCTAAATTATTTGAAAACATTATCACCCCTCACTTACAGCACCTTTGTAGATCGGTTATTTCTCCATGTCAACATGGTTTTATGAAGCGAAGATCAACAACAACAAATCTTTTGGAGCTCTATTCCTATATTATAAAGGGCTTCCATAATAATTGTCAGACAGATGTAATCTATACTGATTTCAGTAAAGCTTTTGACTCTGTTAACCATTCTCTCCTCGTTAGAAAACTCGATTCAATGGGTTTTCCAAGTGATCTTCTTAATTGGATCTCTAGTTATTTGAATGGCAGGGCGCAAAAGGTCCTCTTTAAGAATAATTTATCCAATGTTCTAAGGGTTACATCTGGCGTCCCGCAAGGAAGCCATTTCAGACCCTTATTGTTTACATTATTTATAAATGATCTGCCCAAAGTCTTGACTAACTCCAGAGTGCTTATGTACGCTGATGACGTCAAGCTTTGCGTGCAATACAATGACGTTGCCTGCCAGTCGGATTTACAAACAGATCTTAATAATTTTCAAACTTGGTGCCGTGTAAACTTATTAAACTTAAATGACTCGAAATGCAAGCTAATGACATTCTCACGTGTCGTTCCTAAGCTTGCTACTTACACGCTGAACTGCTGCTCTTTGAAAAGAATTAATTCTGTTGACGATTTGGGCGTCCGCTTGGACCCAAAACTTGACTTTATTGATCATATTTCGTCTATGGTGAATAGAGCCAGGGGTGTGCTTGGATTTATTAAACGGTGGTCGAAGGAATTCAATGACCCCTATGTTACTAAATCCTTATATACTTCCTTAGTTCGTCCTATCCTAGAATATGGATGCTGCGTTTGGAGCCCTCAGTACGGCGTCCATAGTAAACGCATTGAGTCGGTTCAAAAGAACTTTTTACTTTTCGCTCTACGCGGTTTAAATTGGGATGCAAACCAAAGATTACCTTCCTACTCTAGTAGACTCCTATTAATAAACTTGCCGTCCTTAGCCAATCGTAGAACGATGCTAGGGATAACCTTTATTTTTAACCTTATCCATGGTGATGTGGAAAGTGCTGACTTGTTGAGTCAGCTTAATTTCCATGTACCATGTAGAACCACTAGATCCTATATCCCATTAGTGTTGCGCCACTGCAGGACCTCCTTTGAACTGCATGAACCTTTTAGAGTGTTATGTGCAAATTATAATGATTTGTACACACTAATCTCTAACGTAGATACCCTTCCCAAATTAAAATCTTTAATACTAACACACTTAGTAAGCATGCAAGCTAACAATCTGGCAGCACGCCGGTAGTCAATTTTCCTCGTATTCTGTCCTATATTTTCCATCGCGCCTACTAACACCTAACCCTAACAGGCACGTGCCTGGTGTCATACGGGCCACTTGAATGTACTGAACTTAGTGCATCAACGTCCAAGCAGAACAATCTTTACAAAGGTATGATTGACACAGGTTCGTCCATCAATATCATTCGAGAAAATTTTGCAAACTAAAGAAAATCTCAGGGTGTATACAATTAAGGGCCCAATAAAATTAATCAAAAGCATAATGATTAAGCCCAATGTAACATGTCCGTTTGAACAAAAATTCTATGTGCATAAATTCCTGTTAGGTCGTCAATACTTAGAAGATATCAAAGATTGACTATGAAAAGGACACTGTAACATTAGGTTTAAAATAATATAAATTCAGGTATGAGGAGAAAAAGGGCGAGACCGCATCAACAAGATCCCTTGACCCAATTAAAAAGGATGAGACCTCACTAGCAAAGTGTCTCAGTCCAAAAGCAAAAAAGGTTAACACCAAAAGAAAACAAAAAATAGAGAAGACCGCACCGCTGAAGGGCCTTACTCCTAAAAACAGTAAAGATGCAGAGGATGAAGATGCAATGCAAATCCGATCCCACATCCATTGCTGATGAAACAATTACCTTCGCGATCAATAAAGAATTACGCGAATGTAATGAGTTTAGACTCGAACATCTCAATGTTGAGGAAATGGAATGTTTAAAGAGTAAGTACAGAGAAGGTGGGAATTTGACTTTCACTAGTACTATTAAACATGTTATCCAAACTCAGCATGAAGACCCGGTTTATCGCAAACCATACAAGTACCCCCAGAGCGTTAATTAAGAGGTAATTAAACAAATTAAGGAAATGATAGAGCAGGGCATTATCCGAAAATCTAAGTCCCCCTAATGTTCACCTATTTGGGTAATCCCAAAGAAGGCAGACGTCTCAGGTAAACCAAAAATTCAGACTACTAGTTGACTTTAAGAATCTCAATGAAATAACAATAAATAATAAGTTTCCGATTCCTAGAATGGATGAAATTCTTGACAAATTGGGAAGATGCCAGTATTTCACTACTATTGATCTACCTAAAGGTTTCCACCAAATTCAGATGAAAGAAAAATCTATTGTAAAGACAGCGTTTTCAACCAAACTCTACGAAAATACCCCCATGCCCTTTGGCCTTAAAAATGCACCGGCAACTTTGCAGAGATGCATGAACAATTTGTTGGAAGATTAAATCTACAAGGATTGTTTAGTATACTTGGATGATATTATAATTTACTCCACTTCATTGGAGGAACATATTTTATCATTGAAGAAAGTCTTTGGAAAATTAAGGGACGCTAACTTAAAATTGCAATTCTATTAATGTGAGTTCATGAGGAAAGAAACATAATTCCTAGGACACATTGTCACTTCTAATGGAATTTTACCTAACCCAAACAATACGAACGCAATCACAAATTTCCCATTACCAAAAACTCCTAAACAAATAAAAACATTTTTAGGATTATGTGGATTCCATCGCATATTCATTCCTAACATTGCTAAGGTAGTTAACCATATGACCCTAAAGTTGAAAAAAGGAGCGGTAATCAACACCAAATGCAGAGACTACATAGAGTCATTTGAAAAATTGAAGGTACTAATAACTTCGGATCCGATTTTAATCTATCCTGATTTCTTAAAAGTTTTAAGTTAAAACCCTTTTTCCGAACAACTGACGCTTGTAATATAGCAATTGGTGCTGTTTGTCACAAAATCATAATCCCGTATGTTATGCAAGCAGAACGCTAAATGAACATGAAATAAATTATGCGGCTATCGAAAAATAACTGTTAGCTATAGTTTGGGCAACAAAATATTTTGGGTCATAACATATCTATTTGGAAGGCCGTTGGAAATATTAAGCGATCATAAACCACTGGTGTGTTTTAACAACATAAAAGAACCCAACTTAAAATTGGAAATTGGAATTGGAATTGGTGGAAAATCAAATTAAATGAATTCGATTACTTTCCCGCACAGTAATAGAGAAGCCATGGGTGGGGAAATTGCGGACATCACGGATTCAACAATGCATTGTGCTGCTGAAGATAACATAAATTACATCTGCATAACCGAAAGACGCTTAAACTATTTATCTAGGCAAATAGAGATAGAAAGAGGGGAAGTAGACACAGTTAGCACGAGTCATTATTTTCAGAAATTAAAAATAAAAATCACATATAAAGAAATGAATATCGAGTTAGCCAAAAAAAAAGCACTCCTTCTTTTATTTTTATTTCCCAGATCACGACGACTTTCTTATATTCCAAAAGGCATGTATTGAAATAATAAGCCCTACTTGTTTCACAAAATTGTTGCGATGTACACAGAAGTTAACTGATATTCTGACATATGTAGAATTTAAAGATTTAATCTTAAAGAATCATAGGGAACTTTTACACCCAGGTATATAAAAAACCTTTAATTGGTTTAGAGAAGAATATTACTATCCTGACAGTCAGAAACTCATTCAGAATATAATAAATGAATGCGAAGCTTGCAACATAGCTAAAACTGAACATAGGAATATGAAACTTTTATTTACCACGACACCTGAAGTACTAGAGAAAAATAAGTGATTGATTTTTGATTTTTTGATTTTATCTAACAGGGAATCAAATCTTCCTATCTTGCATAGATATCTATTCGAAATTTGCTACCCTAATTGAAGTAAAAAGTAGAGATTGGCTAGAAGCAAAAAGAGCCCTCATGAAGATATTAAATGACATGAGAAAAGCACAAGAATTAAAAGCAGATAAAGATTCAGCGTTTAAGTGTATAGCACTGCAAAACTGGCTAAGATCAGAAGGCATAGATATAGCCATCACGACAAGTAAAAATGGTATATCTGACATAGAAAGGTTTAATAAGACAATAAATGAGAAGCCCAGAATTATTGATAGTGGACAAAATACAGAAGATCGATGTACAAAATTTGAAACGATCCTATATGCTTATAATCAAAACAAAGCGCAATACCTCTAAAAGAACTTCAGCAGATATTTTTCTATATGCAGGGAGCCCTTATTTTGAAGGACAACAATATAAAATAAACAAAATTGACAATCTAAACAAAAACAGACACAGTTATGAAGTCGATACAAAATATAGGCAATCCCCATTAGTCGAAAGTAAGGTGACCAACCCATTTAAAAAAAAGGTCTAATTAGACAAGTGGGGCCGTCAGCCGATAGGGTGCACAGGGGGATCAACGGATGACTGTGTCATCTACCGTAACTGTGCACACCATCGGTAGTGCGACTATACTCTCCAAGCGAGGGTGGCTGGAAGCAGGTCCCCAGTCGAGGCTCGACCGGGGATGCTGACCAATTGTAGTCGGGCGGACTTAGGCAGTCTTTAATCAGCCTCCCCTCAAATCAGGTGTGTGATGTGACCCGTGCACACTGACTTCCATGTTCGCAGCTGAGGGGTTAATCCAGCTGTGTCTGCACGGAGACTTCCCAGGGCCAGGCAATCCTGGGTCGTAAGTGGCCTTGCCGCAGTTTTGGTGCGAAGCTGCGGTCGACCTGTCTTCAAAGCCCCAAACCCCCTCTGGCCCGCTGCGCTTGCCAGGTCGAGCAAAGCGGGCGTTTATGAAATGAAAATGACTACAAAAAACCGAGCTTCGGAACTCCTGGGAGAGGATAAACCCCAACAACTGTCAACGAAGGACGAGAAGGAGATGCAGAGGCCGAGACTAGTCGCTGCATCTCACATTGTATCGGAAACCGACGAAGAAAAGTCGCAATCCGTGGGGAGGGCGAGTAGTACTCCCCAATCTAACCACACAGGTGGGGCTCAGCTGGGCACCACCTCAGAAATGACGAAAATGTCTCACTATCAGAGACGAGCGAGGGTCAACAGAGCCCGCTTCGTTCACGGCAAGATAGCCAACAACAAGGCTGAGGGCAAGACTGACCCTCAGGATGCCGAGGACAAGGCCAAATTCCTTGCGGAAATCACGGAATTTGAGCAATACAAAGCGGCAAACCCGACGGCGTTCCGGCCCTCGAAGGCAAAACGAAAAGAAAGCGAAGGACCCACAGGGTAAGCCGCGTGCGACTAACTTTGTCAGCAAGGCAAATAAATCTAGCGAGGTGGCCAAGGTGGACGTGCTCCATGTCGACGGTCGCCTGCTGTCGGAGACGTGGTAGGAGATTGAGGCCAAGTTGGACGACATGGTGACCGACAGGTTGGTTAGCATGCTGACCGGCCCCATCCCCGCCTTTGACTCCTCAGACGTGGTCAGACGGCACCGGGTCATCAGGTGCGACGACGGGTTCTCCCGAAGCTTCCTGGCGGAGTGTGTGGCTAAGATTGGCGACACATGGGCTTACCTTAATATTAGGCTAGTCCACGCCAGGGAGATCCCAAGGAGAGCCAGAGCTCGCATCTGGTTACCAAAGGGGCAAACTAACCATACAAGGGTGATTGCCTGTCTGAGGCCCAGAACCCAGACATCCATTCAGAGGACCGGACCATCCTCAGAGCAAAGCAGGAAATGAAGGCGAGCCAGCCTTTCCTCCTGCTGATAAACCAGCGCTGTCTGCCTCAGCTGGAGGCCAATGACCACAAGGTCCACGAGATATTGGAGGAGGTCGATGACACCATGGACGACATGGTCATCGACGACAAATCTTCTGACGCCACCCCCACCAACATCTATGTCGAGAATCGTGCAGATTAATCTAAAGCGCAGCTCGCACGCTTCAGCTAATCTCACGATCTTTCTAAGGGAGAGGGATATCGACATCGGTTTGATACAGGAGCCTGGGACCAGGGACGGTCAAGTCGCTGGACTGAGGATCCAAGGACACACACTACTGTGCACAAACAGGAATGGTAGGTCGAGAGCTTGCATTGTAATTAAGAATCATTTTAATGCTTTTCTCTGTCCCAATCTTAGCACACCTGACCTAGCAGTGGCAAGATTCGTGGCGGCGGATGGGAGCGGAGTCACCATATCATCGGCGTACATGGCCCGTGACGAGCCGGCCTTGCCTGAGCCGGTAGTCAAGCTGCTGCAATGGGCGGAAATGATGAAGACGACCCTGGTGCTCGAGTGTGATGCGAATGCGAGGCACACGCTCTGGAGGAGCTCGGAGACTAACGAAAGAGGTGACTCACTCTTTGACAATATTATCTATAGAAATGATACGATATGCAATAAGGGTAATACACCGACCTTCATCTTTCCGAGCACGGAAAATTTTCAAGGTTGGGAAGAGGTGTTAGAACATATAGAACAGAACAATTACAGGGTCGAGGAGGAGGGTATCGACAGAACACTCCTTCTCAGACCATAGGTACATTTTCTTTGAAATAACGACACCAGTTAAGAAACAGGTGCCAAGAAGAAACCCCAGTAAGACGGATTGGAACAAATTCAGCGAAATTGATCAATCTAAAGTAAACGGCAGGAGGATCAAGACTTTATCCACTGCAAAGGCACTCGACGAGGAGGTGGAGGACCTAACATATATCCTGAACAACGCCTTCAAAAAGACTTGTAAGCTAACATTCTCGAAGAAGCAATACCCACCGTGGTGGACAAAGGAACTAAGCGAGCTCAGAAAGAGCGCGAGAAAGGCCTTCAACAACAGCTGTGTATCCCGGGATTGGGAAACATACAAAGTAGCACAAAAAATTTACAAAACGGAAGTATACAAGGCCAAGAAAGAGTCCTGGCAAAACTACTGCGAAGCATTAGAAGGCATAAAGGACACGGCGAGAGTAAGCAAAATTCTCGCCAGAGGGCACATAAGCCCTACCCTGATCAACAGAGCAGACGGCTCTGCTACGACGACAATTGAGGTGTCACTAGAGCTACTAGTTGACACCCACTTCCCAGTGAGCTCGGGACCCGAGGAGGGAACGAACGCTCAAATGGACACGCCAACGAAAGAGATCATTACCACTGAGCGAATTCAGTGGGCAATAGATTCTTTCGATAGTTATAAAAGCCCGAGTCCAGACGGCTTAGTGCCGGCAATGCTACAATCAGCCAAGGATAGTATTTGCAGATGGCTAAAAGCCATTTTCGAAGCTTGTTTAAGACTAACGCTCATTCACTGCTGTGGAGGGAGGCAAAACTCATTTTTATACCGAAACCGGGCAGAGGAGGACATATCCTAGCAAAGGATTATAGACCGATAAGTCTCACCTCCTTCGCCCTGAAGATACTAGAGAGACTCCTGGACGTCCACATCCGGGAATCTCTAGAGGAACAACTCTCGGATGCGCAGCATGCGTACCGCAAAGGAAAATCAACGGAAACAGCGCTAGACGTAATTGTACATCATGTCGAGAAGACATTACAACACAAGCAATACACAATACCAGCCTTCCTAGACATCGAAGGCGCGTTCAATAACGTGAACCCCGACTCTATCCTGAGCTCCTTCAACTTGTTAGGTATTGAGAGAGGCAACAGAGAGTGGATCGGGGTCACGCTAAAGGGCAGGACGATCACAGCCGAACTGAGTGGCACTCACCTCACGCGGTCTGTGAAGAGAGGCACACCTCAGGGCGGGGTATTATCGCCCCCACTCTGGCTCACAAATATGAACGCCATATTATTTATGATTTTATTAGATCCTAAATGGTAGGCATTATAGGTAATTAAAATAAGTATTGCATTCCGTATTTTAGAGACTACAATCTGGGCATTATCTAGTAAGTATGAGTGGTAGAAAAATATGTATGCTCTAAGGCCAAATAGCTAAAGCTATATTTCTATATAATTAAATACTTGGTTATTTTTCATTTCATTTTCATCTTTCATCTTTCCAAGTGAACGGACGTGTTTTTTTCTTGCGCTCTCGTTTTGTATTAAAGATTGATTCTAACCACCGGGGTTAACTTAAATTTTTCTAATTTGTGTTTATAACTTCCCGTTCACTTCGCGTGTGCATGCAGCTAAACTATTTTGTGTACATAATTGGCTTTATTTTCCAATTTAGTTGTGCTGCTAGTGTTAGCTTTTGCATATTTTGCATTCCTTTTTGTGCCTTCTTCGTCTAGCTTTTATTTGCGCCGTCGCAACAGCTAAACGATTTATCTATCCATCTCCCACGCTCTCTCACTCTCTCGCTTTAGCTGTGCCGCTGCACTTCTTATCTAATCTGAACTTATTCGCTCTCCCGCTCTCTCGCTCTCGCTGAGACTCTTCACTTCTTTCTTAATTGCTCTGTTTTTATTTTTTCAAAGTACAAGTACAGTGGTAAGTCTATACAATGTCCGGAAATATTGTCTGTTTCGTCAAAGCCTGCAAAAAGGCAATTGTTGCAGGTGACCTTACAATCGGCTGCTGGCTGTGCGACAACGTCATGCACGCCAAGTGTATTGGAGTTGCAGCTCGGACGGTGGACGATGTAAAAAAAAACATCGGTCTGCGTTTCTGTTGTGAGGCCTGTCGCGATGTAGAAAGGGAGATGATGTCTTTCATGCGGCAAACCAAAAGCGGTTTTAAGGGCATTTTAACGAGTTTTCGTAAAACTCTTGATATGTTCTTGGCGCTGGACACCCAATTTAATAGCCTTACGCTATTAAATGAGTCTCCTAGGCGCAAAAAAACTGCTACTGGTGGGCAGCATGTAGACGGACCCCAACTACCTGCAACGGGCTCTCAGCAGCAGCCTCCCTCGGCACAGCCCTCGACCTCAGCATTAATTCCAAGAGTGCTGAGATCGAGCGCTAGAAAAGATTCGGTATCCGAATGTGCAGGGGGAGTGCCCGTACCGCCGGTGATTTCTGTTTTATCGCCTGGGGGGTCGCAAATATTGACCCCTCAAAGTCCCGTTCACATAAATATATCTGCCCAGGGTGTTAGGCCCGGAATACCGGCCGACAATGGCACGGCAGATAACCAATCTACCTTGCCAAAAGCCCTTATAGCGGTTCCACCAACGAGACATATTTTTGTCTCGCGGCTCTCCCCTGACCAAACATCGGAAGATGTTCTCGCCTTTATACAAGGCAAAACCAGAGCCGAAAAAATTAAGATAAAGGTGGAAAAGTTCAAATTTTCTTACGCAAGGGACATTTCATCTTTCAAAATAAATGTCCCTAACGAGCTCTTTAACACTATTTGCTCTCCCAACTTCTGGCCAGAGTACATCGTTGTTAAGGAGTTCGAGGCGAAGAAAAAGAAAAAACGGCCTGTAGGAATAACTCTTCCTAGGCCTGATGATACCACTGCGCCTTCTACGTCTTCCAATCCCCACCCAAAAAACTAACCTATTCCTAAGGTATTTCCTATCAGAATGCAAGAGGCTTACGTAGTAAGCTCCCTAACTTGTATTCTGATAGCCTTTCGTTTGCATCTCAGGTTATTGTGCTCACAGAAACCTGGTTAAAGCCGGAGATTCTGAGCTCCGAAGTTTTTCCAGCTGTGTTCACAGTATATCGGCTAGATCGCCCTATCAGACGCGGGGGTGGAGTTCTAATAGCGGTGGACTCCTCACTCACGTCAGAATTATTAACCTTCGAGGAATGTAACGATGTTGAATTCCTCTGTGTGAAGCTATCTATCAAAGGTAGCTCCATTTTTATTACCTGTTCCTACATACCTCCACTGTCGGAACTTCCTATTTATTGGAATCACCTTTCCGCTATTCAGATGGTTTCCAGTAGACTTTTGGATAGAGACCAGTTGGTAGTTCTAGGAGATTTTAATATCCCTGGTGCTATTTGGTGCTCAAATAATTCCACCAATACTCTCCATACACCTACACAACATGACTTTATCGCTGGCTTGTTTGACATTTCGCTGTCTCAAGTCAACCATGTTCGAAATTCCTTACAGCGCTTGCTCGATCTTTGCTTCGTCTCTGATCCTGCGAGAGTCAGTTTAGCAAGGGTGGCGCCTCTGACGCACCCCGAAGATCCTTATCATCCAACTTTCGATGTGACTCTTGATATTGGGTGTGACGTACAGAATATTTCTGATCGTCCAGCCAATAAAGTCCTATGTTTTCGCAAAACGGACTTTGAACGGTTGAATAATTTTATAAACGAGTTCAATTGGTCCGATCTATACATGTGCACTGACATGGCAGTTGCCGTGGATATTTTTTACAGTGCCATGAATTCATTTTTTACTGAATGTGTTCCGTTATATTATCCGCCAAGCTCGAATAAGCCGCCGTGGTTTACTAAAGAGTTGAGCCGACTTAAAAATAACAAATCTAGACTGTATGCTAAATTTAAAATCACCGGTTCTCAATCTGCCCTTTCATTTTATTTATCAGCTCGGTCAAACTTTACCGTGCTGAACGCGCAGTGTTATAAAAACTATTTAAATCGTTGTAGGGCCCAGTTCTCACAGGACCCAAAACAGTTTTATAATTTCGTGAACACTAAACGTAAACCTAAAACAAATCCTTCCTCGCTTTCATTTGAAAATACTACCGCAAATAATGATCAGGCAATAGCCGATCTATTTTCGCAGTTTTTTCAAACAACCTATTCTAGCTCTTCGTATATATACCAGACTTATTCTTACGACATACCCAAATCGAACTTAATTTTCTGTCCTAGCCTAAACGAAAGCTCTCTCCTTTTAGATCTTCATCGTGTCAAGCCAGTTTATTCGCCAGGTCCCGACGGAATTCCTGGCTGTGTGCTCAGGTATTGTGCCGACGCCCTGTGCTATCCCCTTCTGAAATTGTTTACCTTGTCCTTGGAAACCTCCCACTTTCCCATTATTTGGAAGGAATCGTTTATTATTCCTCTCCACAAAAAAGGTAGCAAATTGGATGCCAGCAATTATAGAGGAATCTCTAAGTTGTCGGCCATCCCTAAATTATTTGAAAACATTATCACCCCTCATTTACAGCACCTTTGTAGATCGGTTATTTCTCCATGTCAACATGGTTTTATTAAGCGAAGATCAACAACAACAAATCTTTTGGAGCTCTCTTCCTATATTATATAGGGCTTCCATAATAATTGTCAGATAGATGTAATCTATACTGATTTCAGTAAAGCATTTGACTCTGTTAACCATTCTCTCCTCGTTAGAAAACTCGATTCAATGGGTTTTCCAAGGGATCTTCTAATTGGATCTCTAGTTATTTGAATGGCAGGACGCAAAAGGTCCTCTTTAAGAATAATTTATCCAATGTTCTAAGGGTTACATCTGGTGTCCCGCAAGGAAGACATTTGGGACCCTTATTGTTTACATTGTTCATAAATGACCTGCCCAAAGTCTTGACTAACTCCAGAGTACTTATGTACGCGGATGACGTCAAGCTTTGCGTGCAATACAATGACGTTGCCTGCCAGTCGGATTTACAAACAGATCTTAATAATTTTCAAACTTGGTGCCGTGTAAACTTATTAAACTTAAATGGCTCGAAATGCAAGCTAATGACATTCTCTCGTGTCGCTCCTAAGCTTGCTACTTACACGCTGAACGGCTGCTCTTTGGAAAGAATTAATTCTGTTGACGATTTGGGCGTCCGCTTGGACCCAAAACTTGACTTTATTGATCATATTTCGTCTATGGTGAATAGAGCCAGGGGTGTGCTTGGATTTATTAAACGGTGGTCGAAGGAATTCAATGACCCCTATGTTACTAAATCCTTATATACTTCCTTAGTTCGTCCTATCCTAGAATATGGATGCTGCGTTTGGAGCCCTCAGTACGGCGTCCATAGTAAACGCATTGAGTCGGTTCAAAAGAACTTTTTACTTTTCGCTCTACGCGGTTTAAATTGGGATGCAAACCAAAGATTACCTTCCTACTCTAGTAGACTCCTATTAATAAACTTGCCGTCCTTAGCCAATCGTAGAACGATGCTAGGGATAACCTTTATTTTTAACCTTATCCATGGTGATGTGGAAAGTGCTGACTTGTTGAGTCAGCTTAATTTCCATGTACCATGTAGAACCACTAGATCCTATATCCCATTAGTGTTGCGCCACTGCAGGACCTCCTTTGAACTGCATGAACCTTTTAGAGTGTTATGTGCAAATTATAATGATTTGTACACACTAATCTCTAACGTAGATACCCTTCCCAAATTAAAATCTTTAATACTAACACACTTAGTAAGCATGCAAGCTAACAATCTGGCAGCACGCCGGTAGTCAATTTTCCTCGTATTCTGTCCTATATTTTCCATCGCGCCTACTAACACCTAACCCTAACAGGCACGTGCCTGGTGTCATACGGGCCACTTGAATGTACTGAACTTAGTGCATCAACGTCCAAGCAGAACAATCTTTACAAAGGTATGATTGACACAGGTTCGTCCATCAATATCATTCGAGAAAATTTTGCAAACTAAAGAAAATCTCAGGGTGTATACAATTAAGGGCCCAATAAAATTAATCAAAAGCATAATGATTAAGCCCAATGTAACATGTCCGTTTGAACAAAAATTCTATGTGCATAAATTCCTGTTAGGTCGTCAATACTTAGAAGATATCAAAGATTGACTATGAAAAGGACACTGTAACATTAGGTTTAAAATAATATAAATTCAGGTATGAGGAGAAAAAGGGCGAGACCGCATCAACAAGATCCCTTGACCCAATTAAAAAGGATGAGACCTCACTAGCAAAGTGTCTCAGTCCAAAAGCAAAAAAGGTTAACACCAAAAGAAAACAAAAAATAGAGAAGACCGCACCGCTGAAGGGCCTTACTCCTAAAAACAGTAAAGATGCAGAGGATGAAGATGCAATGCAAATCCGATCCCACATCCATTGCTGATGAAACAATTACCTTCGCGATCAATAAAGAATTACGCGAATGTAATGAGTTTAGACTCGAACATCTCAATGTTGAGGAAATGGAATGTTTAAAGAGTAAGTACAGAGAAGGTGGGAATTTGACTTTCACTAGTACTATTAAACATGTTATCCAAACTCAGCATGAAGACCCGGTTTATCGCAAACCATACAAGTACCCCCAGAGCGTTAATTAAGAGGTAATTAAACAAATTAAGGAAATGATAGAGCAGGGCATTATCCGAAAATCTAAGTCCCCCTAATGTTCACCTATTTGGGTAATCCCAAAGAAGGCAGACGTCTCAGGTAAACCAAAAATTCAGACTACTAGTTGACTTTAAGAATCTCAATGAAATAACAATAAATAATAAGTTTCCGATTCCTAGAATGGATGAAATTCTTGACAAATTGGGAAGATGCCAGTATTTCACTACTATTGATCTACCTAAAGGTTTCCACCAAATTCAGATGAAAGAAAAATCTATTGTAAAGACAGCGTTTTCAACCAAACTCTACGAAAATACCCCCATGCCCTTTGGCCTTAAAAATGCACCGGCAACTTTGCAGAGATGCATGAACAATTTGTTGGAAGATTAAATCTACAAGGATTGTTTAGTATACTTGGATGATATTATAATTTACTCCACTTCATTGGAGGAACATATTTTATCATTGAAGAAAGTCTTTGGAAAATTAAGGGACGCTAACTTAAAATTGCAATTCTATTAATGTGAGTTCATGAGGAAAGAAACATAATTCCTAGGACACATTGTCACTTCTAATGGAATTTTACCTAACCCAAACAATACGAACGCAATCACAAATTTCCCATTACCAAAAACTCCTAAACAAATAAAAACATTTTTAGGATTATGTGGATTCCATCGCATATTCATTCCTAACATTGCTAAGGTAGTTAACCATATGACCCTAAAGTTGAAAAAAGGAGCGGTAATCAACACCAAATGCAGAGACTACATAGAGTCATTTGAAAAATTGAAGGTACTAATAACTTCGGATCCGATTTTAATCTATCCTGATTTCTTAAAAGTTTTAAGTTAAAACCCTTTTTCCGAACAACTGACGTTGTAATATAGCAATTGGTGCTGTTTGTCACAAAATCATAATCCCGTATGTTATGCAAGCAGATCGCTAAATGAACATGAAATAAATTATGCGGCTATCGAAAAATAACTGTTAGCTATAGTTTGGGCAACAAAATATTTTGGGTCATAACATATCTATTTGGAAGGCCGTTGGAAATATTAAGCGATCATAAACCACTGGTGTGTTTTAACAACATAAAAGAACCCAACTTAAAATTGGAAATTGGAATTGGAATTGGTGGAAAATCAAATTAAATGAATTCGATTACTTTCCCGCACAGTAATAGAGAAGCCATGGGTGGGGAAATTGCGGACATCACGGATTCAACAATGCATTGTGCTGCTGAAGATAACATAAATTACATCTGCATAACCGAAAGACGCTTAAACTATTTATCTAGGCAAATAGAGATAGAAAGAGGGGAAGTAGACACAGTTAGCACGAGTCATTATTTTCAGAAATTAAAAATAAAAATCACATATAAAGAAATGAATATCGAGTTAGCCAAAAAAAAAGCACTCCTTCTTTTATTTTTATTTCCCAGATCACGACGACTTTCTTATATTCCAAAAGGCATGTATTGAAATAATAAGCCCTACTTGTTTCACAAAATTGTTGCGATGTACACAGAAGTTAACTTATAATCTGACATATGTAGAATTTAAAGATTTAATCTTAAAGAATCATAGGGAACTTTTACACCCAGGTATATAAAAAACCTTTAATTGGTTTAGAGAAGAATATTACTATCCTGACAGTCAGAAACTCATTCAGAATATAATAAATGAATGCGAAGCTTGCAACATAGCTAAAACTGAACATAGGAATATGAAACTTTTATTTACCACGACACCTGAAGTACTAGAGAAAAATAAGTGATTGATTTTTGATTTTTTGATTTTATCTAACAGGGAATCAAATCTTCCTATCTTGCATAGATATCTATTCGAAATTTGCTACCCTAATTGAAGTAAAAAGTAGAGATTGGCTAGAAGCAAAAAGAGCCCTCATGAAGATATTAAATGACATGAGAAAAGCACAAGAATTAAAAGCAGATAAAGATTCAGCGTTTAAGTGTATAGCACTGCAAAACTGGCTAAGATCAGAAGGCATAGATATAGCCATCACGACAAGTAAAAATGGTATATCTGACATAGAAAGGTTTAATAAGACAATAAATGAGAAGCCCAGAATTATTGATAGTGGACAAAATACAGAAGATCGATGTACAAAATTTGAAACGATCCTATATGCTTATAATCAAAACAAAGCGCAATACCTCTAAAAGAACTTCAGCAGATATTTTTCTATATGCAGGGAGCCCTTATTTTGAAGGACAACAATATAAAATAAACAAAATTGACAATCTAAACAAAAACAGACACAGTTATGAAGTCGATACAAAATATAGGCAATCCCCATTAGTCGAAAGTAAGGTGACCAACCCATTTAAAAAAAAGGTCTAATTAGACAAGTGGGGCCGTCAGCCGATAGGGTGCACAGGGGGATCAACGGATGACTGTGTCATCTACCGTAACTGTGCACACCATCGGTAGTGCGACTATACTCTCCAAGCGAGGGTGGCTGGAAGCAGGTCCCCAGTCGAGGCTCGACCGGGGATGCTGACCAATTGTAGTCGGGCGGACTTAGGCAGTCTTTAATCAGCCTCCCCTCAAATCAGGTGTGTGATGTGACCCGTGCACACTGACTTCCATGTTCGCAGCTGAGGGGTTAATCCAGCTGTGTCTGCACGGAGACTTCCCAGGGCCAGGCAATCCTGGGTCGTAAGTGGCCTTGCCGCAGTTTTGGTGCGAAGCTGCGGTCGACCTGTCTTCAAAGCCCCAAACCCCCTCTGGCCCGCTGCGCTTGCCAGGTCGAGCAAAGCGGGCGTTTATGAAATGAAAATGACTACAAAAAACCGAGCTTCGGAACTCCTGGGAGAGGATAAACCCCAACAACTGTCAACGAAGGACGAGAAGGAGATGCAGAGGCCGAGACTAGTCGCTGCATCTCACATTGTATCGGAAACCGACGAAGAAAAGTCGCAATCCGTGGGGAGGGCGAGTAGTACTCCCCAATCTAACCACACAGGTGGGGCTCAGCTGGGCACCACCTCAGAAATGACGAAAATGTCTCACTATCAGAGACGAGCGAGGGTCAACAGAGCCCGCTTCGTTCACGGCAAGATAGCCAACAACAAGGCTGAGGGCAAGACTGACCCTCAGGATGCCGAGGACAAGGCCAAATTCCTTGCGGAAATCACGGAATTTGAGCAATACAAAGCGGCAAACCCGACGGCGTTCCGGCCCTCGAAGGCAAAACGAATTTGCTCACAGGAAGTGAGCGAAAGCGCGCCTAAGAAAGCGAAGGACCCACAGGGTAAGCCGCGTGCGACTAACTTTGTCAGCAAGGCAAATAAATCTAGCGAGGTGGCCAAGGTGGACGTGCTCCATGTCGACGGTCGCCTGCTGTCGGAGACGTGGTAGGAGATTGAGGCCAAGTTGGACGACATGGTGACCGACAGGTTGGTTAGCATGCTGACCGGCCCCATCCCCGCCTTTGACTCCTCAGACGTGGTCAGACGGCACCGGGTCATCAGGTGCGACGACGGGTTCTCCCGAAGCTTCCTGGCGGAGTGTGTGGCTAAGATTGGCGACACATGGGCTTACCTTAATATTAGGCTAGTCCACGCCAGGGAGATCCCAAGGAGAGCCAGAGCTCGCATCTGGTTACCAAAGGGGCAAACTAACCATACAAGGGTGATTGCCTGTCTGAGGCCCAGAACCCAGACATCCATTCAGAGGACCGGACCATCCTCAGAGCAAAGCAGGAAATGAAGGCGAGCCAGCCTTTCCTCCTGCTGATAAACCAGCGCTGTCTGCCTCAGCTGGAGGCCAATGACCACAAGGTCCACGAGATATTGGAGGAGGTCGATGACACCATGGACGACATGGTCATCGACGACAAATCTTCTGACGCCACCCCCACCAACATCTACGCTTTACAGCTCTGGGGAACTGCTAGCAACTCAAATATTGAAATTCTTCAGCGTTACCAATCCAAAACTTTGAGACAAATTGTCAATGCTCCCTTCTACGTAACTAATGCAAACATCCACAAAGACCTCAACATCCCAACCATAAAAGAAGAAATAAATAAAATCAGTAAAAAATACATCGACAGACTCCATAACCATGAAAACAATTTAGCCTTAAATCTAGTGGACAATAGTTTAACAGTAAGAAGACTGAAAAGATACCACATTCTCGATCTCCCCGACAGATAAATTAAACTACTGTAAATATGTAAAATATATAATAGCAGAGCTCACTGGAGAACTGCTATTTCTGTTAGCTTAACACTCCTCATAAAATTTACCTATTGTTAATTAGACAGATTGTAAATAAATAATAAAGAAAAAAAAAAAAAAAAAAAAAAAAAAAAAGTAATGATATTCGTAACTTGTGGGTATCTCCGTAACTCCTGTTTGAAATAATAAGTATCCATTTTTAGCACTTATTAAATTCACTTCTATGCTACTGCTTTGAACTACGGTGATGAGAGCGATGATTGCCAGACATATAATCATTATGGGGAATACGGGGCATCTCTTAATCTTCTTCGATGGGTCTGGAATTATCGTATTTACTTTTGTTAGTTTTCTTTTGTTTTTTGAACTTGGACTTGTAATGTACGATTTTCCTGCCTCTACTTGTTTCTTCGATGTGTTTATCATCCACTTGTCTAATCTGACCTGTTTTCTTAAACGGGTTGGTCACCTTACTTTTGACTAATGGTGATTGCCTGTATTTCGTATCAACATCAAAACTATGTCTGTTTTTGTTTAGCTGGTCAATCTGTTAAATTTGTTTTGTTGTACAACAAAATCTGGGCTTCCTGCGTATAGAAAAATGTCTTTTAGTAGTAGTATGTTTTGTTTTATGATTATAAACGTATAGGATCGTTTCAAATTTTGTGCATCGATCTTCTATATTTTGTTCACTACCAATAATTCTCAGCTTCCCATTTACAGTCTTATGAAATCTTTCTATATCGGATACACCGTTTTTGCTTGTTGTGATGGTTATTTTTACGCCTTCTGATTTTAGCCAGTTTTGCAATGCTATACACATAAACGCTGAATCTTTATCTGCTTTTAATTCTTGTGATTTTCTCATGTCATTAAATATCTTCATGAGGGCTCTTTTTGCTTCTAGCCAATCTCTACTTTTTACTTCAATTAGGGTAGCAAATTTCGAATAGATATCTATGCAAGATAGGAAGATTTGATTCCCTGTTAGATAAAATCAAAAAATCAAAAATTAATCACTTATTTTTCTCTAGTACTTCAGGTGTCGTGGTAAATAAAAGTTTCATATTCCTATGTTCAGTTTTAGCTATGTTGCAAGCTTCGCATTCATTTATTATATTCTGAATGAGTTTCTGACTGTCAGGATAGTAATATTCTTCTCTAAACCAATTAATGGTTTTTCTATACCTGGGTGTAAAAGTTCCCTATGTTTCTTTAAGATTAAATCTTTAAATTCTGCATACGTCAAAATATCAGAGTACATCGCAGCAATTTTGTGAAACAATTAGGTAGGGCTTATGATTTCGATATACACTCTTTGGAATGTCAGAAAGTCGCCGTCATCTGGGAAATAAATAGTGCTTTTCTTTGTGCAAAAATATTCCTTGATGAGGTTTTTAGCCAACTCGATCGTAATTTCTTTATATATAATATTAATTTTTAATTTCTGAAAGTAATGACTCGTGTTAACTGTGTCTGTTTCTCCTTTTACTACTTCTATTTGTCTAGAAAAATAGTTTAATGGTCTTTCGGTGATGCGAGATGTAATTTAAGTTATCTTCTGCAGCGCTATGGATTGTTGCATGCATGCTATCAGCAATTTCGCCAACCATGGCTTCTTCTATTACTGTGCGGGAAAGAGCATCCGCTACATAATTTTCTTTGCCTGGAAGATACTTAATTTTGTAATCAAATTCGTTCAATTTGATTTTCCACCTTTGTAGTTTCATGTTAGGTTCCTTTATGTTGTTAAGCCACACCAATGGTTTGTGATCACTTAATATTTCAAATGGCCTTCCGAATAGATATGACCTAAAATATTTAGTTGCCCAAACTATACCTAACAATTCTTTTTCGATAGTAGCATAGTTTATTTCGTGTTCATTTAGCGTTCTGCTTGCGTAACATACGGCCTTTTAGTTTTGTGACAAAACAGCACCAATTGCTATATTACAAGCGTCAGTTGTTAGGAAAAAGGGTTTTGAGAAATCAGGGTAGGTTAAAATCGGGTCTGAAGTTATCAATACCTTTAGTTTTTCAAATGACTCTACATAATCTCTGCATTTGGTATCAATTACCGCTCCTTTTTTCAACTTAGGGGTCATATGTTTAACCACCTTAGCAAAGTTAGGAATGAATTTGCGATAGAACCCACATAATCCTAAAAATAATTTTATTTGTTTAGGAGTTTTTGGTGATAGGAAATTTGTGATTGCGTTCGTCTTGTTTGGGTTAGGTCGAATTCCATTAGTAGTGACAATGTGTCCTAGGAATTCTGTTTCCTTCCTCATGAACTCACATTTATCTAATTGCAATTTTAAGTTAGCGTCCCTTAATTTTCCAAAGACTTTCTTCAATGATAAAATATGTTCCTCCAATGAAGTGGAGTAAATTATAATATCATCCAAGTATACTAAACAATCTTTGTAGATTAAATCTTCTAACAAGTTGTTCATGCATCTCTGAAAAGTTGCCGGTGCATTTTTAAGGCCAAAGGGCATGCGGGTATATTCGTAATGCCCATGTTTGGTTGAAAACGCTGTTTTTGCAATAGATTTTTCCTCCATCTGAATTTGATGGAAACCTTTAGCTAGATCAATAGTAGTGAAATACTGACATCTTCCCAATTTGTCAAGTATTTCGTCCATTCTAGGAATCGGAAATTTATCATTTATTGTTATTTCATTGAGATTCCTATAGTCAAGTACTAGTCTGAATTTCGGTTTACCTGAGGCGTCTGCCTTCTTTGGAACTACCCAAATAGGTGAACAATAGGGGGACTTAGATTTTTGGATAATGCCCTGCTCTATCATTTCCTTAATTTGCTTATTTACCTCCTGATCAACGCTCTGGGGGTATTTGTATGGTTTGCGATAAACAGGATCTTCATGTTGAGTTTGGATAACATGTTTATTGGTACTAGTGAAAGTCAAATTCTCACCTTCTCTGTACTAAATGTCTCTATATTTGTATTGGACCTTCTTTAAACAATCCTTTTCTTCAACATTGAGATGTTCGAGTCTAAGCTTGTTACATTCGCGTAATTCGTTATTGATCGCGAAGTTAATTGTTTCGTCAGTAATGGATGTGGGGCCGGATTGCATTGCATCTGCATCCTCTGCATCTTAACTGTTTTTGGGAGTAAGGCACTTTAGTGGTGCGGTCTTGTCCAATTTTTGTTTGGTTTTGGTGTTAACCTTTTTGTCTTTTGGACTGGGACACTTTTTTAGTGTGGTCTCACCCTTTTTGATTGGGTCAAGCCATCTAGTTGATGCGGTCTTGCCGTTTTTGGTTGGGTCAAGGCATCTAGTTGATGCGGTCTCGCCCTTTTTGATTGGGTCAAGGCATCTAGTTGATGCGGTCTCGCCCTTCTTATCATCGTATATGAATTTATAGGTTTTTGAACCTAAGGTTACAGTCTCCTTCTCATAATCAATCTTTGCTTTGGTATCTACTAAGTATTGACGACCTAACAGGAAATCATAATTTTGAGAAAATTTATGAACATAGAATTTTTGTTCGAACGGACATATATTTCATTGGGCTTAATCATTTTCATTCATTTTCTTTAGTTTCTTTTAAATTTGCAAAATTTTCCCTAATGATGTTAATGGACGACCCTGTGTCTATCATACCTTTGTAAAGATTGTTCGATAATCAATTATTACATATGGACTGACTCTTCCTCTTCTCCCGTGTCCGAGATTTCCGAGGCAGTTTGATGAAAATTTACGTCTACTTCAATTTTAGTCTGTCCACTACTACTTTCTCTTTGTCTTTTTACGGGACCATTATTACCTGGGTTGTGCGAAGTAGAGGGCTGATAATTTAATGGGTTATTCTGCCTACCTTGATTTAACTTGTTCCTAAAATTGTGATAAACTTGTAGGTCAACAATAGTAGGGTTACTTGGATTTCGATTCTGGGTATTTCGATTCGAATTACTGGTTTGATTATTATTTTGAAACGTAGACGAATAGTAAGAATGTGTATTATGTTTGTTAATGTAATACCTTTGGTTATTACTTAGATTTTTGTTTCCCTTATTCCTGCGATCGTGAGATTTTTGAAAATACATGTCTTCAGGATTTGCATCATAAAGACCAAGTTCCATGGTGGCTTGTTTTAACTTTGGGATAGTGTCAATATCCTTACGAGCCATTCTTATCAATTGTAGACTTAATAGTCCATTTTAACATATCAGAATTGTTGCTCTTAATTACGGGGTTACATTCTAATTCTAACTTATCAAAGATATTACGATGCTGCGATTCTAGCATCTGGATGAACTTACTGATGCTCCCTGAGTATGGCGTCTCCTCCATTTGTTTTATCATATATAACGAAGTGAAAAGGGCTTCTCGGATTTCCATCCATGATGTTGTTCCTGCCTGGGTTACAGCTTCTAATGCGTTGTCCACTATCATCGTTTGATAGCGCCGTAGACTATATGAGCTTGCCGGGCTTCTTGTGTTGGGTAGAGGGTCAACAACTGATCAACCTGGTTGATGAATATTGATAGCTTTCCTGGTGTGCCATCGTAATAGTGCAGCTCCTTGATTTGGTTCAGCAACTGATTTAAGTGAAGCTCAGAGAGTTGTTGCACTGTTGCCATTTTTATTTATTTTTTTTTTTGTAAGTTTTGGTTGTATTAAAAGTCACAGAATTAAAAATTCGGATTTGAACTTTATTTCCGACCGCACGGGATTATCGATTTAGAATACTACTTGCACGTAGATTCTTTAGCGGATCAATTTTTGACTCACTATTTCAATTCGCTGGTCTGGATAGCTAGTTGTATAGCTTATCCTTTAAGTTGACCAGTACCACACTAAAAGGATTCTTTTAATTTTTGATCCTACCGACTGCGCCAATTAAATACTTGGTTATTCGTAAGTTAAAAAAACTATTATATTTTTATTTAACCGAATAATTTACAAGATATTTTTATGAGAAGAACACCGACCGAATAATTTCGTGTCTCAAACTGAACTCTGCTTATTGAACTAGGATGGGTGACGATCAAGCCTCGGTTTCGAGCTTTTGTGAATCTTGATGGATTTCGAAAGATTTTGAGAGAGAGCTTAATTGATTCTTTAATTTCTCTTGGATTCAAGTGCATTCGCACTTGGAAAGGATGTTAAGACAATAAAATTGTTTAGTCTACTACTGGGGACTTGTGTTTATTCTACTGTCGGACTCGTGTGGAGTTGTGGTGTCCGATGACTGTATGGTTATCATTCGATGATGATTCATGGGTGTACATATATGTGGAATAAGTAGGCATGTGCTAAAGTCTATGGGACTGTGGATATGCCACTATATATATATATATTTATATGATCGCTGATCGATGGGGAGGAAAAAAACGAAAAAAAAACTATCAATACCAATATCAATATAATTAAATAAAGATCCCAATAACTTAATGTTTAATCTTGTTTCTTGGAGGGATGGCATTCCTGCCTCACATGAGGCCGTTGGGATTGAGCTGCTGATATGGCGTCAGATCTTTGGTGACACATGAGAGAGTCCAGATTCTTGGCATCATCGATGCCCGAGTGGGCCCTGCCCTCGAAGGCCAGTCCCACGTGGGAGAGGGCATCGCTAAAGTTGCACGGACAGTACTTGTACCACGACCTATAAATGGCCCGCACATCGATCCACTGATTGATGTAGGCCGCCTTCCGCATTCGCTTTCGTGTGCACTCCTTGGCCATACAGATGCCAAGGTCCCAGTCCGTCCAGGTGACAAAGGCACAGTTGCCCAATATGTTTGATTCGCTCATTTTCGGCAAGCTAAGCTGACGCGACCGCAGCTCCTTGCGCAGCCACTCGTTGAACATCATCAGTGCCGTCTGTAGCGGGACTCCAGTGTCCACGGTCTTCTGCTGAAGACCCGTCAGCTCGGTGCAGTAGCTGCTCGGGCGAGGCGACTCAATGGGCATGATGTACTTGTGGAACTCGGCCTCGATTTTGCCAGTCTTTACGTTGACCAGCACAGCTGGGAATTCAATAATCTCCGCTTCTCGCCATATTGACAGATCTCAATACGGGTGAAGTTAAAGCAGTTGCATACGCAGACGACGTAGTACTGCTAGTATGAGAACCATACCCTGACGTTATTAGCGAAATAATAATGACGGGTGCAATGAGTCGCTTAAATAAATAGGCAAAAACCTGCGGACTAGGTATCAACCCCACTAAGACAGAGCTTATGCTCTTCACACGAAGAACTAAGATACCACCCTTCAACATGCCCAGTATAAACGGCATGCAGCTAAAACTAGTGGAGCGAGCGAAGTATCTAGGAGTATTTCTGAATAAAAAGCTCTCATGGAAAGAAAACATTACAGAAAGAGTAAGGAAAGCTAGTATTGCATTCTACTCCTGCAGGAAAATGTTTGGGAACAAATGGGGACTGCACCCAAAGACAATATTATGGCTCTACTCAGCAGTGGTACGGCCAATACTAAGATACGGAGCTAGGGCTTACAACAGAACGAAGATGACACGGATACAACGGGCAGCGAGTGCGGGGGCCGTGGGTGCAATGCGCTCATGCCCCGCGGCTGTTCTCAATGCTATCCTGAATATAATGCCGATAGAACTGTTCGTGAAGGACATTGCAGCACAGAGCGCAGTAAGACTGAAGGCAAACAATTGCTGGAGGGAATACGGCGCCGGTCACTGCAAGATTCTTGGGAGCAGCGGCATTAACACAGACGTTAAGACCGACTACATGATCGCGGAGATGAAATTCGGGAACGTATTCTCGACCTCATACCCATCAAGGGATGACTGGAGTAGGGGCAAAGTAGTAGTGAAGAACGAGGTGTCCCTCTACACCGATGGCTCGAAAATGGGCTGCGGCGTAGGGGCTGGGCTCTACGCTGAAAATTGGGGATTTAAAGAGGCTTTCAATCTGTCTAACTCAGCGACGGTCTTTCAGGCTGAGTTACTAGCCATAAAGGAAGCAGTCGAACTTTCCTTAAGGCAGGACCTCAGGGGCAACACAGTTCGAATCTACTTGGATAGCCAAGCGGCTATAAAATCCCTAGCTGCCGTGAAAACGAACTCACGACTAGTGGCAGAATGCAAGAAGGCCCTTAATAGACTTGCTGACAAAAATAAGGTACAAGAATCATGGGTACCGGGACACAACGAGATCCCAGGAAATGAGAAGGCAGACGAACTAGCCCTCCTAGTTCAATAAGTTGAGTTCAGTTTGAGACACGAAATAAATCGGTCGGTGATCTTCAATAAAAAATCTTGCAATAATTATTTTTAAATAAAATAAAATATTTTTTTAAGCTTACGAATATCCAAGTATTTAATTTTTTATATATATATATATTATATTTACAGTTTAAGATTATCTATCGATCGTTTGTATGGCTGCTATATGAAATACGAAAATATGCATAACAAGTTACAAGACCAATTCAATTGAATTTACACCATTGTCAATTAACTTCTGAGGTTAGCTATTTGAGATGTTGTTAACTCGAAATATGATGATTGCAATGGAACTGTAGAATCTAAAGGCTGCAGTAGTTCTTGCTAAGGTCACCATCGTTAGACCTAGCATTCTTGATCATGCAGACCTGGAAAATGTGTGAATCGAAGAGCCCACCGAGACCGCGATTATAAATCCTACAGTCTTTCAACATTCTGCACTTCATTATCAAATTTTTTAAAACTAAATCAGCCTGTAAAAGGTCCCCATTTCTTCCGCGTCACATTACGACACTATGCCCAAACTGGAAGATAAGGTAATAGCGGAATGCAACGGGGAGATCCATACGGTAAAGAATTGCTCCATAACACCAGGGGCTAAATTTTGCCAGCTGGCACTAAGAAGATCGTGCACACAGGAACTCTACGCTGGAGGTACTGCACACTGTGAGGTCCACAAATTAACTTGCAACCCGTTACTTACGTTGACATGGGAATGTTATTGTAAATTATCACTCGGCTAGCGTGAGTGTGGACAATGGCAAAAACGTCCAAATACTTACCTCATTATCATAACCTGCAACAGTCAACGAAACCAGCCCAGGAAAGGTCTCCAGGAGTAGCGCAATGTTCTCAGTCTTCCATACCTTCGCCGCTTGGTTGAGCGTGATTTGGAACGTATTAAAAAATTCGGGAAGAAGATCAAAGACTATCGATCACATCAAATAGCACTTAGCACGGGAGCTATATTCTGCGCTTTGATCTGCATCGGCTTAACCTAGAGGCGAGTCACCCAGGCCACAAGAACTGCGGGATTCGATAACTAACTCAAACGGTCGACGGCGATGACCGATCGTCCGAGCTTGCACCGGCCAAGCTGTTGAAACAGCGTCTAGCCGGATGCCACAGCATATTTGCGTGGCCGCTTTTGATTTCTTTTTAATGCTAGCTTTCAGTTCGACTTAATATAAAATAAAGAACAGACGCTCAAGAAATGAATCTCCGGCTTTGAAGTATCTTTTCATTATTAATATAAATTTTTTTTCGCACGTCGCACCCTTAATACCCAATGTGTAAAATATTTTGTGTATCAATATCTGGCCATTACTATTGAATGTATTACATTTGAATAATTTACATAAAAATATACGTTTTTCAATATGGGAATCACCAAGTGTCTTTCAAAATGAACTTAGAACTTATAATGTAAATGGTATATTTTGATCCTAGAAAACGAACAATCGGCGACTGTCGCTTCAAGCGTACACGAGAGCACCTGCTACAAAAAAGCTTTCTCACTGGCATTTAAACGAAACGAGACAGTTCTAAAGCCAAGACGAAAAAATCGTGTTTAAAAATATAGCTACCCTGCAATACCAGTCATCAGTAATTCATCAACGTTTCATCAATAGTCAAGGCGGCGTTGTTGATGATTCATCGATGAATGGCCATACAAATTGTTGATGAATTTAACATGGAAATGTCCTAGGCTGTCATCAACAATAATTCATTAACAATTCATCGATGATTCATCAACAATCCATACAACAAAATCATCAACAATACTTCAGCAAATTCATCAGCAATTCATCGATAATTCATCAACAATTCATCGATTATTCATCAACAAAATTCATTAACGGCCGAGCCATGATACTGCCGACGACTGCCGTCTAGACTACCATCTTAACTGTATCGTGGGCAGAGCGTCGTAGTAGAAGTCGCAGTCGGCAGAGCGTCGACTCGGTAGAAGTCGCAGTCCGCAGAGCGTGGCCTCGGTAGAAGTCGCAGTCGGCGCGTTGATGACAGTGGCCTATTGATGACATGCGGTACTGCAGGGTAGTTGGAGTAGGGGTTACCACACACAGCTGCAACGCCTTGTGCACTACCGAGTGTGGCTGACCCGAGCCGTGGGTATACACATCGCCTGCCATAATCATGACCAGGCGTTGCCCACACCCGCCTTGGTCCGGATTTTTATAATCCCCAGAGGTCACACCCTGCAGTACCATATGATGAATTGTTGATAAATTGTTGATGATTTATCGATAATGACAGCCTAGGACATACCAATGTTAAATTCATCAACAGTTTGTATGGCTATTAATTAATTACTGATGACACGGCAGAGCCATCGCGCATAGCCTTACACCCACACGGCATAGCTAATCAGAGCAGGCAGTGGTTTCAATCAGGGAGGCCAACGCACCCCGGCACAGCCGCGGCAATGCCAACCCTTAACAGGGCCCCGGCAGAGCCAAGCATAGGGGCTACGGCAGAGCCCAGCCGAGCACGTGCGGGCAGCCGAGCGAGTTTCGGCTGTGAAAAAAACTCATGAGCATCACGTCACCAGCAGCACGTAAGGCCTTCGGCTGCCAAAAGCCCTTGGCAACAGAGCCGAAGAGCCGAAGTGATTGAAGCCCGACGGTGATGTGCAAGCAAAATAAGCTTTGTGCCAGCCAAGGGTGAGAACGCCGTGCCTCGGGGGTGTGAGATTTTGGAGATCCCAAAGAGGAGTCCGTTGGCGAATACTGAACGATACTGACGTGCCTCGGGAAAAAACTCCACGAATGGAATCAGCTACGCCACAGTCACGGGACGCGGAGTGGAAACGTAAATCCTCGCGGATCTGAGTCTTGCGGGCTGACTCGATCGAAGAGTCGCACAGGACGACGCTTCCCATGGGGCCCGCCACCGTAGATAGGTGAGTTTCCATGGTGACTGGCTAAGAGGAGTTGGTGAGCTGGGCCTCGGTACCCATTCCCCTAGTTGAAATCCCATTGGCATGGGAGACTTAGGAACAAAGATTTTTATATAGCTAGGAACAGGGTCATGATTAATTAAACGGACGATTAGTATATATTGGGGAGCGGTGCCGCATCCTAGCATCCTAGTAGGACCTTGGAGCAGTCGGTGCGCGGCACCGGGGCCGGCTTAATCTCAACCCAAACGGTTCCTTTCTCCCAGGCCGAGGAGCACGCCACCGCCTAGCGGAAGCTTTACCCTCGGGTCAACTCACGCACTGTTGTCGGCTGGGCAGCCTGCCTGTCCCCGAATACAATAAATGTTTTTGCGGAAAACCCTGGTCCGAATTTGTATTTATCCTGGCCCGTGATTTGCATCTTTACAGCGTTACTCGCCTTAATGATTTTAATTTCTTTTTTTTTTACCCTGCGATTGAACAAGTTCGGTACAATTTCGTTATATACTTTATTCCTAGCTCTCGCACTTTTCATAATTCAGTTTTTGTCTGTTCAAAATTATATATGTTTCTCTTTTTAAATGTTACTTAATTTTCCACTGGCATGAGGCAGAGTTCACAGTTGGACAGACAACCAACTATCGCTAAAAAAAATTAAATCCATATAGAAAACAAATTTTCGAAAGCTCTACCTTATGGACCATCCATCCATATATGAATGCTTGATGGTAGAAACATCTATGTGAGAGGAGGATATTAGATTATTGACAGCTGTGTTGAGGTGCAATTAATACTGCCTTTCCACACTGTCTCTACGTGAAAAAGGTGGAATTTTTTACAGATGCGAAACTCCTATTTCAAAGAGTTCCAGCCACGATACAATTACGACGGTAGTCCATTCGGCAGCAAAGTGCTCGGGTATATGCGTATTCCGTAGTGAAAGGTTGTAAGCGGACAAAATTTTGTCAAACATTAACCTTATGCTACATGACATTTAAATAAGAAAATCTATTTTAAGCTTAAAATATATTTTTGAATTAAGAACTTGAAAAAAAAGCTTCGCAACACGAAAACAAATATAATACCTCGTTTTATTATAAAAATAAATTTTTTGCCCCATACATCATCTAAGGATTAATCAACTCATTCTATTGTCCCGCTCGAACTTACTTGGTTGAGCCCCTGTCACTCGCACTCATTGCTTTGATTGAAGAGGTTCTAGATTTTTCCAACGGGACTACCTTGTATAATTGTATCACGGTTCCAGCTGAATCCACTATCTGATAATAGCTGCTCGAACAGCTATATCCAGATATATAATAGCTCTTAAAAAATATCAATATATCTCCTGTGGAACCAAAATCCATAAGTTACCAACTATTTTGACTTCTGTTGATTCTGTTGGCACTTTATTAAAATGAATAAGTTGAAAAGGATTTGGAGATTATAGACTGAATGAACGGTAAAACGGTTACCACTTACTCTGCATGAGCTAGAGCACTACAAATAATAAAATAAAATTTTTATATGTTAAATTTTTTCTCAACATATTCATTCATCCTTAATGCCTAGTTTTAACATAAGATAAATAATCTTCAAGGGGTAAAACCCCACATAAAAAAAAGCAGCCAAAAGGAGAACGAAAAGGAACTTTCTGATATTTCGATTAGGGGGTACTAACATAAGATAAATCTTCTGAGCGAAAAGCAATACGCTGCTAAGCTACTGTGATGTATTTATAAGACATATGTATTTTAAGACAAGATGGAGGGAAATATAAAAAATGAAAACCTTTCTCGCATGAAACGCTTTTCTAGGTGGCAAGAAAAGGTTGGAATGGTAATGATAATGAAAAGACCCATCATGTGAGATTTAAGTTACAAAAGACATTTAAAATGCGAAAATACTCGATTCGATTCATTTCAAATCCATTTTATTTTAACCTTATAAAGTCTACAAAAAACAGCTAGCTTTAGCTTTCACTGTGACCATTTTCTCATTTTTTTTTAATTTTTTGTTTTTATTTACTGTTTACCGAGCCATTTTGCTGCCAACATTCGTCAAGCGGATTTATCTTATGACAGTGCTAGACTTAATAAAGTTATTTTTTCGTCATATTTATGAATTATTTATGTGTGGCATCGCGGCTTCGCTTCCATTTCACTGCATTTCTACGGTATTAATCTGCAATTTTCTTTTCGTTATTGAATCTTTAAATTCAGTATGTTTTCAATACATTTGTATATCTGTCAATAATATACATGCAAAATAGAAAAACAATACAGTACAAAAATTGTATATTAGTAGTATATATATTTACTTACAAAGGAAATAGTATAAATTGTGTATTTTTAAATGTCCAAACACTATTTAATCGATAATTTTGGAATCACATTGGATAAAACGAAAATAACAAGTAATAATTAAATACATACGTACATACATACATATACAAATATAAGGTGCTATTACAGAAATCTATAAAGTACCATCACAACCAGTCATAAAGGCTCTAAATGATTCCAGCACGTAAGCGTATATTTATTATAATTTTTGTGGTTTTACTGTTAGTTTGTTTGTTGAGAATATTATCCCAAAACTCACCAATGCAATTTTTGAATGTAAGTACTTTCTTTTGAAAATATATGTACATATGTATGTACATATGTATGTACAAACCTGAACATTTTTTTCTCTCTCTAGGACCAACCAGATTACTTGAAAACTGAAGGTGCGCCGGTTTTATTGTCGGTGTTTTATGAGGCATTGTGTCCGGACTCAAAGTATTTTCTTACCAAACAGATGTTACCAACTTTTATTGCAATTTCATCGATTTTGGAGATCCACCTCATTCCCTACGGGAAAGCAACAACAAACAAAAATAAGAAAGGTGAACTAACATTTGATTGTCAACACGGACCGACAGAATGTCAAGCAAACATATACCACGCCTGTGTCGTGAATATTATTGAAAACCCACTAGTTAAACTACAAATTGTAACATGTATGATTCAAGATAATCATTTTCCACGAGATGCTATGCTTAAGGTTAGTGTGATTGTTGTTAAATCTGTAACTCGGGTTTTCTGTCCGATGAACCTTTATAATAATTTTTTATGAGGATATAATTTTTGTCAGAAGTTTGCAACGCGGTGACCATTTAAAATATATATATTTTTTATCAGCATTAACAGTCGAGTCGATCGACCTACACACAGCCGCATATCTCTGCGTACACCCCAAAAAAATTTCGAATTCAAACTTTAAAAACAAACTGTTCAGTTAATTATTAACATTTTAGACAAATTTTTTTTCTAACATACTCTTTATTAATGTCTTCAATGGCATATTTTTTTTAGAATTATGAATCAATGCTTTATATTTTATTTTTAATTTTAAACTTAACACTGTAAAAAAAATGCCCCCGCAAAAGCCTGCGTACAGCTGCCAAAAAACTATTTTAATTTAATAATATACTTATTTTAATATCTGGTATGGTATCCATTTCTGTGTATAACCTCCGTAAAGCGTCTCGGCATGGAATCCACAGAATTTTTTGGCTCCTCGCCTGTAATTTTGATTCTTTCCTCCACAATGACATCCTTAAGCATTTTTTTCGACGTTATTGTATGTTTCCGGATCTTCCGCTCCAAGAGATGCCACAAATGCTTAATTGGGTTAAGATGTGGACTCTGTGGAGATATTCGCGACTGATTTTTAACTTTTAATAGAAAGTAAAGTTTTGTATTGTGTGCCGTGTGCTTCGGATCATTGTCCTGTTGAAAGCGAAATTCATGTTCCAACCCTAATTTAAAAATTTGTCTAAAATGTTAATAATTAACTGAACAGTTTGTGTTTAAATTTTGAATTTGAATTTTTTTTGGGGTGTACGCAGAGATATGCGGTTGAGTGTATATATGTATTATGCCGTGTGTCCGGTTCAATGAAAACTAGTTGTGAAGCTTTCTTAATTAAACTTTGCTGTTGGTATTTTTTATGCTCCCACTATTATATATGTACATATGTCGTAACTAGTCAGTTCAGACAATTATATTATTTAGCTGCCATCGAAACAATCCTAATTAGGTAGGTAGGTTAAAGTGGTGAGGCCCATTGCTAAGGCTTCCAATTAGAGCTAAGCTCCTTTTTGATCCCCTCCCTCTGTTTGTTATTCTTGTTCACTATCAGTACCACCCAGAGTCAGTAAGGAAACCTAGGGTTGCTGAAACTTTCAGCTTTCCTATACTTCGCCATCTGGTAGGCATCAAAGTGGCGAAGTCTGATGTGGTTTAGCGCTGGGCAGAAGCAGAGCAGATGTTCCTGTGTCTCTTGCTCTGTAGGTTGCTTACAGCTTCTACAGATTGCATTGTATGGCAGTCCCACCTTCATTGCGTGCGAACCGATAGCCCAATGTCCCGTGGTGAGTCCCGTGAACCTGCTAATATCCCGCTTGCTGTTGGATAGCAGTTCACTGGTTCGTTTCTTGTCGTACCTCGGCCAACATTCCCATGACCTTCTGTGATCGCTCTTACTTTGCCATTCTTTATTAGTTATCTGCTTGAAGTGGTCATGGATCCTTGTCTGGATCGCGTTTAGAGAGATCGGTAATTCGAAGTCTGAACTTAGCCCTGCCGAGCCTGCACGGGCTAATTCGTCTGCCTTCTCATTTCCTGGGATCTCGTTGTGTCCCGGTACCCATGATTCTTGTACCTTATTTTTGTCAGCAAGTCTATTAAGGGCCTTCTTGCATTCTGCCACGAGTCGTGAGTTCGTTTTCACGGCAGCTAGGGATTTTATAGCCGCTTGGCTATCCAAGTAGATTCGAACTGTGTTGCCCCTGAGGTCCTGCCTTAAGGAAAGTTCGACTGCTTCCCTTATGGCTAGTAACTCAGCCTGAAAGACCGTCGCTGAGTTAGAGAGATTGAAAGCCTGTTCAACTCCCCAATTCCCGCGGGGCATGAGCGCATTGCCTTCGTCACCTGGACGGACTGGGACTTTGGCATCTGTCTGGCCAAGGAGTGCACACGAAAGCGGATGCGGAAGGCGGCCTACTTCAATCATTTATCGGTCGTGGTACAAGTACTGTCCGTGTAACTTTAGCGATGCCCTCTCCCACGTGGGACTGGCTTTCGAGGGCAGGGCCCACTCGGGCATCGATGATGCCAAGAATCTGGACTCTCTCATGTGCAAGATGGTGCGCGACGGGGCACTCTTTTCGATCACCAAATATCTGACGCCATATCAGCAGCTCAATCAGGCCTCATGTGAGGCAGGAATGCTCTCCAAGAAACAAGATTAAGTATTAAGTTACTGGGATCTTTATTTACTTTTATTGCTATTGGTGCGAAGACGACGCCCACTACAGAATATTGCATGAAATTTGAATTTTTTTTTTCGTATTTTTCTTTCCCATATTATAAGATAAGACTTGAATAATTCGAAGCATCGATCAGCGATCATATAAATATATATATATAGAAATAGCTATAGCTATATGGCCTTAGAGCATACATATTTTTTTACCATTCATACTTACTTGATAATGCCTAGATTGTAGTCCCTAAAATACGGAATGCAATTACCTATAATTCCTACCATTTATGATCTAATAAAATCATAAATAATATGGCGTTCATATTTGTGAGCCAGAGTAGGGGCGATAATACCCCGACCTGAGGTGTGCCTCTCTTCACAGACCGCGTGAGGTGAGTGCCACTCAGTTTTCAGATTGGGACAGAGAAAAGCATTAAAATAATTCTTAATTACAATGCAAGCTCTCGGCCTACCATTCGTGCTTGTGCACAGTAGTGTGTGTCCTTGGATCCTCAGTCCAGCGACTTGACCGTCCCTGGTCCAAGGCTCCTGTATCAAACCGATGTCGATATCCCTCTCCATTAGAAGGATCGTGAGATTAGCTGAAGCGTGCGAGCTGCGCTTCAGATTAATCTGCATGATTCTCGACATCGATGTTGGTGGGGGTGGCGTCAGGAGATTTGTCGTCGATGACCATGTCGTCCAACAGTTTGTTGGTGTCATCGACCTCCTCCAATATCTCGTCCGGCTCGGCCAAGAAGATCTTTATCTTGGCCTTCCTGATGCCGTACCGGACCTTGTGGTCATTGGCCTCCAGCTGGGGCAGGCAGCGCTGGTTTATCTGGCTGGCTCGCCTTCATTTCCTGCTCTGCTCTGAGGATGGTCCGGTCCTCTGAATGGATGTCTGGGTCCTGGGCCTCAAACAGGCAATCACCCTTGCATGGTCAGTTTGCCCCTTTGGTAACCAGATGCGAGCTCTGGGTCTCCTTGGGATCTCCCATGTTTCGTTGATCTTAGCCACACACTCCGCCAGGAAGCTTCGGGAAAACCCGTCGTCACATTTGATGACCTGGTGCCCTCTGACCACGTCTGAGGAGTCTAAGGAGGGGATGGGACCGGTCGGCATACTAACCAACCTGTCAGTTACCATTTCGGCCTCGATCTCCTCCCACTTCGACAGCAGGCGACCGTCGTCATGGAGCTCGTTCACCACTGCCATAGCCAGACTGTCTCTGGCCACCTCGCTAAATTTCTTTGCCTTAGATCTCCATCTGGTCTTTTCGTTGCTCCTTGTTAGTTCCGGAGAAACCTTTCCGCAAAGGCAACAGAGGGTGATCCTCTAAAACAACTCCTTCCCCTTGAAAGGTTTGTGAGGCTTTCCGGGGAGAAATTCTCGAAATAATACAAACACAGCCTCGCCCAGCCGCAAACTCAATGCTCGTGGCGCAAAGGCGAAGGCGGTGGCCGAAATCACTCCTTTTGTGAACTGCAAACAGTTTAACATTAAACTTATACCCCAAAGACGGCTTCACCGTTTTGTTACTTTTGGCTTTGACTATCAAATTTTCGCACCAAGTGCGAACACTGCTGCTGCCAACGCCAGCGTACAAAGGTTGGCGTTTACTCTCTTTCTGCGAATTTAGGTTAAACCCCAGTCCCCCTGTCAAGGCGAGACGGGTCCGAATAAAGTTTGCCTTTAAAATTTAATTATCGGCTACTTGAAGCTCATACACGTCTATTCGCAGATAAATCAAGAACAAAATAGGCCGAGATCAAAAATGGCTGGCGGAACTTCGGGCCACTGACAAGTGACACGAGTCACACTTAGGAACACTATTTGCTAACAGCTGAGCCTCGATAACTATCTTTACTAGGTGGCAACGTCTTTTTTTAGCTCCCCTAATTAATCGACGTTCATTGGCGAGTTTTTGTTTTAAACTGTCGCTTCAGGCCGTTACAATGGCAACATCCGTCTCTCAGCATTTCCATAGCCGTATTTTGCTGGAAACTGTAACGGTTTCGGCTTAATGAGGTGCACACCATCTGATCCGAAATCAACACGGACTGATGAAATATACTGGAATATACTTTCGGTGATAAAACCCATATTGCCATTCACTAAACCTTTCGACACGAGTGATGAGAAGTAAGTAAGTTTTTTGAACAAACAAGCTGAAAATGCAACCACCGTGAAAAAGTATCTCACGAGAAAGAGTATCCGTCAACTGCCTGAGCGAAAGAGTAAATCCGAAACTCCTTTACGGAGGATCTATAAAAGAATTTATCAATCCTGACGTTCCTAATCAGGATAATGAAAAATTGTTATCAAATTATTGCATTGTCATCGGTCCTTGAGAGGTATGCAAAGTATTCAAAGATTTTGTTACATACATACAAACATCCCGAACTAATAAAAGCGTGTTTAAAAGTATAACTTTTTCAGTTTTTAACATACATACATAACATAGATTACCATATAGCTGCCAAAGAAAATATGGGGTTAAATGTACAGTAAAATGCCTAAATGGTAGTGTTAAACAGTAACTGTAAATATATTGAGTAAACTATATAGGTGACTGGATTGAAAGTGGTTGTTTTCATAACCAATATATACCTAAGATACAGACGACAATTTGTGTGTAGAATTAATATAAAATTCCTCACAAAGTATGTGAAAACATGCCTTGTTCCTTGTCGGAACGTGCCACAACAGAAGACCTTGTTAATCCGCTACCATAAGAACGATCGAGAAATTAATGGAATAATAGAATAGAATTTGTTAGCCATATATGTATACCCAGCGCTAGAAAAAAAGCCATAGCCTAAATATTGACTTTCTTGTTTCTTACCTCTTTCTGAACTGTCCAATTATTTTTTTTTTACTGAATAATGGTACGTTTTTTTATATAAATGCTTAGCAATTATTATTTTATTTTTGTTTGTTTCTTAGAGAAAAATATAATGCATATACTTAATGAATAGTATTTTTTCATAGTTATACATAACTTTGTATAATCGAAAATATATTTTGTATCAAATTATTGCTACTTTTTTGTTGTTTAATTTGTATTAATAGTTTGCAGTACCCCGTCTACCTTTCATTACACGTTTTACCCTGTTGGCCATTGATTTCTACAAAGCGCTTATTATTCCTCGAACCATACTTTTTCTATCAAACATTGTTTTAGTTCGCCTTTTTTATTTTCTCTGCACTATGGGCCCAGACATTCTCTATTTGATTGAGCTCGGCCCTGTTTCCCTTCCAATCAGGGACCTAATGCCCAATTCATCCGTCAATATTCGTATCTTTTTTAACCACAAAAGCTCAATGAATAACTTACAGATCGAGCCCTATGGCCCTAGGTGGTATGCACTCCGTATTTAAGGGGAGGTTCTAGAGGTCTAAACTGTCCATGCCTTACTGCATTCTCTGTCAAACCATGTTTTTTTCAGTCAAGGTTGTGAGATGCTGAATGCATACTGCTTATTTCTCGTTACAGGACGTGATGAGTTCAAGAACAGGGTCGGGGTAAGTTCTATCTTACTTCCTGAGGTACCTGTCCAGCTTGTTTTGGTATCGGACAGTCTATCTGTCGCATCACGACGGTTTAAGAAGGAGGCAGCTTTTTCGGCTTTTTTCTACCTTTAGCTGGAGCTATATTCAAAGTTTTCAATAGAATGTGGTCCAAAACAATTATATCTTTGATTGCTATTAATTTAACTCGAATGTCTCTGACTCTTTTTCGTTTTATTATGAGGATCTATTTATTGTGTTCAATAAGTCTATAAAAAAGGGATTATGTCAAATTTGTAAATAAAATTTAATTGTTAAAAAAAATTAGGATAGGATATTAAATCACATGTCAATTCTCTGTTTAGGTTCCGGTAAAACCTGTGGCTAAATTTGATCCAACAGAAATCGACGAAAATAGCTGCTCGGAATCCTTGTTATTAGTCATTCCTCAAAAAATAATCTGGTTCCCCTAAGCTAAAAGTCTCTGGATGCATATCTTTTACTTGAGCAAATTACAGCAACAAAAAAACGTACTTTTCAAAACACGGTTAAAACTTGAAAAACTGTGCTTGAAAACGCATCATTCTTCTTTTTCCGTGTTTCTTGATCTGGCGCATACACATAAAAAGGGCTTCTAATTGTTGACTTAGTGCTTCCAATCTCTGTCGACGACGTGCATCCAACTTGGCGGGCCGTGTACGATTTTTGGACTCCTCGTAGATACATCTGTTGCTTCCAGCACCAATTTTAACAATTTTCCTTGCTGCCTTTCAAGAACACATTTTTATATATAATAAAGGTTGATGCACTACGGTCAGTACGTACAAGTGGCCCGTATGCAACAAGGCACGTGCTTGTTTGGGTTAGGTGTTCGCGATGGAAAATATAGCACAGAATACGAGGAAATTGACTACGGGCGTGCTGCCAGGTTGTTTGCTTACATGTTTATTAAGTGTGTTAGTATTAAAAATTTTAATTTGGGAAGGGTAGAGAGATTACTGTGTACAAATCATTATAATTTGAACATAAGACTCAAAAAGGTTCATGCAGTTCGAAGGAGGTTCTACGGTGGTGCAACACTAAAGGAATATAGGATCTAGTATAGTATTTCTCTTGGTACACGGAATTTGAGCTGACTCAACAAGTCAGCACTTTCCACGTCACCATGAATGAGGTCATACCTAAAAGGTAATGCCAAGCATAGTTCTACGGTTATCTAAGAATGGTAAGTTAATATGGAGTTGTCTATCAGTGTAAGAAGGTAATCTTTGGCTTGCATCCCAATTTAAACAGCATAGAGCGAAAAGTAAAAAGTTCTTTTGAACGGCCTCGATGCGTTTGCTATGGTCGCCGTACTGAGGGCTCCAAACGCAGCATCAATATTCTAAGATAGGACGAACTAAAGAGGTATAGAAGGATTTAGTAACATACATACATTGAATTCCTTCGAACACCGTTTAATAAATCCAAGCATAGGCTCTTTTCAGCATAGACGAAATATGATATATAAAGACAAGTCCAAGCGGACGTCCAAAACATAAACTGAATTAATTCTTTCCAAAGAGCAGCATTTCAGCGTGTAAGTAGCAAGCTTAGGAACGACATGAGAGAATGTCAATCAAGTTTAATAAGTTTGCACGGCACCACTGGCAGGCGACTTTCTTGTATTGCACACAAAGCTTGACGTCATCAGCGTACATAAGCACTCTGGAGTTAGTCAAGACTTTGGGCAGATCATTTATAAATAATGTAAACAATAAGGGTCTGAAATGGCTTCCTTGTGGGACGCCAGAAGTAACCCATAGAATATTAGATAAATTATTCTTAAAGAGGACCTTTTGCGTCTTGCCATTCAGATAATCAGAGACCCAATTAAGAAGTTCAATTCGGAATCCCATTAAATCGAGTTTCCTTACGAGGAGAGAATGGTTAACCGAGTCAAATGCTTTACTGAAATCAGTATAGATTACATTTTATAGATTATAGATATATATGAATATAGCTCCAAAATATTTCTTGTTATTGTTATTGACATAGAGAAATAACAATAAAAATACAAAGGTAACAATAAAAATAAAGGTAATGAAAAGTAATTACGTTTTCGAAAAGGTTTGAGATAGCCGACAACTTAGAGATTATTCTCTAATTTTTGGCATTCGATTTGCTACCTTTTTGTGGAGAGGAATAATAACCAATTCCTTCCAAATAAGGGGAAAGTGGGAGGTTTCTAAAGATAAGGTAAAATATTTCAGAAGGGTACAATACCTGAGCACACAGCTATGAATTCTGTCGGGACCTGGCGAATAAACTGGCTTGACACGATGAAGATCCAAAAGAAGAGAGCTTTCGTTAAGGCTAGGACTGAACATTAAGTTCGATTTGGATATAGGAGAAAGTCTGATGTAATATTTTAATTAACTAATTCTACATTAAATTATAACATTCGAAGAATGTCTTATAAAATTTGTATAAAGAAATATATAAAAATATGGCAATGGTAGCACCTGTCCTAATGTGTCTCGAAAAAAAGTTAAATTGCGGTGCCAATCATAACTCAGTTCCGGATCATCAGAAATCAAAATATCAAAATTCTTTCGTTAGATTATAGAAAACCCCAGGTATCGCTGTCGAGTTTTTTTTTAATTCCAATTTTTGATAAGACTTTGAAGTGAAAAACACGATTTTTTGAGAAAAAATAGTCTAATTGTCATTGTAAAATCAAAATTATAAAAAAAAAACTCGACAGCGTTACCTCGCAAAATATGTACAGAAATAGAGTTTAAAATTTCAAAAGGATCGGTGCAGTAGTTTTGAAGTTATGTTCGGCGCCGACTTTAAAAACGTGGGAAAAGCGCTTTAAAGTTTTAATCACAAAAAAATGTAGTGTAGAACAAAAATCCGGCAAGTATAAAAATAGTCATAACTTCGTCAATTTTGTTTTAATTATTGACACAATATTCTTCTGATATAATGCATTCATAAAATAAATTCATAAAAAATACCTTCAGCCATTCAAAGTCCCTCTTGCGAAAACAAAGGACTTTTTTGGCTGGACGGTCAGATATATTCTGTAAGTCAGACTTAATATCAAGAGTCACATCGAAAGTAAGATGATACGAATTTTCGGGTTGCGTTAGAGGGGCCACCCTGGCTAAACTGACTCTCGCCGGATCAGAGACGAAAGATCGAGCAAACGCTGTAAAGAATTTCGTACATGGTTGACTTGAGACAGCGAAATGTCGAACAAGCCAACGATAAAATCATGTTATGTAGAAGTAAGGAGGGTATTTGTGGATTTATTTGAGGAAACAGTACCCCTGGGATATTAAAATCACCTAGCACTACCAACTGGGCTCTATCCTAAAATTTTTTTTTTTTTTATTTTTGTTCACAAATTTGATTTTACAATGATAAATTAACCGATTCAAAATTTTGAATTAAAAAAAAAACTCGACAGCGTTTCCTGGCGAATTCTCTAATCTAACAAATGAATTTGGATTTCTTGATTTCCGACAATCCAGCACCGAGGTTTGATACGCACCGCAATTCAACTTTTTTTGAGACACTTCCGGAAAATTGCTACCATTGCCATATTTTTGAATATTTCTTTATAAAAATATAATATATAATGTTATACGTTAATGTTCGTTAAATAAATACATTTTAACTGTGTCGTCGGAAAAAAAAACACAAAACCATTGAATTTTTCGCATTATTTTACCTTAACCCCCCCCCCCCATAAGATTTAAACATTGTGTTCTTATCGTTTCAGTGCTCCAGGCAATATAACTTTGAAAACACTGACCTCATTGAAAAATGTGCCGGAAGTGAACACGGTCTGGAGCTGCTTAAATTAAACGGAGAAGCCACTCTTGCAATAAGACCATCCGTAACTTTTATTCCGACTGTGACAATTGACGGTTCGCAGGGAAGACAAGCGTCTATTTTAAAAAATCTGCTTTCTGAAGTATGTAAAGCAGCCGGTGATACTGAAGAAATTAGAAATATATGTAAAACCCCAAACCTATAGAAGTTCAAACTTATTATTTTAACTTAATAATAAAGAAAATAAATAGTAGAACATTTTTCATTTACGTATTACCATTTTATACACCAATTTTAAATATTTTAGTTAAGGTAAATACAATGCTGTATTTTAATATTCAGTCGGCTGTTCACCAGTGATCGTTTGTTTTCGGAACGCTTAGTTAGATTTTCCCAGGCTGAGCGGAAACCATCGTTGGTAAGTGGTAAATTGGAAAGTATGGAATGAGCTTCACCTTGAATAAGTTGTTTGAAAAAACTGCGAAAATAGATCGGGTATTGCCTGATCATTATTTGCGGTAGTATTTTCAAATGAAAACGAGAAAGGATTTGTTTTAGGCTTACGTTTAGTGAGAACTGGGACCTACAATAGTTTTTATAACACTGCGGTAAAGTTTGACCGAGCTGATAAATAAGATGAAAGGGCAGATTGAGAACCGGTGAATTTAAAATTAGCATACAGTATAGATATTTTATTTTTAAGTCGGCTTAACTCTTTAGTAAACCACAGCGGTTTATTCGAGCTGGGCGGACAATATAACGGAACACATTCAGTAAAAAATGAATTCATGGCACTGTAAAAAAATATCCACGGCAACTACCATGTCAGTGCACATGTATAGATCGGACCAATTGAACTCGTTTATAAAATTATTCAGCCGTTCAAAGTCTGTCTTCCGAAAACATAGGACTTTTTTGGCTGGACGGTCAGAAATATTCTGTGAACAGGTAATAAAAATGGAGCTACCTTTGATAGATAGCTTCACACAGAGAATTCAACATCGTTGCATTCCTCGAAGGTTAAAAGGTGCAGTGGTATGATCAAGGCATGAAGAGTTATCCCTACATGCCGCTTTTTCTTTTTCTTCACTTCGAACTCCTTTTCAACAATGTACTCTCGCCAGAAGTTGGGACATTAGTTAGGGACATTTATTTTGAAAGATGAAATATCCCTAGCGTAAGAAAATTTAAACTTTTCCACCTTAATCTTTATTTTATTGGCTCTGGTGTTGCTTTGTATAAAGGCGAGAACATCTTCTGATGTTTGATCAGGGGAGAGCCGCGCAACTATGGCTTTTGGCAAGGAAGATTTGTTATCTGCTGTCCCATTGTCGGCCGGTATTGCGGGCCTAACACCCTGGTCAGATATATCGGAATACACGGGACTTTGTGGGGTCAGTATTTGCGACCCCCCAGGGGACAAAACATAAATCACCGGCGGTACAGGCACTCCCGCTGCACCTTAGGGTATCGAATCTTTTCTAGCGCTCGATCTTAGCACTGTGCCGAGGGAGGCTGCTGCTGAGAGCCCGTTGCGGGTAATTGGGGACCGTCTACATGCTGCCCACCAATAGTAGTTTTTTTGCGCCTCGGAGACTCATTTAATAGCGTAAGGCTATTAAATTGGGTGTCCAGCGCCAAGAACATTTCAAGAGTTTTACGAAAACTCATTAAAATGCGCATAAAACCATTTTTGGTTTTCCGCATGAAAGACATAATTTCCCTTTCTACATCCCTACATGTCTCGCAGCAGTAACGCAATTCAATGTTTTTTTTACATCCTTCACCGTCCGAGCTGCAACTCCAATACATTTGGCATGCCAGATTTGTTCTCACAGCCAGCAGCCGATTGTAAGGTCACTTTCAGTAATGGTCCTCTTGCAGGTTTACGTAAAACAGAAAATTTGTTCTTTAACGTGTGAAGATAGAAAAAGAGAGATGTCAAAAGATAAGAGGTGCAGCGGCACAGAGAGAGCAGGAGAGCAAAACACAAGGAGAGTGTGGAAGTAAGCAAGCTTAAGAACGTGTTACTGCCGCTGCGGCGCAAACAACCCCTAAACTGAACAGCACAAAAGGTAATGCAAAATAGCAAAAGCACTAGCAGCACAATTTAAAAGTTGTGAAATAAACTAAATAAAAAAAAATACACAAATGAGAATAGCTGCATGCACACGCAAAATAAACGGAAAGTTATATTATTATTATTATAGTGTATCAACTTAAACAATTGTGTGTAGATAAGTTCAATGGAAATTCCTCCTTTGAAGGTCCGACGGAGGAATTCTTTTAAGTCTGCGAGATGAAAGTCTCCTGGGAAGGATATTTGGGTGCGACATGAGCTTATTTTTATAGTGCTTAGCTTGCTCATTGCTTATGTCTCCAATCAAGGGAACTTTAAGATCTCTCGCTATGTCTACGTTACGGATAATCAACCCAGCACCAGTAATTCTCTGCAGGATCTTGTTTTGGAATACTTGCATGCGACTCAGATTAGTATGGTTTCAGCCGACTAGATCTAGAGGCAGAAGTAGTAGGAGCAGACGCAAGGGTTGCTACAAGAAGAAAGTGGTCAGAGCTAAGATCATGCTCGTCCCTGATGGAGAGTAGGTTACTTGCAATTGATTTGTAAATATAAATATCAACATAGGACGGGGTGGCCCTAGAGTTGGATGGAAAGCACGTAGGGCTTCCAGCCCCTAGAATTTGTGCCAAAGAATTCGTTATAGCATAATGTAGAACTCTTCCTCTACCATCAGCTCTGTAACTACCCCAAATATGAACTAATGCCCCAGCTCAGAGGAGGTGATCAAAACTTAAAACTAGTCCAACTTAATAAAGGAGGAAGATAAGCTGCACAAATCAATAACTCTCCTCTGCTAGTTGAGACCATGACGGTAGCTAGTTGAATTTTCCAATTCCTGACAACATAAAGGTAGGAAATCAGAATGGCTTAACCACCTCGGCGAGTATTGCTGGGGTGGTCGGCTCTCAAGCATTCGAAACCTGGAAGAGCAAAGTGGATACCAGGGTGTAAATATGTCTCCGCAATTAACATGACGTCAATTTTGTGCTGAAAGTTAAATATAAGCTGCTCATTCACATTTGATGTTACTGCTGGCGTTCCAGAATCCAATGCGACAGTCATTAGTCATATTTGGCTCTACAACTGGGAACTGCCAAAGAGGATCCTCCTTCCTTCACATTCTGGGCTAGAGTTGCCACTGTGAGGGATACTATGCGACCACCTTTTAAGCACTTGCATCATTTGGAAAATACTCAATAAAAAGTCCATTGCGGAAAGCCGAGGTTGGGATAAATTGGTTTCGACAACGGGAATTGTCGTGGAGCATCATGGTTAATTCCAGAGCGACGATTCATCACTTTTTGGAAATATATACAAGACAAGATCGATCATAGGCCACGTGATTACCCAGACAGTTTACACAAACAAGGTCATTCAAAGACTTCGCCAAGCACAGAATATAGCTAGTAGGATGTTCGAGTAAGCAACGTCCACACACAGGCCATTAAGACAAACATTTTTTGTGCCGTGTAAGTCAAAACACCTAAAACACTGCCTTAATGTTTTGTTCTTCCGGGATACTTCAATTGTCACCCCCATCCGTCTAACTCTAGAAACCTTCAAGACGTCCCTGTTGTTGTACAATTTTATTAATAGAGGTGGAGGCTGCTAGATCACGTACCAATATACGAAATATTATCCTCGTCTAAGCAAAAATGGGTATGCTGAACATGATGAGCCCTTAACAGCTTTAGTATAGTGGGTTCCAGAATCCTTTGCGTGAATTCGGACATCCCCAGCAGGAAACAATAGAAAATCAAAATCATCAGATGGAATAAGGGGGGAGAGGATGGCCTCCAAGGAATTAATATCAACGACATCTGGAATTCCCAAAAGCTGTGGTTTCTTGACTTTCAATGGGGAATCAGGTTTTGTATTGACTCCATCACTCACTTCATCGACTTCTACCATGTCATCATCATCTACGCTCATCAGTGGAGCATTGGACTGTTGGGAACTTGACTTAGTAATCCTCTGCAGAGCTGTTTCTTTTTTTTAGGCTGCACCCGCTGCCAACCAATAGAGCGCGTTTTAAACGCAAGATCCATTTAGTTGGATTTTTATTCAGGTAGAATGTCAGAGTCAGCATTCGGGGAGAAGCCAGTAGGGATCGTATGTTTTGGAATAATCTTAGGGATAGCGAACTTGCCACAGGGCTTCGGGATCACAGAGCTCATATGCTGATCATGCTTGGAAGCTACTCTGCGGATCTCATCCGCAACATCAATAGAGCGAGTAGAGGAGGACGGTCGAGAATTATTATCAGAGACAGAATCGAAGATTTCCTTTATGTGCTTCACAGAGTCCTCATACCTTATGAGACGAAATTTTTCTACGAAAATTTCGGGAATTTTTTTTTTTTTTAATTTTCCAAAAGAGACTCAATTCCGAGTAATTGGAAAACAATATCCGAGAAAAAATTAAAAGTTTTCGGTTTTTTTCTATTGACATCTTAAAAATATAAGGAACACACTTTGCAAAGCAAACATGAAGTAAATGGAAAGATAGTAATAATAATAAGAATATTAACCACTTTTGATCACGATTTCCCTGTAGAGTTGCACACCGATGCAAGTATGATTGGTTAAGAGGAAATTCGGTTACATAAATGATATAAGAAGACGGATGTGATCGAGTATTAAAGCAAATATACAACGCCAGAGGAGGCGAACTATCATTCATACGAATAAGAAACCATAACTGTTGTAAATGCTGCTAAGCACTTTAAGGGCAAGTCGTTCGCTTTTCAAAGTGTATTCGCAATATTGTTTTGCCAATATGTCAAAATAAGTTAAGCGACTAGTTGGATACTGTATTACCAACAAATTATGCAAGGCCCCAAAAAGGAAGAATTTCATCCATTTCTAAAAATTCCTATTCCCTGACATACAGTGCCGTTGACATTACTGGAAAGCTAAGCGGCAAGAACGACCAAAAGGAATATTATAATTTCAGTCAGATGTTTGAAACGCTGTGAAGGAGTCAGCTCCGACCATATAAAGAATATATATTCTTGATCAGCATCAATAGCAGACTCGATCTAGTCATGTCCGTCTGTTCGTTTCTACGTAAACAAGATTTTCGTCAAATTTAAGATATAGACTTTTGTCTTTTACTCTAGAGTTTCGTTCAGAATTGTATAAAAATCGGAAGACTGCATAACAAAGCTGCCATAGGAACGATCAAGAAACTAATGCAATAAAAATTAGAAGTTTTTAAGTTTTCAACATATTTTCATCAAATTGAGGTATAGCCATTTTATATCATATTTATATTATTATTGATTTTCTGTTTTAATTTTATGACAATCAAGAAAATATATCTTATAGCTGCCAAAGAAAATACCGTTATCTGTAAGGAAAATGGCAAACTAAGAATGTAAAACTGTAACTGATAAACTTTAAATATAATAAGTGAGGTGACTGTAATGACAGTAGGAAATACTTTGTTGTTTTGTAACAGTCTTTCGTCCTTTAGGTAGCTCCAGGATCCGTTTTAGGAATATATATTTTTTCAGGAGTGGTTGCTGTAAAAGATTCTGACCTAATTTCCAGGGAGAACACTGCGAGTTTATGGTTTCAAAGAGTGGATAGAATGGGGTGTCGGCTCCGTGCGTTCGGCTTATCTCGTCTTGGCTGGTGTTGGTGAAGAATCTGTGGAGAAAGAGGAGTTAGTTGCGGGCGAAGATAGTGCCGGACCCGCAAGTCATCCCCAAAAGAAGTGGTTATTGATAGTCTCGGATGTTGTCCCAGAGAAGCTATTGTTGGACCCGCAGGTCATTCACGCTGAAAGTTATTGTTGGAACCGAAAGTCGTTTAACCGAGAAGTTTTTGTTATTGGATCCTAAAGTTACCCGCCAAAGAAGTCGTTGTTATTGGACCCGAAAGTAGTCCACCAGCAAAGTTCTTGTTGTTGGACCCTAAAGTCTTCTTCTTTTTTTTATATTATTCATTTAATTCACCGACTTATTGGTAACAGAATAATGCACTTGGCAGTATAATAACCATTTTACTCAAATTAATTTAAGATATATATATTTCTTATGTTTATTTTTTGTTATATAGAAATTTAAAGAGGTGTAAAGAGGTGGGGAGGTCAATTCGATTCAAATCGGATCACTCATCGTATAATTGATGCTGCAAAATTCGTAAAGTTAATCTTGTAGTCTGCTAAAAAATTTTGTTTGGCTTACATCCCTACAGAATCAGTTTGAGTAACAGTGGTAGGGTGCGATTGTGTTTTTCCGGGTGCTCTCACTGTAACCAATAAAGGACTAGTTGCAGAATGCAAAAAGGCCCTTAATAGACTTGCTGAAAAAAATAAGGTACACGTAACATGGGTACCGGGGCACAACGTGATCCCAGGACGAACTAGCTCGTGCAGGTTCGACAAGGCTAAGATCCAGACAAGTCTCCATGACCACATCAAACAGATAGCTAACAAAGAATGGCTAAGTAAGAGCGAGTACAGAAGGTCAAAAGAATGTTGGCCGAGGTATAACAAAAAACGAACCAGTGAACTGCTATCCAACAGCAAACGGGATATCAGCAGAATCTCGGCAGTCACCTCGGAACATTGGGCGATCGGATCGCACGCAATGAAGATGGGACTGACACACAATACACTCTGTAGAAGCTGCAAGCAAACTTCAGAGCAAGAGACACCGCAACATCTGCTCTGCTTCACTGGGAAGTATAGGAAAGCTGAGAGTTTCGGCAATCCTAGGTTTCCTTACTGACTCTGGTTTTAATTTTTAAATTAAATTAAATTTAATTTTAAATTTAATATTTTTTTAACCTATCCTTATATACGCTTTGTCTCTTATTGTTTCTATTCCTATTCCTCAAATGGTCCTATATAGACAGGATCTAATTTTTGTCCCGTTTCGTTTTTTAGTATTACCTCATCGCCTATTTGGATGCCTAAGTCTACTAGCTTTTTATCATAATTTTCTTTATTCTTTACCTTATGCGCTTCTAAAATATCCTAGCTCTTTTATATGCTATTTATAATCTATATTTTGTTTCCTTAGCATAATCATCTATATTTTATAGGGGGACTATTGTATGGTCGCTATTAAAATATTTTGGTAAGTTGTTTTGCTTGCAAACACCTGCTCATATGGACAATAATTATGTGCCATTGAGGGTGTTGTGTTGAAACAATAAACAAAGTCAGAAGCCAAACATCCCAATCAGTTTTGTCTACTGATATATACGAACAAATATAGTCATTGAATGTTCTATGGCTTCTTTTCACATTACCTACCGTTCTATGGTAGTGCGCAGTAGATGTTATGTTTGGTTATGGTCATTTATGATTGAAATCTTATAGTCAGTTCTCATGTCCGTAATGAACGTCTTCATTGGATCGTACATCAGAATAAAAGATTCAAAAATTGCCTTTGCGACAGGATTGGCACTTTTTTTGGAACATGTATTGCTAATAAATATTTGGTGAGATCACACATAAGTGTGACTGCGTATTCAACGTTTCTGATTTAGGCAATGGGCCAATAGTATCTAATATTACACTGTCGAAAGCTTTTAAGGGGGTTTCTGTTAGTATCAATGGTGTCTTGGTATGTATCGTTGTTTACGATTTCTGACATCCTTGACATTTTCTTACATATTCCGTTATATCACGAGTCATATTCTTCCAATAATAGGTCAGCTTTATTATTGATATCGTTTTAGTAATTCCTGTATAACCTCCTTGTATGGGATCGTCATGATTTGTAAACAGTATTGCTTCTATATCTTTTTTATTTTCTACTACGGTCACCGGCTTGAGTAGCGCTACTCTTAATGATTTTAATATCTTATTGCCCATAACTTTGAAAGATTCGATTAAAATAGTTTCAAATATCTTTCCACTCGGTGCCTCTTAAACTAATACCTAATGCATAATGCCTGGCATCTTTTTCAAGCCTTTGGAAGAACTGACCTAAATCAAGGGTTCCATTGATGTAAAGGTCGTCAACATTAATTCTTGCTATAACCTTTTTTCCATGTTTAAATAAATAATATTAAATAATAAAATATTAATAAATAAAAAAGCGCCGACTATAGTTTGCATAGGCAAACTATTTTTTTCTCCTGCGCAGGAATTTTTCTGTTTACTTTGTTGCCTGTAGTGACTTTTATGACTTTCATTTGTAATTCCTTGAGATCACTTATTGTGATTCTACATAGGGTGTCTGCCAAGAAATTGTCTTTTCTCTTTAGGTACCGAAAAAATATATTCTTCTAGTTCAAGTCTCATTCTTGTTAGTTTAGGCCTAGGGTTCACCATGGAAAATAGATAGGTTAGTGGCCTATGATCTGTTTTTACTGTGAAGAGCCTGCCATAAACATATGGTCTAAAGTGGGGTATTGCCCAATAAATAGCTGCTTTTTCTTGTTCTGTTGTGCTTTTGATACTTTCACCCTTATTAAATGTTTTTGACGTGTAACTGGAAGTTGGAGTCCATCTCTGTTTTGAGTTAAAATAGCTCCACACGCTTGCTTACTAGCATCTGTTATTATATAAAATTCCTTACTAAAATTTGGGTATTGTAGCAAAGTAGGTTTCATTAACGCAGATTTTAAATGATCAAATGCGCGCTGGCAATCATCTGTCCACTCAAATGTCCAATTGTTATGTGATGGGAATATTCGGCAAAGTTCTTAATGAATCTTGTATAATAATTGCAAAATGCAACGAAACGTCTAACGATGTCCGCATCATGTGGGACTGGGTATTTTTTTATGACATCATATTTTTTGTCATCTGGCAAGATGCCCTTATCAGTGCATTTATGTCCCCAAAATGTGACTTCATACATGAAAAATTAAAATTTTTCTAGATGTAGCTTTAGGTTGTATTCTCTGCATTTCTCAAAAACATCAATCAGGTTTTTAAGCATTTGCTTTTCAGAGCGGCCAATGACTATTAGATCATCCATGTATAGGAATGCTTGCGAGAGTTCTATTCCGGAGAATGCTATAGTCATCATTATCTGAAACGAATTAGGAGCTATTTTTAATCCGAATGGATGAAGTCAAGTCCTACTATTCCATCACATGGGATTGCAAAATTTGAATAAGCAAAATGAAAATTATGTGGGATAATGTATTCTTCTGTTTGTAGCTCGATTTGGACAAAGCCTTTCAACTTTATTACAATACCTTGCTTATTTATAGTATTTTCTTCTTAAATGTTGGTAAAGGTGTCAATGTATTCTTTTATCAACGAAATGTCAGCTTCTGTATCTATTATAAATGTAACATTTGTACCAGTGATTGAATTTTGATAATTCACAAACATATTGAGACCACAGTTTATAGTGTGTACATTATGGTTTAATTGTGAGTCTCTAAAGGTGCTTGGGAGTTTCCCGAATTTCCTTAGGTAACCCTGACATTATTGTTGTTATTACCGTTGTTATTATTGTAATTATTACGGCCTGAATTATTACGATTCCTATTATTTCCATTATTATTATTATTATTATTATTTCGGCCTCTATTGTTGTTGTTATTATTGTTCTGGTTGTTGTTATATTTATGGTAACCGTTGTTTCAGTAGCTACCTCGTCCACGGTTATTACTTCTACCGCCTATATTATTTTGTCTTCCTTGATAGTGCAAAACTGTGTTTACCTGGCCAGTTGCTTCAATGCAACTGTTTACAAATTTGGACATGGCATCATCCATGCTGTTGAATGTGCCGGCCTCCATGATAAGCTTAACCTTATCGATGGTACAGTTTTTGGTCATTGCCTTTATGGCGAGCGCTATGCTTTAATTTGAGGCCAAATCCGTGGATAGACCATCGTGCAAGTAAGCTACCTGCAACGACTTTCTTAGTTTTTCCACTTCCTGCACATATTGATTGGCTGTCTGTTGTTTCTGCTGGAGGTTTAGGAGTTTTGCAGAAATTACTTCCACTGATTCTCTTTTTACCTTCGTTTTCAGTGCATTGCTTATCTCCGCAACTGTTTGTTCGTTGCTAATGAGATTTCTCGCGTGACCTTTCAACTTGGTCTTAATTAAAATGACTGCTGTTAGTTCATGTGTTCCCTTGAACGAATCTACCAGCTGCAATGCATCTAAAAAGCTGGTAAGATGATGAGGCCAACTTTAAAAATTATGGATGTGATAATGACATCCTTGTATTTTCTTTCAAGGTCGGTAAATAAACTGTTAGAACTTCAAAATATTCTTCTTCATTATCTGAACTGGTACCTATCGTAGGTTTGGATTCACCAAATCCTCTAACTGTGTTTCCTCAAACTTTGCGTGCGATTGTAAATCTTCCGGAACATCTACAACAATGGTTTGTCTAGTCGCTATATTATTTAGCCTATCGCCACTTAGCAAGAAAAACATAGAGAAGTCAAACAGAACAAAAAAGTACTTTCATAAAAACGGCTGAGTCTAGAACCCCAGAGCACCCGAACGAAATGTCTAGAACCCCAGAGTGCGTTCGGCTGTTTCGAGTTCGAAGCATTCGTTCGAAACCAAGCACAACAAGAATTCACTTTTCAGTCGCAGATCGACCGCGGAATGATGAGCAGGGGTGCGTTTCTTCGCGCTGGGCTCTCGTTTCTGTGAATGTGTGTATATTCGCCGCCGCGGAAATCACTTGCTTATGACGTCAGAGCAATACTTAGCGGAAAGCGCTTTCATTGGGAGACAAATTATTTAAGTTATCTAACCATAATTACTACTTATTTTAATTTAAGTTTTTTTTCTTTTCTTTTTTTGGTTGCTTATGCAAGTGATTTTCTACTTGCTTTTTTGTTTTGTTTTGATTTGTATTTATTCTAGAGCTCATAATTGGGCGCGCTTTTGTTACCGCGCTTTTAGTGCATCTTAAGTGGTCGACTAAATTAGATCTCGAGCGTATTTGCGAAAGTCTAAAATTCGTTTGTGATTTTTTGGTGAAGTAATTTAAATTAAGAACAATCCTTAAAGCCAAGTTTAGTGATGGCAGGAAAAGTGGGTTAAAGTGCGCTATAGATTCAGGCATGCGAAGCTATAGAGACAGCGCGGAACATTTTCCCGTCCGCCGTTTTAAGTTCCCTAAAAATGACGTAATGCCTCGCCAGTGGCTCTCAAAATGTAAATTGCAAAGCGGCACCAATGTTAATGTTGCACTGATTTGCAATTTTCATTTTGAGTCAAAATACATTGGCCAAAAATATTTAAAAGGAGGGGTTATACCGACTCTGTGCTTGAGTGATGATGAGCCAAATCTAAATTGAAATATATTTCAAGAAGAAGACGTGTTTTCGTTCAATGAAGAAAGCGTGACGGACAATAATATGTATATTTTGCAGGCGCTCGGCAGCAGGAATGATGGGCACTGATATTGTTAAAAGCCCGATAATAGATTGTGAAACCGGCAGCTCCACTTGTAAAATTAATAATAATAATATTTTATATTGCGCGAATTCTTTATAAAGAGCAAAATGAATTATATTATAGAAAAGTAACAGATTATTTTAAAAAAGTGAAGCAAAAATGTAAAGTTTATAGCAAAAAGAAAAGCCAGCTAAAAATGTTATTGCGAAGCGATAGAGATATGAAGCTAAAATATTTAAGAGATAGAAGAAGTAAGGGCAATATAAATTAAATTATTGATAGGATTGGTTTATCTGGAAGTACAAATACTGTTTGGAAGATGCTGATAAAAAACAACAAAACCTGGAATGAAGACGAAAGACTTAATGCGCAAAGTATACATTTTTATTCTGCCAAGGCCTATAGTTTTATGAGAGATGTCCTTAAATTAAATCTGAAGTCAGAATCGCCGCTAGTGAGATGGGCTCCAGTTCGATACATGGTTCCGGGATTTGAGCAGTGGTATGTGACCAAGGGTCGAACAACCGAGGAGCCTTTACATTCGGGGTGAAGGATAAATAGCCCTTTATATCTGTTGACAGTCAGAAAATTTACACAATATATGATATCCCCCATTTATTTAAATCGCTTCGTAATATTTTGATGAAAAATTGTATTATGACTCCAGATGGCGGAGTCTCATGGAAAATTATTGTTAAATTGTTTGAAATTTACACAAACCATTCGTCAACTCGGTTATGCCCAAAGCTATCTCAGAAACATATAGACCCAAACTACGTCGAAAAAATTAATGTTAAATATGCTTCGCAGGTATTTAGCCAAACAGTCGCTTCTGCCTTAAAGACACTTATTGAAAATGGCGCATTTAATGACTGCAAAGAACAAGCACTTACAACAGTAAAATTTATTGAAAAAATTAATAGGTTCTTCAATTGCTTGAACAGCAATAATATATACATATATAGTAAAAATCCTTTCAAAGCCGCCATGCAGAAGAATAATGACACAGAAAAATACACTATTGAAATTAAACACTATTTAAAGAAATGTAAATACCCCAACAAAGTTTATTGTGTAGACGAATTAATTCTTTCCATAAATACAGTTTTGATGCTTGCGCAAGATGTCTGGAGTGAAGGCAATGTATATTGTATGATATTGTTTATTTAATAAAAAGTATTAAAAAAAGGCGGTACAAACAACAATCCAATGCTATTTGTGTTCAATGCCATAATTTCAAAGATGTTGTCAATGAAGGTTATCTTTTCTAAAAGAACCACTGGAAACTGCGATCCAGATGATGATGAAATGATTATTAATAAAGTCGAAAAAGTAAATGAGGAACAGCCCGCCGATCTAAATGACCAAAAACAGGTGTATTATAAAGATATAGAAATTTGTTTTGAAGCACAATCGGGCGAAATGGAAATTATGGACTATAGCGAAACCGCCACCCTTGCCATGAGCGTAGCAAGTGAGAATGCATAAAGATATTTTACAGGATTTGTGCTATTTAAATCACAACAGAAATTTAATTGCGATACCTGCAAGATGCTCACAAAAGATGAATTAGTAAATTTTGAGCAATCCGAACTATTTTATTCAACAAAAACTACAGAAATACAAAAAATAATTTGAAACTAAAAGCCCCACAGGACGATTTTTTTGAACTTATTAAGCGGCATAATAATATATTTCACACGTTTTTTGAAGAATTTCCTCATGCTAGATATATTAAAGAAACCTTAGTAATTAAATATGTTGCACAGGCGGAAACCGAAGATAAATACTCAAAATGGTATTCGGAAGATAATAATTGTTATGAAGCACATAAAGCACATTTTGAATTATTTTCTGCTCATCCTGCTTAGGAAATATAGTGTATGGCTCTCAGAAAAATTTTGTGGGGGATCTGTGAGGACGAAAATCATAAGAAAAATAGACATATTTAAGTCCTAAGAACGAATCTGACTCACCATCAACTTAATTTATTTATTTTATTTTTTTTGGGAACAAGGAGATTTTTAAACTACGTTTGATTATCTCAAGTCGACTCGGTGGTCATCTTTTGATGGCCCCATTGTTATCACAATGGCCTCCTGGTGGTGTACCCTGGGTACCGATTATATGCACAATGTGCATTGCACATACATATGTACGTAATTATTTTATAATCGGCAGCAAATTCGAGCGGCGAAATAATTTAAATAATATATGTATGTAAATTGTCGTTAAAAATCAAAACAATTCAATATATTGGAAATTAACAACATATGAACACACATATGTATGTATGTACAAACGTACATGCAGGCAGCTAACACGCATTTGGTCAACTTTGTGAGCCTACCCTGCAGTACCGTATGTCATCAATAGGGCACTGTCATTGACTGTCATCAACGCGCCGACTGCGACTTCTACCGAGGCAACGCTCTGCCGACTGCGACTTCTACTGAGTCGACGCTCTGCCGACTGCGACTTCTACTACGACGCTCTGCCCACGATACAGTTAAGATGGTAGTCTAGACGGCAGTCGTCGGCAGTACCATGGCCCGGCCGTTGATGAATTTTGTTGATAAGACATCGATGAATTGTTGATGAAACATCGAAGAAATGTTAATGAATTTGTTGATGAATCGTTGATGAATTTGTTGATGAATTGTTGATGCATTATCGATGAATTGTTGATGAATTTTTGTTGATGACAGCCTAGGACATGCCCATGTCAAATTCATCAACAGTTTGTATGGCCATTCATCGATGAATCATCAACAACACCGCCTTGACAATGGATGAAACGTTGATGAATTACTGATGACTGGTACTGCAGGGAACCTCAACAGAAGACGATTTCGCTTGTATTGTTGCATACATACATAAGTATGTATGTGAGTACATTCTGTTCATAGTTGAAAAATAATGTCATAAAATTTCTATAAATTTACTATTTTCTAGTTTTCAATTAATTAATTAATTATGCAATTAGTTTTAAAATTTTATAATTTTATAAATTTGCAAATGTACTGAAACAAATAAAAATGTTTTAATACAATTTATGGAATGCAGTAATTTCTGGTCGGTCAAAAATGGATTTTGGAAAATATATTGTCAGAAAACTAAACTAAAATTAAAATAAGTAGTAATTATTGTTAAATAATTTGTCTTTCGATGCAAGCGTTAGCCGCTAAGTATTGCTGTGACGTCATAAGCAAGTGAGCCGCCGCCCGGCGCACTGGCTGTGGCCGTCCGAAATCTATGAAAAAGATTCTGCATACATCCTGCAGTACCAGTCATCAACAAAAAATCAACGCTTCATCAACAGTCAAGGGGGTGCTGTTCATTTTTCATCGATGACAGGGCATACAAACTGTTGATTTATTTAACATGGGCATGTCCTAGGCTGTCATCAATAAAAATTCATCAACAATAAATCGATGATTCATCATCAATTCATCGATGTATTGTTAATGAAACATCGATGTTGTCGATGTATCATCAACAAATTTCTCAACGGCCGGGCCAAGGTACTGCCGCCGACTGCCGTCTAGACTACCGCCGTAACTGTATCGTGGGCAGAGCGTCGTAGTAGAAGTCGCAGTCGGCAGAGGTTTCGATTCGTTAAAAGTCGCAGTCGGCAGAGTGTCGCCTCGGTAGAAGTCGCAGTTGACGCGTTGATGACATGTTGATGACAGAGGCCTATTGATGACACAGAATGATGGGCAGAAATTTGCAGACGCATACAAGCGTGCGAGCACATACACAGAAACGAGAGCAACGCGCGATGAAACGCACCCCTGCTCATCGTTCCGCGGTCGATCTGCGACTTTAAAGTGAATTCTTGTTGTGCTTGGTTTCGAAAGAATGCTTCGAACTCGAAACAGCCGAACGCACTCTGGGGCTCTTGATATTTCGTTTGGGGGCTCTGGGGTTCCAGGCTCAGCCATTTTTATAAAAGTACTTTTTTGTTCTGTTTGACTTCTCTATGTATTTCTTGCTTAGTGCTACCGCCAAGGCGAAGTAACAGTTTTGTACACTGTCTCGTGTGTTGCTGTTAACCTCGCATTTTGTTGTTAACAACATCAACGATGTCGTTGTATTGTAGTATTATAATTTTAAAATGATGAACTAGAGTGTACATTTTTATGACCGTATCTCGACTTATGCATTTATACGATCTATCAAATTTATCTCGACTTTCGTTTATTTTATTTACTATATGGTTCTATTCTATATTTAAGAAAGGAACAAAATCATTTTAATCAATTTTGTGTTTCTATTTCTTTGTGTATTTCTATTAACAAATTTTCATATGATGCCCATTCACGTTTTCATTTTCATTTCGATAATAAAACTTATATCTCACTACGCCAACCGAGTCTATATATTTTATACTTACCATGTTACCATGTTTGGCAACGATGTAAATAGCAGTGCTTTTTCCCTATCGGTTTGCCACGTCAGTGGTGTGTTGGCACAGAAATAAAATTGTCTATATCATTTTTCTATCTTTTTAAGAGATACTGGCATATCGAAAAATCTAATTATATTATTAATCCTAGTTCCAAATTCAGGGTCACTAGCTTCAATTTCTGGTGCTATTTCGTCCAAAAGCTGTAAGTTGTCCACTTCCACGTCAAGGTCTATGACATTGTCATCTTTTGACATCCTAATCTCTCATAAAAAAATGCTTTTTAATTCAAAAATTTCGTTATCTAAAAGCGGTTTATCGTCTAGATCAACCATTTTTATTTTCTTGTATTTAATTCATTTACATACGTTTATTAAATTATTAAATTATTTTTATGTATTTAGTAAAAAAAATTCCCAAATATAATTTTTGTGTTTTCCTTTGTTTGGTTTTTTTAATCTTCTCAAGGTCATTCGCCTTGCTCAAATATTTTTTTTCAAGCACTTATTGTGCAGTTTGTATATTTTGAAGAATAGATTTGCACACATAATTACTGTTATAATAATTAGAAGGGTATTAATCAGTCCAAGTTCAACACATGAAGACTCTACCTTGTAAATAACGTTTGCCGTAGAATCTACGGTCTTAGTATCAATTAAACCTATTGCGGGTAGGCAAATTTTGTAATTATATGGTGCATAGCCATTACTTGTATTATATATTTTATGTGTTCTATTGTTATTTATGCGACGTACAAATTCCACACATAGTGGGTCGCATGGCTTTACGGGCCACACTCTAATCGGGCAACATTACTGTCGCTCAATTTTACAATAGTATTCTTTAAAACTATTTATGCATCGCAATGCAAATATATTTTAGGTATTTATTGTAATAAGAAAATATACGCACTTGTTTGCGCTGTCAGATCCTTTTCCAAGGTCTGGCTAGAAGCGCCAGACGTTGCTGGTGCTGGCTGCACAGGCTTCCTTCTACTTACTTGGTGGTGCACCGGTGCCTGCCACACAGGTGTATTTGCAGAAATGGGCATCCCTCCTTGTATTTTGCTTCGCTTATCTTTCTGGGAGGAGTTTGTAGGAATTTATTTTCCAATATATTTTTTATACCTCTACTACCTCTACTAGCTGGGTTTTTTTGTGCTTGTGCCATTTTTCTTTGACACTAGTAAAGCATTAATGTGCTCCAGCTCCGCATGGAGTCTTACGGAGAAATCCCAGTTAACTGGTTCGCTACTGCTTAGCAGCTGTAATAGTTCTGCTTTGCGACGTTTGAGGCGTTGAACGACACCACCTTTATTGTGCTTCTAGTAACTTTGTACACACTTTTTCACAGTACAATACTCTACTCACTCAGATTAAATTGTTGTGGTGGCCTATTGGTTCAGGAAAATATATTTCACTGTCAATGCGGTTTTTCTGAAAAATTTTCCGTGGTTCAGGAACGTATAATTTTAGTTCTTGGCAGGACCGGACTCATGTCACCATCGCCATTTAGAAAACTTCTTCAATGATTTTCCTTAGAAGACTTCTTAAATGATTTTAAAAATAAACCTCCCAAAAAATAAGCAAAAGAGTTCTTCTTGGAGCGATATGCAAAAGAGTTCTTCTTTCAGCGTCCTTTATTAGTTGAATTTTATATTTTCACAATTTTGGTTACTCCTAAGCCCGCGGGGCTGACTCTAATGTTGGCAGAGGAGCGGGTCGCTTATGTATAACACTTATTTGCATATACTTATGCTAGCAGTGAGAGAGTTGTCAGTACGTAACATACATGTGCTGTTTTGGGTCTGCGTGGGAATGCTGACCAAACAGTTTGAAGTGCTCGCCGTCTGAGTGGGCGATCGTATTACATTTGCACTTGAACTTGTGTTTGCATTGCAACAAAGTGTCACAATGAATTTGTATGTTTTGGGCATTGGCATGTATTGTTCTTATGTATTATGCTTATATGTTTTTATATTAATATGCGAACATCACATCTTCCTCTTTTTGTAAAATAACGTAATATTATGAAGGTATTTTAATAAAATAAATATTTAATATATAAAATGTATGGGCCGTCAGCCGATAGGGTACACAGGGGGATCAACGGATGACCGTGTCATCTGCCGTAACTGTGTGCACCATTGGTAGTGCGACTACACTCTCAAAGTGAGGGCGGCTGGAAGCAGGTCCCCAGTCGAGGTTAGACCGGGGATACTGGCCAATGGTAGTCGGTCGAACCTAGGCAAGTCTTTAAACAGCCTCCCCTCAAGTCAGGTGTGTAACGGGACCCGTGCCCACTTACTTCCAGGTTTGCAGCTGAGGGGTTAATACAGTTGTGTATGTACGGAGTCTTCCCAGGGCCAGGCTTAGAGATCCTTCCGTACGAGTACGGCGGTTCTGTTCCTGCATACCGATGGTGTATAGATCGCGTTATAGCTTGAAGACTTTAGTCCGGCCACGGCATTGCCCGAGGCAATGACTAGAGCTGCATCGGCGGAACCTTGCTCCATGGCAATAAGGAGTTCCGCCGACACGACCTTTCTCTTATGGAGATTGTGCTGCAGCACCCTTAGGGGCATGATCATCCTTATCCTCGGGGTGCCGCTTTTTGAGACATAGGTATACGCTACCCAAGCCCCACGCCATCTTCCCGTATCTGGGATACCTGTGCGATGCCTCCTTGTTAATCTGAAAGACGCATTGGCCTCCTTTTTCAGGTAAAGGGCTCGAGATGTGTAGAAGCATCCAGTCTGCAGTTGAGATGTCCGGATTCTGACGTTGCAGCATCTTCAGCGCTCGGTTCCCTTAGATTGCAATGAGTAACAGAAATCAAATCAGAGGTGTGACCGCCGGCAGCACGCGGAGAGGATTGCTCCCCTCCGAGCCCGCAGTCACGCCTTCCAACGATGGTTGGGCTGACATCCCTTTCTCCATCCCAAAAAGTTTGGTTTATTTCAGAGAAACCACCCAGTTGCGTTTTATACCTGCCGCCACGCAATCAATCATATGAAAAGCTTTTACATTCAGGTATACACAAAATGACAAAATTATTTAAAGAAAATAACTTGTTTTTCAAATAGCCAACTATTAATTTAGAATATAATAAGTGAATGAATTTAAATAAAATTATTTTTAAGCATTAAATTATATTGACCATACTATTGAATCAAATCAAGATTTCATTGATTTTTCAGATTTTTATGTGCTTTTTTTTTAAGTAGTAAAGCTATTAAAAAATCAACCTTTTTCTCGGCCCTAAAATTAAAAAAAAAGAAACTAAAAAAGATCAACTCCAATGGAACCACCAATAAGTATGAAGTGAATAAGTAACATTTGAATCCACCAGCACAACCAATTATGGGAGTCTCATGGAAGCGACTCGTCAGATCAGTTACGACCGTTTGAAAATCAATTTGCCCCAATTTTCTTCCATAAGGGCAGTTCGAAGGGTCTCGTCATTAAAATTGTTTGTTAAATGTTTGTTAATTTTGAATGACGCCAACCTTCGAATTTCCCTTGCGGAAGCCGAAATCATCTTCATCATGTGTAAATATTTTTGCTAAAGCGGCGGCTCAGTCCCCGCATAGCCCTTGCCATGCCAACTGCCTTCATGGGCAAAATAGCTTGAGCAAGCATTTCTTTACCAGTGCGATTTAACTTGGCCACAAACATATGACCTCTTCATTCTAACAGTACAGGGAAAACAATCGATACGCTAGTGACTCAGAGTTTGATAGTGAAGGGCCCCCAATACGGGCATCCGCTAACCCCTCAGTAGGAATTATGGACCCAGACCAGCTTAAAGCTGTAATTTAGGCCGCAGTTAACCATGCCCTGGAAGACAGGGTCGGCAAGGAAGAGGAAATGCGTCAAGCCATACAACAGTTGGCCGTTTAAGTGGCAGCGGTGCAAGTCCCACCTACACAGGTAGAAACTCCAAAAATTAAAGTTTATGAGCCCATTGACATCAAAGACAATGTTCAATACAACGAGCCTTTAGAATGCCGTTAAATGCCTACCCGAATTTACGGGGGCACAAGAAACATATGTCTCCCTAATAGCTCAAGCCATTACCTGGCGGTAGTCAAATTAAGACTAAGATTAGAGTCCCTGCTGATGCGGTGCTGTCCTCGTTTGGCACAATATTGAATTTCGATGCGATTATAGACCGCCTCGATTTCACATACAGTGACAAGCGACAGATTCACGTCATAGAGCAGGAGATGGGCACCCTCAGACAGGGAAGCCTCACGCTCCTACAATACTATGACGAGGTTGAGAAAAAACTCACCTTGCTCACAAATAAGGCAACTATATCGTACGAAGAAAAATACACTTTCGCATCATCGTTTGCAAAGAGCCTGGAGGATAGGGACAGGAAGTAAATTCCAAAGGCGCAAGATCGCCAACAAACTTCCTATCAAGGGCACCCCCAAGTAAATGCGGGCAAAAACCAACACTTCACTAAACAACACAAGGTTCAGGTGCACTCCGCTCCGCACAACGACAGGCGTCTTGAGAACACTTTAGAGCCCATGGAGGTTGACCCTTCAATGTCTAGGATGCTCAAGCCATCTCAAGCGCCGGCCTACCAAAATAGATAACCGGCCGGGTCCGATCGATCCGTCCCGCACAAAACGCAGAGGGTTACTCACATTACACAGGGCCCAGGCAAAATTGAAGAAAAATACACCGCCGCAGCTACAAGCACGAGGAAATCAATGACGATGCCATTCATGAATTTGATTCGGGCACTATTAATTTTTTAGGGAAAAATCCCTGCTACCCGTCATCAGACGAAGAGAAGTGGGGGTAGATATGAAGCTTTTGAAAGACACGGGCAAAAATTTCATCCGTCCATACGAGAGATTGAAATGCGTTCTCCCGGTAGAATCGCCATTCACGATGCATTTGATCCATGGCGTCACCACCATCACTAAGAAGTGCTATGTCTCCCTATTCAACTTGAAGACCACGTTCTTCAGATTTGTCCTCGATGCCATAATTGGCTTTGACCTGTTAAAACAGGCAGGGGTATCGCTTTGTCTAGCTTCCGGCCACCTCAAATGGGGCTCCTAAGTAGAAAAGTTAGAATTCCAATCGTGCCCCGACGTCAATTTTGCCAACATTGATTGCTCGGACGCGCCGCCTTTAGCTAGAGGCCTTTCTCAAAATGCTTGGCGAACGAAAAAAGCCTTTGCAAACACGAGTGCCGCCTTACTACACGTCGGTGGTAGCTACTATCAGGACGGTTAGCAAGGAGCCCATTTATGCCAAGCTTTACCCGTACCCAATGGGGGCAGCGGATTTTGTCCACGGAGAAATCGAAGAGTTGCTATAAAATGGCATAATACAAAAGTCAAAGCGGGCAACCGCAAAATGCTGCTCGTATTAAACTTTCGCAAATTGAACGAGAGGACAATACCTTATCGGATACCATGGCAAAAATCTCTATGATACTAGGGAATTTAGGGAAAGCCAAATACTTCACAACACTCGATTTGAAGTCGGGCTACCACCAGATCACTCTGGCAGAGCGCGACCGCGAAAAGACTTCCTTTTCCGTTAACGGAGGAAAATACGAGTTTCGCCGGCTTTCGTTTGGTTTAAAGAATGCTGCCAGCATCTTCTGAAAACCATCGACGACATACTGCGAGAGCAGATAGCAAATTTTGCTTTGTCTATGTTGATGGTGTCATCGTTTTTTCAGAAGACGAAAACACCCACATGTGGCATGTACATTGGGTTGTTAAGAGCCTGCACGACGCCAACACGAGGGTGTCAATGCAAAAATCGGTTTTTTTTTATAGCGTTAGCTTTTTCGGCTTTATTGTCACCAACAATTCCTTGACCTGGCCAGTTATTACCGATGCTTCATCCAAGATTTCAATCAATAGCTGACCCATATCTGATATTCTTAAAGGGGAGCATGGAGCATGGAGCATGGCACAGATCCAAAAATATCCAGTTGCAATTTAGCGAGCAGCAACGGCTTACTTTCCAAAAGTTGCGTAACATTCTGGCTTCAGAGGGTGTCATCCTCAGCTATTCCGACTACAAGACGGCATTCAATCTAACGACGGATGCCTCGGCATTTGGCATTGGCGTGGTACTATCCCAAGAGGGAAGACCCATTACTATGATATCTAGGACCCTAAAGGACCGAGAGCTTAACTACGCTACTAACGAGCGTGAGCTGTTGGCCATAGTTTGGACACTAGAATAATTACGCCAATACTTATCTGCAGTAAAAGATATAAATATCTATACTGACCACCAACCGTTGACATTCGCAGTTTTGGAATGCAATCCGAATGCGAAAATCAAACCCGGCAAAGAAAATCTCGTTGCGGATGCCCTATCAAGAGAGCAACTTAACGTTCGGGGAGAGGAAAAAGCTTTTTCTAGCGCAGCCACAATTCACAGTGAGCTGTCGCTCACCCACGCCATTGAAACTACGGAAAAGGCCTTGAATTGCTTTCAAAACCAGATAACTCTGGCGGAGGCACGCTTTCCGTCGATACGCTGCTTCGTACTCTTTGCAAACAAGAGACGGCATAGCATCGACTTCACATGCAAAGAGTCATTGCTCGAAGAGCTCGAGGAGATTATCGTTCCTAAAGGCGTAAACGCCATTCAATGCGATTTGCATACGCTAGCAATGATACAGGAACAGGGAGAGCAGGGTGTTCAAAGTTGGCGAAAAAGTCCTGGTAAAATCCAACAGGCGACTAGGCAACAAACTCTCTCCATTGTGTGAAGAGAAAGTTGTGGAAGCGGACAGGGGACCACAGTCCTCATTAAGAGGAGGGTGGTCCACAAGGACACAAGGACGAAGCATGGTCATGTTGACATTCGTCTGATAATTTTGTGCCATTTTTATACCCTTGCAGGGTATTATAATTTCAGTCAGAAGTTTGCAACGCAGTGAAGGAGGCACCTCCGACTATATAACGTATATATATTCTTGATCAGGATCAACAGCCGAGTCGATTTAGCCATGTCCGTCTGTCCGTCTGTCTTTCTGTCCGTCTGTCCGTTTCTACGGAAACTAGTCTCTCAGTTTTGAAGCTATCTGAATGAAACTTTGCAGTTAGCCTTCTATATACTCTCACTCGTATATATGTCGGAACAGGCCGGATCGGACGACTATATCATATAGCTGCCATAGGAATAATCGGAAAATTTTTACAAAAAAATTTTTAACTTATTCAGTTTTCAATAGAATTGGATCAAATTTGAGATATAGCCATTTTACTATACTCTACAATTTTGCATAAAATTTTATGAAAATCGGACTACTATATCATATAGCTCCCATAGGAACGATCGAGAAATTAATACAATTAAATTTTTAACTTTTCAGTTTTCAGCTGATTTTCATCAAATTTGAGGTATAGCCATTTTGTATAAGTCTTAAATTTTGTGTTAAATTTCATGAAAATCGGACGACTATACCATATAGGTGCCATACAAACGATCGTTTGATGTGGAGGAAAAATGCAAATCAGTGAATGTAAAACTGCAAATATAATATGTATAGGTGAATGAAATGAAAGCAGGTATTACTTCATTGTTTTTTAATATTAATATATATAATTTATATTGTATGGATTCCTATTCATAAAAGTTCTATCTGCAAGGGTATAAAAACTTCGGCGTGCCGCTCTATTTTATATGTTTGGTGGTGGGCTACTTAAGTTTTGCAAAACATTACAATAAATCCAAAAATTACAGGTTCACTGCTATACCTCTGTTATTCCTTTTGGCCCTAATATCGGCACACGTCACGGACTACTCGCAGGCCAAGTACATTCCCATCATTGATGGACGAATTAGTATTAGTATGGGAAGAATTTGCATTCGTGAGACACACGGCAAATCTCTCATAATACAGACGCGTGGTGGAAGAGACTGGTGACATGATTCACATGTTTCCTTAGTCGCACATGCAGAAACTTTTGAGCGTAGATGTCGCTCACCTGCGTGACCTGCTCGAATCACTGAGCATCCACCATAGCTAGCAGTTTAGACTGCTTGGGAGCGGCGTTAAAGGAAGTGGCGGGAACGCCAGACGGGGAGGATTTTGAAAAGATCAGACTAACCGAGTTCCAACTTATTAATGCAAACAATAGACAGGCCAATATTAACCGTAAAGTACAGAAACAGATAAATAACATTACTAGCACAGTCAATCAAATTCTGAGGTCGGCTAAAGAATTCCAAATTGATTCGGGACACCTATACGAGATGTTATCGTCTCGGAATAGGATGATTAGAAGGGAGCTGAAAATTTGCTGAAATTGCTTGCAATAGCTCTTGCCAAAATCAATATAGTTAGCCCTAGCATACTAGATCATGAAGACCTGGAAAGCATGTTGTTAGAGGAGCCCACAGATACCCCCATCAAAGATATATTGTCCGTTGCGTCCGTTAAAATTTTACAATCCACTAAAATTATACATTTCATTATTAAATTTCCTAAAATTAAGTCAGCTTGCAACAAGATTACCGTTTTTCACGAGTCGCACCACGACACAATGCTCAGACTGGAAGACAAGGTCATAGCGGATTGCGACGGAGAAATCCACAAGGCAAAAAACTGCTCCATGTCACCAGGGGCCACATTTTGCCAACTGGTGCTGAGAAGATCTTGCGCCCAGGATCTCCATGCGGGAGGGATTGCGTACTGCGATATCCTGCATAACGATCTGCATCCCATCACTTATGGATGAGGGAATCATCATCATAAATGATCGCCCGGCTCGTGTGAGTGTGGACAACGGCACTTACGTCCACTTGCGAGGGACCCACCTCATCACCTTCATCGAGAGTGCCACGGTTAAGGAAACCCGATATATCAATCAAGATATAGCCCAGTAGAGGGCACCAGGAGTAGCCAGCTCGCCTTCCCTGAACATCACACTATAACATCACTTAGCCTCCCGTACCTTCACCGCTTCAAGTTCAGTTTTGATTTTATTCTTGACAAACAAAGAGCCTTCGCTCCCAGACCTAACTCCGACAATCTGTTGTTACACCTTTATTATTACAAATCTGTCTGAGTCCCTAGGCCAGCAGATAAAGAAGGACAGTTATCCTTCCAACGCAATCTTCCTAATTGGATATTTTACGGCCAGCCGGCTAGAAGACATCAACGGACCTGTCGTCCGCCCCCAACATTAGATCTTCAACTGCGAGGGACCACCCGTGGACGAATATAAGTTGCCGACGGCAAGTCAGCGTTTTGTCCGACGCATTAACATGTAGTTAATTTATATGATCTCCTCGTATTTAAGTTGGAACGGGCCGGATCAATCGACTATGCCATATAGCTACCATAGGAACGATCGCAACATTTTTAGAATAAAATTAAAATTTTTTAGTTTTCAATATATTTTCATCTAGTTTAAGATATAGTCATTTTGTGTTATTTCAAAGTTTCGGTTTTATTTTTACAAAAATCATACTCATATAGCTGCCATTGGACCGATCGGAAAGTTGTTTAAAAAATATATAACTTTGATGTTTTTCAAAATATTTTCATCTACACAGAGATGTAGCCTTGTTTTAATATTTCAGAACTTTGTTTTTTTTATGTATGGCCTCCGCAGTTGGGATATGACTTCTTCACTTCGCTGCAAAGGCATATTTTATCAATAATGAAAATCATTAGTCATCAATAAATTAAGATAGTAATTAAAAAAATTATTTCAGTTGAATAAAAAAATTACGGCTTAACAGACTTTTATATAAATAATTTAACCTTACACGGTTAGTATATAAATAGGATCTATTTGAAACAAAAAATTTGCTTAAAGGCATAATTTCAGTCAATGTTTTAGATTTAGGAATCCTTCAGAATTTAAACAGCGAGACCAATCATCGCTATTTGAATTCTAAAGGATGATTTAGGAATCCTCTAAAGGATTCCTAAATCCAAAACATTAACTGAAATTGTGCCTTTAAACAAATTTTTTGTTTCTTAGATGCAAGTGTTAAGATTTTCCTGTACGTAGTTTCTCTGCCGACAGGGCAATTTAATATAATTTCATGTCAACTACAAAGTTTATTAGCTGCCAAGGTACAATAATAAAAAATTTGATAAATATGATTGGACTTTAAAAGTATATATCGTTGCGACGCCCTGTGCAGCAATTTGTGCAGATTTTACAAGAAAAACTGAATTCATCTTTGTTAATTAAAAGCATGAATAAAATATCTATAGCGAGGATTAGCTTTCTCTAAAGAGCAAGTTTCTTATAGCCGAACTTTTAGAGTATACCTAGCATAGGCACGGGCCAAAGAGTTCTTTATAGCATATCTCGTTGAGAGCATGGTTGGAGGGCGGGGAAGATTTTATAAACATTGCTTTGATGAGCATTCTATGATATCAACCATCGCGACATTCTAAATTACTAAGTTGTGCTCTTTAAAACTTTGCCGAAAAAAATAACTAGGTGTTCAGAAGTGGCCTTTGTAGTCTGTACGGTCCAATTAAACTTGCTTTGGTATTCATGCAGTCTGTTAAGTTTGAACTAAGTCCGTTCAAGCTTTGCATAAACCAAGGACCTACGAAATTTTCTCATATTTATATTGAAATGAATTAAAGTGTACTAAGTCCGTTAAAGTTTTACATAATCCAAGAACCTAAGAAATTTTCTCACATTCATATTGAGTTGAATTGAATTCATATTGAACTTCAATAGGAAAGTTTCTCTTGGGTCCGTCCGCAATGTCTCATTGGAAATTAGTTATCCAATATGTCTGAGAAAAGAAAAAGGTATTTTTTAAATTTAAATATAATTAGTAAACCTTAAAATTTATTAATTAAATTTTGTATTTTCACAATTTTGGTTACTTGGTCTTATTCAAAGCTCGCGAAGCTGACGCTATTACACTTATTTCCATATTCTTATGCTAGCAGTGAGAGAGTTATGAACACGTAACATACATGTGCTGTCTTGGGTCTGCCCGGGAATGCTGACCGAATAGTTTGAAGTGCTCGACGTCTGAGTGGGCGATCATATTACATTTACACTTGAACTTATGTTTGCATGTCAACAAAGTGTCACAATGAATTTGAATGTTTTGAGCATTGGCATGTATTGCTCTTATGTATTATGCTTATATGTTTTTATATTTTAATAAAATAAATATTTAATATATAAAATGTATGGGCGGTCAGACGATAGGTTACACAGAGGGATCAACGGATAACCGTGTCATCTGCCGTAACTGTGTACACCATCGGTAGTGCGACTATACTCTCCAAGTGAGGGCGGCTGGAAGCAAGTCCCCAATCGAGGTTCGACCGGGGATGCTGACCAATTGTACTCGGGTGGACCTAGGCAAGTCTTTAAACAGCGGAGCTCGCACGCTTCAGCTAATCTCACGATCCTTTTAAGGGAGAGGAATATCGACACCGGTAGAATACAGGAGCCTTGGACCAAGGAAGGGCATGTCACTGGACTAAGGATCCCAGGATACACACTACTGTGCACAAACTTGAATGTTACGTCGAGATCTTGCATAGTAATTAAGAACCAATTAATGCTTTTCTTTGTCCCAATCCCAGCCCACCTGACCTAGCTGTGGCCAGATTCATGGCGGTGGAAGGGAGCGGAATTAGGATTGCATTCATGGCCCATGGCGAGCCAGCCCCGCCTGAGACGGGTGTCAAGATGCTCCAAAGGGCTGAAGAAATGAAGACGACCCTGATGCTCGGGTTTGATGCGAATGCGAGGCACACGCTCAGGGGGAGTTCAGAGACCAACGACAGAGGAGAGTCACTCTTTGATAGTATTATATGTAAAAACGTTACGGTATGTAACAAGGGTAATACGCTGAGCTTCATCTTTCCAATCACGGAAAATTTTCAAGGTTGGGAGGAGGTGTAAGGTCTCACCTTGCAAATCGAATACAGTAAATACAGAGTTGAGAACTGGAGGGTATCGACACAACACTCTTTCTCAGACCATAGGTACATTTTCTTTGAACTAACGGCACCAGTTAACAAACAGGTCCCAAGAAGAAACCGCCGAAAGACTGATTGGAACAAGTTCAGCGAAATTGTTCAATCTAAATTAAACGGCAGGATGATCAAGACGCAATGCACTGCAAAAGCACTCGACAAGGAGGTGGAGGACCTCACGAGCATCCTGAACAAGGCCTTGCAAGAGACATGTAAGCTATCATTCTCGAAGAAGCAGTACCAACCGTGGTGGACAAAGGAACTAAGCGAGCTCTGAAAGAGAGCGAGAAAGTCCTTCAATAACAGCTATGTAACCCGGGAATGGGAGCCATACAAAGAAGCACAAAAAGCTTACGAAAAAGCAGTATATAAGGCCATGAAAGAATCCTGGCAAAACTACTGCGAGTCACTAGGAGACATAAAAGACACGGCGAGAGTAAGCATGATTCTCGCCAAAGGGCACACAAGCCCTACCCTTATCAACAGACAAGATGGTTCTGCTATGACGACAATTGAGGAGTCACTTGAGTTACTAGTTGACACCCACTTCCCAGGAAACCTAAGAGTGAGCTCGGAACCCGAGGAGGGAACGAACGCTCAAATGGATACGCCAACGAAAGACATCATTACCACTGAGCGAATTGGATGGGCAATAGATTCTTTTGATAGGTACAATAGACCGGGCGCAGACGGAATAATACTGGCAATGCTACAATCAGCCAAGGATAGCATTTGAAGATGGCTAAAAGCCCCTTACGAAGCTGGAATAAGACTGACTCTTGTAGAGGGAGGCAAAAGTCATATTTATACCGAAACCGGGAAGAAGGGGGCACATCCTACCAAAGGATTACAGACCGATAAGTCTCACCTCCTTCGCCCTGAAAACACTAGAGAGACTCATGGACGTCCACATCCGGGCATCGCTAGTGGGACATCAACTCTCGAATGCGCGGCACGTATTCCGTAAAAGCAAGTCAACGGAAACAGAACTACACGAAGTTGTACATCTTGTCGAGAAGACATTACAATACAAGCAATATACAATGGCTGCCTTCCTAGACATCGAAGGCGCTTTCAATAACGTGAACCCCGACTCTATCCTGTGCTCCTTCAACTTTTTAGGTATTGAGAGAGGCATCAGAGAGTGGATCGGGGTCATGCTAAAGGGCAGGACGATCACAGCCGAACTGAGTGGCACTCACCTCACTCGGACTGTGAAGGGAGGCACACCTCAGGGCGGGGTATTATCGCCCCTACTCTGGCTCACAAATATGAATGCCATATTGACAGATCTCAATTCGGGTGGAGTTAAAGAAGTTGCACACGCAGACGACGTAGTACCATACCCTGACGTTATTAGCGAAATAATGACAGGTGCACTGGGTCGCTTAAATAAATGGGCAAAAACCTGCGGACTAGGTATCAATCCCACTAAGACGGAACTTATACTCTTCACAAGAAGAACGAAGATACCACCCTTAAACATGCCTAGTGTAAACTGCATGGAGTTAAAACTAGCGGGGCGAGCTAAGTATCTAGGAGTAATTCTGAAAAAAAATCTCTCATGGAAAGAAAACATTGCAGAAAGAGTACGGAAGGCAATCATTGCATTCTACTCCTGCAGGAAAATATTTGGAAACATATGGGGACTACACCCAAGGATAATTATATGGGTCTACCCAGCAGTGGTACGGCCAATACTAAAATACGGGGCCCTAGAATGGTGGCCGGCACTTACAAGGGCATACAACAGAACGAAGCTGACACGGATACAACGGGCAGCGAGTGCGGGGCCGTGGGTGCAATGCGCTAATGCCCGGCGGCTGCCCTCAACGTTATCCTGAATATAATGCCGATAGGAGTGTTCGTGAAGGACTTTGCAGCACAGAGCGCGGTGAGACTGAAAGCAAGCAATTGCTAGAGGGAACACGGCGCGGGCACGGCAAGATTCTTGTGAGAAACGGTATAAATACAAATCATATCCAACAAGGGAAGACTGGAGCAGGGACAAAGTGGTAGTAGAGAACGAGGTGTCCCTCTACACCGATGGCTCCAAGATGAGCTGCGGCGTGGGGGCTGGGATCTCTTCTGAGAATTGGGGAATTGAAAAGGCTTTCAATATCTCAAACTCAGCGACGGTCTTTCAGGCTGAGTTACTAGCCAAAAGGGAAACAGTCGAACTCTCCTTAAGACAAGACCTCAGGGACACCAGAGACCGGATCTACTCTGATAGCCAAGCGGCTATAAAATCCCTAGCTGCCGAGAAAACAAACTCACGGCTAGTGGCAGAATGCAAGAAGGCCCTTAAAAGACTTGCTAATGAAAATGAGTTACAAGTAACTTGGGTACCGGGACACAACTAGATCCCAGGAAATGAAAAAGCAGATGAACTAGCCCGTGCAGGCTCGGCAGGGCTAAGTACAGACTTCGAATTACCGATCTCCCTAAACGCGATCCAGACAAGGACCCATGACCACTTCAAGCAGATAGCTAACAATGAATGGCTAAGTAAGAGTGAGTACAGAAGGTCAAAAGAATGTTGGCCGAGGTACGACAAAAAACGAACCAGTGAACTGCTATACAACAGCAAACGGGATATTAGCAAGATCACGGCGGTCACCAACGGACATTGGGCGATCGGATCGCACGAAATAAAGATGGGACTATCACAAAATACAATCTGTAGAAGCTGCAAGCAAACTACAGAGCAAAAGACACCGGAACATCTGCTCTGCTTTTGCCCAGCGCTGAATCACATCAGACTTCACCACTTTGGTGCCTACCAGATGGAGTCACTGGGAAGTATAGGAAGGCTGAGAGTTTCGGCAATCCTTGGTTTCCTTACTGACTCTGGTTGGTACAGATGATGATCAGGACCACCAATAACATGCAGAGGGAGTGAAACAAAAAGGAGCTTAGCTTTTATTGGAGGCCCTAGTATCGGGCCTCACCACTGTAATCTTACATTTTTTTAAATTTTCAATTTAACAGATTTGATTAATTTTAATTTGCTATTTTCTTAACCTATCGTTATATACTTCTTGTATCTCCTACCTCAAATGGTCCTTAATAATTCTAATCTAATATTTGTATGTGCCGTTTTCTTTTTTTAATATTACCTTATCTCCTATTTGGATGTCTAATTCTACTAGCTTCTTATCATAATTTTCTTTATTCTTTTCCTTATGCTCTTCTAAAATTATCCTATCTCTTTTATATGCTATTTCTAATTTATATTTTGTTTTCTTAGCATAATCATCTGTATTATGTAGTGAGTATATTGTATAGTCGCTATTAAAATATTTTGGCAATTTGCTTTTCTTACGAAACACCAGCTCATATGGACAATAATTAAGTGCCATTGAGGGTGTTGCATTGAAACAATAAACAAAGTAAGAAAACCAAACGTCCCAATCAGTTTTGTCCACTGATATATACGAACAAATATACTCAATAATTGTTCTATGGCTTCTTTCCACAGTACCTACCGTTCTATGGTGGTGCGCTGTAGTAGAGGTTATGTTTTTAATATTCAGGTGCTTACACAGGTCATTTATGATTGAATTCTTATACTCTGTTCCCATGTCCGTAGTGAACGTCTTCATTGGACCGATTTTTCTTGACATTTTCTTACATATTCCCTAATATCATGAGTCATATTCTTCAAATAATAGGCTCGCTTTATTTTTGATAACGTTTTAGTAATTCCTGTATGACCTCCTTGTTTGGGATTGTCTTGATTTGTTAGCAGTATTGCACCTATATCTTTCTTATTTTCTACTACGGTCACCGGCTTGTGTAGCGCTACTCTTAATGATTTTAAAATCTTATTGCCCATAACTTTCATAGATTCGATTAAAATAGTTTCAAATATCTTGTTGATTAATACCTAGTGCATAATGCCTGGCATCTTTTTCAAGCCTTTGGAAGAACTGACCTAAATCAAGGGTTCCAATGGTGTAAAGGTCGTCAACATTAATTCTTGCTATTAACTTCTTTCCATGTTTAAATAAACATTTATCGGTCATTATTAGCAAGGTCACTACTTTACGTACCTCGTCATTATAAATGCCTTCGTATACGTTGGGTTTAGAAGCACCGACTATAGTTTGCATAGGCAAACAATTTTTTTCTCCTGCGCAGGAATTTTTCTGCTTACTTTGTTGCCTGATAGTGACTTTCAGGACTTTAGCCTGTAATTCCTTGAGATCACTTATTGTGATTCTAGATAGGGCGTCTGCAACGAAATTGTCTTTTCCCTTTAGATACTCGACCGTAAAATAATATTCTTCTAGTTCAAGTCTCATTCTTGTTAGTTTAGAACTAGGGTTCACCATTGAAAATAGATAAACATATGGTCTAAAGTGTGTTATTGCCCAATGAATAGCTGCTTTTTTTTTCTGTTGTGCTTTTGTTACTTTCACCCTTAGTGAATGCTCTTGACGCGTAAGCAACTGGAATTTGGAGTCCATCTCCACACGCTTGTTTACTAGCATCTCTTATTATACAAACTTCTTTATTTAAATCTGAGTATTGCAGCAAAGTAGGTTTAATTAGCGCAGATTTTAAATGATCAAACGCGCGCTGGCAATCATCTGTCCACTCAAATTTAATATCTTTTTTACATAACCTTGTTATGTGACGGGAATATTCGGTGAAGTTCTTAATGAATCTTCTAATAATTGCAAAATGCAACGAAACGTCTAGCGCTGTCCGCATCATGTGGGACTGGGTGTTTTTTTATGACATCATATTTTTTTTGTCATCTTGCAAGATTCCCTTATCAGTGCATCCATGTCCCAAAAAAGGGACATCATCCATGAAAAGTGAACTTTTTTCAGGATGTGGCTTTAGGTTGTAGCTAATCAGTTTTTTAATCATATGCTTTTCAGAGCAACCAATGACTATTAGATCATCCATGTATAGGAATGCTTGTGAGAGTTCTAGTCCGGAGAATGCTATAGTCATCATTCTCTGGAACGAATTATGCGCTGTTTTTAATCCGATTGGTTATCGCTTAAAACGATATGAGCCATTGCTCGTTGAAAATTATGATACATTTCTGGAACTTTTTTCAAGTTCAATTTGGTGGAAACCCGACAGTAAGTTGAGACCGGAGAAGTATTTTGCTCTGCCTAGTTGATCCAAAATGTCATCAATTCTAGGGAGCGGAAACTTATCTGATAGTAGTTTTTTATTTATCTGACGATAATCTATGACTAATCTCCATTTTTTCTTATCCGAACCCGGGAGAGATTTTTTACGCACTAGCTCCACTATTTTGTTTTCCATAAGTTCATCTACCTGTTTTTTGATTTCTTCAAGGTGGCTCTGTGGGCATCTTTAATTTTTAATGTACACTGTTTCTTCGTCGTTAAGCCTAAAATTCTTCTTGTAAAAATTATTTGTTGTTATTGGTTCGGTTTCAAGTCCAAATGCATCACATTAATTCTGATTTGAATTGTACTGGAAAATGTGTTTTTAATTGATACAAAACTTCTGTTCGTGAATCCTTATTTTTTTTAATTACCTCGTAATTCGAAGGTGATTTATGTGTCAAATTTTTTATATTAACTAGCATAGCGGTACTTGTTGTGTTTAGTAAATGGAATCCTTATTTTTTTTAATTACTTCGTAATTCGAAGGCGATTCATATGTCAAATTTTATATATTAACTAGCATAGCGGTACTTGTTGTGTTTAGTAAAAGGACAAATATGTTTTTGGATGTTGCGACAGTGTTTGCAACATATATCCAGGTATAATTTTCTGGTTTGAAATTAAAACATGTTCTTCTATCGAGTTTAACTTTAATTTTCGGTCAACTTCGGACCTAGCCGGCAAAACTATTGTATTGTTACCGGAACTGAATTCTGTCGCGACATAAATTGAAATATTTAAATTATTAGGTCGCAAAATAAACCAATTGCATGATGGTTCACATTTTAATTATCAATTAAAGTTTTTTATGAAGTCAAGTCCTATTATTCCATCACATGGGATTGCGAAATTTGAATGAACAAAATGAAAATTATGTATTTTTTTTTTATATTCGACTTTTTTCATGTTATTTTAGATTGGAAAAAACACCTAAGTTAACATAAATGCTTATAACTAGGCACGGGGCAAGGACCCATATTGTGCGGTACGGCCGCGAAGCCATGCTTCGCACAATTGATGGCCTCTTAGCTCGTCCGCTCCCTTCTACCCCTCTCTAGCACTCTAAGAGCCTTCAGTACCTTAGCAGAGAAGGCCGCTGTCGCTTCCCACATCCTGGGAGTCTCGATCATTAGCGGCACCAACGTATCCACCCTAAACTCCGCTCCTGCTACCTCCTTCAGGGCGGCCCTCTCATCGTCGAATCGGCGGCACTCGAACACTACGTGGTGCACATCCTCGGCAACTCCAGATCCGCACTCCGGGCAACCATCCTCATCGTCATGGCCGAACCTCTTAAGGTAGCTACGGAAGCAGCCATGTCCGCTCAATACCTGGGTCAGGTAGAAATCCACCTGCCCATGCTTCCACTTCATCCAAGCCGCTATGTTGGGGATCTGTATGTGCGTCTATCGCCCTTTGGACGAGGGGTCCCACTTCGCCTGCCAGCTCCCGTAGCTCCTTCTTCTGACGCGCTTTTCCCCTCGGCCTTAGTTCCGCCTCCCGGTCCTTCATGTTCTCGCAGCGCACTCCGAATCTCCTCCTTTTCGCGGACCAGCTCCCTCATGGGGACCATGCCGGCTATCACCAGAACGGCGTCGTCCGAGACCGTCCTGAATGCGCTTGCCACCCTAACAGCGCACAGTCTGTATGTGGCCTCTACGCCCCTCAGGACTTTATCTCCGCCCACTCCGGCGCCGCATACAGAATCTGGGAAGTTACGACGCTCGTCAGCAGCTTCCTGGTGATCTCCTTGGGCCCTCTTGTGTTGAGCAGTATGCGGGCGAGACCGGCCTTCTTCTGGGCATACTCCAAATGCTTCCTGAATGACAGCGGTGTGTCGATTAGGACTTGAGGTATTTCATCACCCTCTGCGATCTAATCACGGCTCCACCGACCCGGATCTCGGCCTTTTTCACCGCTTTTCTGCTCGAGTACAGGACTGCCTCTGTCTTGTGCGCCGCTAGTTCTAGGCCAGCGCTCGTAAGCCATGCCTCGATTGATCCGCTCGCTTCGTTCGCCAAGTCCTCCGCTGCGGTGCGCTCATTGGCGGTTAATACCACTGCCACGTCGTCAGCGAACCCGAAAACGGTAGTGCCACTGGGCATTGGGAGTCGCAGAGCCCCATCGTACATGGTGTTCCAGAGCAGGGGTCCCAAAACGGAGCCCTGGGGGACTCCGACTGAGACTTTGTATTCTCTGGAACCTATAGCTGACGCCACTATGTAGCTCCTTACTACTTTTAGTAAGTACTCTGGAATATTTAGGGCGACGAGGGACTCCAATGTTCGGTTCCAGTCCGCGGTGTTGAAGGCGTTCCTTATGTCCAGCGATACCACAAGACAGTCACTCTTGGAGCCGCCTTTCCACCTCTTGCCCGCGATGGCCGAACGGGCTATGTCCTTGACCATCTCAATGGCATCGAGCGTGGACCTTCCTCTCCGGAAACCAAACTGGCTCGGGGAAAGAACTCCGGACACCTCGATGGCAGCAGCCAGTCTGGCTGCCACGATCTTCTCGTACACCTTGCCAGTGGTGTCGGTCAGGCAGATCGGCCTAAAGGAGGATGGCTCCCCCGGCGGCTTGCCCGGCTTGGAGAGCAGCAGTAGCTTCTGTCTTGTCCACCTCTTCGGAAAGATACCCTCCTCCAGGCACTTGGAGTACATGGTGGTGAACTCACTCGGGTGAAGCGCGATAGATATTTTTAGAGCCCTGTTGGGTATAGCATCCGGCCCCGGCGCCTTCTTGTGGCGTACGCTCCTTCCTAACTGGATCACCTCCTCTTCCGAGACTTCGCAGGCGACATTGGGGAGCTCCACTCGGGAACAGCGCTCGTACGATGCCATCCAGCACCTCGGGGTCCGATGGAGCTGTGCTGCCAGCTCTCAGGCCCTTGACCACCATCCGGTACGCTCCGCCCCAGGGGTCGTCCTCCGCCTCGTCGCAGAGCTGCAGGAAACAATACCTATTTGCGCCCCTTATGGCCACTTTGAGGGCCTTCCTCGCATTTCTAAAGTCCTCGCAACACTCCAGAGCTCGCGGAGAGCGGTGCGCACGAGTCAGCTGCCTGCGGGCTCGATGGCAGGTGGATCTCAGATCGGCGATCTCGTCGCTCCACCAGAATACTGGCCTGTGACTTCCCCGAAACGACCCTCTCAGCCGCATGGTCTGGTCGCAGGCGTGCTCCAGCGCTGCTGCATTATGGTTTGCTGTCTTTTCGGCTCCACCCAGCTCACCTGTTACCATGCCTTCCAACGCATTTGTGAATGTCCGGATGCACAGCGCGTCCGGCCGGAATGCTTTTGCGGGCCGCAGTTCCGAGCTGGTACCCTCGTCAGGTACTCCGACAGAGCACAGGATCGCCTCGTGATCGCTCCTGGTGTAGACGTCGCTAACCTCCCATTTGGCAGAGTAGGAGATTGCTCTACTCGTGAATGTGAGGTCGATGATAGAGGCGGCTCCCATTCTGACAAACGTGTGCCGCCCCCCATTATTTAGGAGGATGACGTCAGTCGCGGCCAAAGCCTCCAGCACCACGCGTCCTCTGGCGTTGGTCAAGACCGATCCCCACTCCTGGGCCCAAGCATTGAAGTCGCCTCCGACTATGACATAAGCCCTTCCAAGTAGATCGCAGCTTAGGTCCTCAAGGATCGTAAACGTCTCCAGCGGGAGGCTAGGCTCCAGATAGTAGCTGTAGATTTGAAAGCCGTCAACTTCCTCAATCACGAATCCATCTGCTGCCAGGATGTTGGACATTCGCCGCTGGACGTCGCCACCGAGCCAAAGGGCCGCCTTGCCAGAGCGGTCCTTGACCCACTCTCCTCCCTCTCTAACCCTGTAGGGTTCGCTGATTATGGCGACATCCGCCCCTACCTCGCGCACCGACTGCGTCAGCAGGTCCTGCGCAGCCCTACAGTGCTTTAGGTTGAGCTGGATCAACTGCTTTTGAATCTTGGGATTCGGCCATTTGTGCCCGGGATCCCTTTCCTGCCCGGCTGGTGGTTAGCCTCTCCAGGGCCGACTCCTCCTTGTGACCTGCTTCGCCACACTTCATGCAGCAACCGCTTTTGTCCAGCAGGCTCTTACACCTGATGGCGATGTGCCCAAGTTCCAGGCATTTAAAGCAACGAGGGGGGCCCTCGCGTTCTCGCACTCTACATCGGGTCCATCCTATGCGGACCTCGCCTCGCCGCCTGACCTCCGACGCCAATGAGCTAGGCAGGCTGAGGACCGCCGTTTTAGTTTCCCCGTACCCGGGGGAGGAAAATTCGGATCCTCACTGCATCTTCACTCAGCTGATATTGGTCTGAGAAGGCTGTGCGGATCTCGCTCTCTGTCGTGATCGCGTCAAGGTTTCGAATCTCGGAGACGCAGACCTTCGACTCTTCCGTCAGTTCTCGCATTTCGGCCACGTCGCCAAGGACCTGAGAGATGCTGTCCCTCTTAGACTCTCGCTCTCGGACTCTCTCTGGCTACCTCTAGGAGCAAGTTACCCCTGGCCGTCCTACGCACCTTGCTAACTGCCCCTCCAAGGTCGGTCAACTTGCTGTCCTTCCTTCTAGTGACCAGCGCCAGGATCTCGCTGTAGCTTTTCCCCGTTGCCTCTACGATCACCGCGTCGGGGCGAGCTTTGCGGGTCTGCTTCTTCCTTCTGACCGCGGTGCTCCACGAGTCCCCGCCATTCACTGGCACGGGATCAGGTGGTCTTATTGGTCCTGCCGAGTTCCCTTTCCCGTGCTCTGGTGCCCGAGACTTTGCTTGGGGGGCTCGTTGGATATTCCGAATACCCCTCACCGATGCTGCAGCGGCTGTAGCCTGGGTTTGTGGGGCTCGCGTCCGCCCGGGGACTCCGCTACTCGCACCCGGGTCTGTCGGCTGGCTGAGCCTTCGCCACGGCTCCGTCTGGACTGCCCGGTCCTTCCTCCCTGCGGCAGCCATTTGTTGGACCTTGCTTACGCCAGGCTTGCCACCAGGCGCGGTCTGAGAGCACTTAGCGCAGACTTCCTCCCGAGCGTACGGCTCCCTAGGTTCCTCAGGCCCTTCGGCCGCCAGCTCAATACAGGATTTCAGCTTCCGCATCTCGTCAATCATCGACTTCATGGCGATGTTGATGTGGCGCACCTGCATGAACATCCACATGGGATTGCAAAATTTGAATGAACAAAATCAAAATTATGTGGGATAATGTATTTCTCTGTTTGTAGCTCGATTTGGACAAGGCCTTTAGACTTTATTACACCCTGTACAATACCTGCATATTTATGGTATTTTCTTCTTGAATGTTGGTAAAGGTGTCAATGTCTTCTTTTATCAACGAAATATCTGTTCCTGTATCTATTAGAAATGTAATAATTGTACCAGTGATTGAATTGTGAAAAGTCACAAACATATTGAGACCAAAGCTTATAGTGTGTACATTATGGTTAAATTGTGAGTCTCTAAAGGTGCTTGGGACATTCCTTGGGTAACCCCAGTGGTGTATTGGTAATGAAATAAAATGTTCTATAACATATTTATGCCTTTTTAAGAGATACTGGCATATCGAAAAATCTAATTACTATGGCAATTCTTGTAGCAAATTCAGGATCACCAGCTTCTATTTCTGGTACTATTTTGTCCAAAAGCTGTTAATCGTTCAGTTTTATGTCAAGATCTATAACATTGTCATCGTTTTCCATACTAATCTCTCGTAATAAAATGCTTCCTAATATAATCATTTTCGTTATCTAAAAGCGGCTTATCGTCAAGATCATTTTAATTTTCTTGTATTTAATTTTTTTACATACGTTTATTAATTTATACAATTATTTTTAAGTATTCAGTAAAAAAAATTCTGAAATATAATTTTTGAGTTTTCGTTTGATTGGTTTTTTTTAATCTTATCAAGGTCAGTCGTCTTGCTCAAATATTTTTTTTCAAGCACCTATCGTGCAGTTTGTTTATTTTGAAGAATATAATAATAATTATAATAATTAGTAGGATATTAATTAATCCGAGTTTAACATTTGAAGTCTCTATCTTGTTATTAAACCCCTTGCGGATAGAACAATTTTATAATTATATGGTGCATAACTATTATTTTATCTATTCTATTGTTATTCATGCGATTTACAAATTCCCTATCAAAGAGGAAGTCCAATGCGCAGTCCTCCAGATTAACAAGAAGGCAGAGGACACCCTATATCCCAGATACGGGAAGATGGCGTGGGGCATGGGTAGCGTCTATCTGCGCCTCAAAAAGCGCCATCCCGGGGATAAGGATGACCACACCCTGAAGGCAGGCGAGGTGGAGAAGGACCTAGGTCTGGAAACCATCGTTGACGCCGCCCAGAAACTAACGCTGGATGAGTCCGAAGAGGAGGAAGACGGTGACCTAACGATAGTAGTCAACCCTTCGAGGGCCCGGTACCCATGTCCCTAAGGGTGCTGCAGCTCAATCTCCATAAGAGCAAGGTAGCGTCGGCGGAACTCCTTATTGCCATGGAGCAAGGGTCCGCCGATGTCGCTCTAGTCCAAGAGCCATGGATTGCCTCGGGCAATACCGTCGCCGGACTAAAATCCTCAAATAACAACGCGTTCTACACACCATCGGTAAGCAGAAACAGAACCGCCGAAGGGTGTTCAAGCTAACCTTATGTTTCATTACAGCTCGGACGACCTGACTGTGGTGTTGCTAGAAAGAAAGAAGAAGCGCCTAATGGTAGTGTTTGGGAACGAGACACCCTGTATATTTGTTTTTGTTTACTAGCTTTGTCCGCGCTTATCAGCGGAATCAATTTGAACTTCCCGCCGCTGCACCTGTTGGAGAACTTATCTAGTAATTTTCCATAAACTTCTAACTCCTAACTGTAACTTGTGTTTATCTTCGACTAAACAAGCAAGCTTTTTTAATGCAATCAAACGCATGGCGGTCGTCTTAATCAATTCGGGTATCGAAAATTAACCAATAAATAAATAAAACAGTAACACTAGCGTATTCATTTATAAACATTAAAAAAGTGTTCCTTCGAGCTGGATCCGCCAGTAAAGCGTTATTTTTCGGATATTTAATTTGATTGTTGTTTTTTTTTTTGTAAACGGTGATCTAGACATTTCTTTATCGTTTCAATCGTTATCTTATTTCGATCACGAAGCGGAGTGTGATTCAACAACGGGGCTTCTGCAAAAGTCAAATTACTGCGGCTCATAATAACGCAGTCAAATTTGTTGATGACATTCATTCAGTGCAAACTATAGTGGTTCGCCTGGCGCAACTGCAAGAAAATTATATGCGGGTTATGCGTCTCTCGGAGGAGCTGTATGCGTTTCAGTCGGAACCAGATTCGGAAAACCCCGACGCCGATTTTGATGCATATGAGGAAAAACACTACGTTACACACGCCATTTTAAGCAACATTTTGGAGGAGTTACGATTTGAACTCCCATCTCAAAACAGTATTTCGGCCACTCTCCATGCAGCGGATGCGTTCCAAAGAATCCAGGTCGATTTTCAGTTCGAGCGAATCAAAATCCCAATATTTTCCGGTAACTATGAGGACTGGAAACATTTTTCGGATATGTTTACTGGATCGATCGCTTGCAATCCGAGCCTTACGGATTGCCAACGATTTCACTATTTAAAGTCGTACCTCTCCGCTCACATTAGTTAAACATATTCCGGTTACTAATGAAAACTACCGTGAAGCATGGGATCGCCTGGAACAGCGATATAACAACCAATCGCTAATTATCCGATCATTTCTAAACAGTTTTATGACGCTCTCCAGTGCTACAACCTCTAACATCAGTACAGTGCGTAAACTTGCCGATGGTGCAGATGAAGTTTTTCGTGGCTTACGCGCTCTTAACTGCGAGGAATGGGATCCCTGGCTAATCTTCATATTATTCTCAAAATTGAGACTCTGAGAAGAAATGTGTGACCATAAACCAATTTTTGAAATTTCTCAGCGCACGCTGCGACATTTTGGAGACTTTTCACTTAGCCCAAGCTCGCAGCTACAACGCATCACGCAGACATGCATCTAAGATGAGACGAACCTAAATGTACAACGTGCCAGCAGAATCTTCAATTGTTTAAATGTTCTCATTTCATCGCCCTCGACGTGGCATCTCACCGGGAGTTCCTCAAGTTGAAGAAGCTCTGTTTCTATTGCCTCAGCCCCACTCACATAGTGGAAAACTATACCTCAAAGCATACTTGTCGGATCTGCCGCCGCAAGCATTACTCTTTGGTTCATGGCTTGTCAAAGCCAAGTCAAAATGGTAACTACGTTGCGACAGCCAATGTGGATTGCCACGAACGACCATCGGTATCACAACAGGAATCTTCAATTGTCCATAACCAACAGCCAGTTCGAAGTCATTATTTGGCGAATGGACCTCCCATGGAAACCAATTCTACTCATCATACCCTGGAGAATATTCCTGCTGCAGGTTCGCACACTCTGGGGGAAACACTACAACTTGCAGGATGCTCCTGGACACTGGATCTACAATTACCTTGGCTTCGGAATCATTTGTTCAGCGAATAGGCGTGCGTCGAACGCACGCAAGGTTTTCCGTTCTCGGTCCCGCCGCCAACAGCGATGTCAACGCCGAAAAACGAGCTATAAAATATACGACTCGCATTTACTCATTTCTAGACGAACATGGGATAATGCGAGTAGGTGGAAGAATCGAGCAGTCTACATTAAACTACAAAGCCAAACACCCAATCCTAATACCAAAGGAGACACTACTAGCTGGACTACTTGTTCGACATTTTCATATCTCAAACCTACACACTGGAGTTGCTGCAACGTTTACGATGGTGCTTGGGTGCTCGAAATCTCGTCAGAAGAGCTGTTTTCCTATGTAAGCGCTGTTTCCTACAACGCAAAGGCACCAGTCGTCAGATCATGGGAGAGCTACCAATATCTAGAGTGCAACCTAGACACTGTTTCCAACATACAGGGATAAACTATGCTGGGCCGATTGCAATCAAGGAATCAAAGGGACGAACTCCACGGATCGGAAAAGCATGTGCATTATTTAATTAGTTTATAAAAAGAAAGTTATTAACTAAACCGAGACTTGGTGGCAAGAATTATGGCGCGGACAAAATGATGCGAGACTTCGAAATCAAATTTTGCGAGTGTCATATAGAGTCATATAGCTTAGCCTAGCTTGCTTATGCGAAGGTTGGGGAAGGCGAGGCGAATTCGCGAAGAGCTCGAGAGAGCTTTATTGCGTGCGTCGCGACGATCCGCCCCAGTAGCCACTTTTGAGGCGGCAGGTTGTCCTCTGCCACGATGACGAGCTGTCCCTCCTTCACATTGGTGAAGGTGCCACTTGCCTCGGATTTGGAGGCCCAGCACATACTCCCAGGACCATCGCCGCCAAAACGTTTGCTTGGCTGACGAGACAAGCCGCCATCGCCGCAAGCAGCTGAGACCCGCCTGGTCCGGGGTCCGCAGTGCTGGTGCTCGATTCAGATGCGGACTGTCCCCAGCTCTTCTGCGTTGAGGAGTGCGCTGCCCACCGCTCGTAGGAGTAGGTGCTTGGCAGTTTTCACACCTGCCTCCCATAGTCCGCCCATGTGCGGAGCCCGAGGAGTTGTGAACTCAAATTTGCTTCTGCTTTTTGATGCGAATTCGCGAATCGCGTCCTCTTGCTCCTCGAGCCTTTCGCGAAGAGCCTGGAAATGGCGACTCGGATTTTCAGTGTCGTATAAACAGGGCCACAGCAATCAACGCCACATATTGCAAGTGGGCGGAGAGCACGGAGTCTTTCTGTGGGAAGATTTCCCATAATTTGAGTCATCAGTCGGGGCTTTTATTTAAAACAGCGCACATACGATCAAACTGTCTGACTGCAGAGTTCCTGAGCGTTTATGGTCCAAATACGCTCACAAGTGCTCGAGGACCGACATAAAAATTTGTGTGGTGCAGATGCCGGACGTAGCTCCGCACAAATTGGGAGCGTTTCGTCAACAGCAAGGGAAACTTGGCATCGTAAGATAAAAGAGCGTTCGCAACAACGAAAAATTGCACCAAGTGCCCGCGTCTTCATGGATGAATAGGTTCAATCGCTGAAGACTTGGGCCGACCTTGGAACCTTTATGAACTTGGTTTCTATTTGATACTCGTGATTCTGAATTATTTCGACGATCTTATTAAATATTTCATCATATTCAGTCGGTGACAGAGTTTTTCGAAAACTATACTCTTGTCTTTACATTTTCTTACAAAGTGGAACATATAAGCGAACACTCTCAGCAGTTTAAGAGAATCCTTCGATGACGTCTAGCAAATCGGAAGTTTGCACCGCAGCGGTCAGTCCGACCACAGTCTTTCTTGCTTCCTGACGCAATGAACATTTTTGGGCCAGTTCTCCTCCTCGTCCTTTAAAAACTGAGGTCCCGTGAACCAGATCGACTGTCCAATTTCGTCGACGTCACAACCTCTAGACACTATATCTGCTGGGTTCTGCTTCGTTAGACCATGCCGCCATGTAGCCTGTCCTGACCATTCTTGAATCTCCGCAACCCTGTTCGAAACGAATGTCGACAACGATGATGGATGAGATCGGATCCAATGGAGAGTGATTTCCGAATCCGACCAGTAAACGATTCGTTCGATAGGGACATTTATTAGCGGTTTGATTCTCTGGCAGAGATCTGCGAGAAGGTGAGCGGCACATAACTCAAGCCTTGGGAGCGTTTTTGTCTTGAGCGGCGCTACTTTCTACTTTGAAGTCAACAACGATAATTTGTAACCTTCAGCAGATTTGCTTCGAATGTAGACGCAAGCTCCATAGGCTCTCATGGATGCGTCGGCAAAGGCATGTAATTGCACCGGTGACATCGGATCAGTATGCACATACCGAGGAATAGCTATCTTATCCAATTGAGACAAGGTGTTTTTTAGCATATTCCATGCAGTTTCTAAATGCAGCGGAATTGACTCATCCCAGTCTAACTTCTTAAGTCAAAGTTCCTGCAATAGGATCTTTCCTTTTATTACGATGCAACTTAATAAGCCGAGGGGGTCAAACAGCTTGGATGTTACCGATAAAATGTTCCGTTTTGTCGCTCGGAGACCCATGACAGAATCGTCAATTTTAAAATTTAAGGCAATCGCTAGGCAACCAAGATATTCCTAACGCCTTAGTTGACTCGGAGTCCGAGATAGGTATCGACTTAACTGTGCTCTCAGATGCAGACTGAGTTTGAAAACCACTTTGTCAATTCAAAACCTGCTGTTTGAAGAACCTGAGACACTTCAGACTTGATTGTCCCTAGCTCTCAAGTTGCAGCACCAGTTAGCATGTCATCGACGTAAAAAACGGATCCAATTACCTCGGCAGCTCTAGGGAATGAAAGTTTCGCAGATTCACTCAAACTTTTTAAACACCGAATAGCTAGAAAAGGGGCTGGTCCAGTACCAAATGTAACGGTGTTGAGCTCGTATAATCTCAAGATTAAGAGGGGTCTCTTTTCCACACTATGAGTTGAAACTGCCTAATCCGCTTCGTTAACCATCATTTGGCGATACATCTTTTTTACATCGGCAGTCAGGGCAACCTGTGCAGCCGGAAGCGGAGTAGAGTGGAGTACAACTCTTCTTGGATTGTCGGTCCCACCATCAAGATGTCATTTAAGGCCACCTGAGTCGATGTTTTGAACGATGCATCGAATACAACGCGCAACTTTGTTGACGTACTTTGGGGCCTCAACACACATTGATGGGGAATGACATAATGCGGAGTGGAAGGAATTTTGTTGTCTACGTACCTGTTGTTATTGACCTATGGCGAGATATTCTTCCATAAATTCCAAGTACATGGTCTTTAAGTCAGGATCTCGAGACAACCTTCTCTCAAGCGACAAAAACCGCCGTTTTGCAACTTCAAAAGAATTGCCTAACCCCTTAGGGTCAGATTTAAACGGCAGCCTTACTTCAAATCGACCTGATGGCAATACCTGAGTAGTCTTCCTGTAGTACTCTTCACATAACTTGTGCTCAGGCGACAGAATTTTCTTTGGATTTGGAATTTCCTCCAGTGACCAAAATTTCTGTAGCGTCTTGTCGATCGACACTAACGATTCTTAACTACAACTGAAACTATTTACAACTTGCTTCGGGACTGCAGATTTATATTTCCCCGAGACAAACCAACCAAACCAACCAACGTTTGAAGAGTTGGATAGTCAGGACCTTGTTTATAACCGGTGATCGATTTCAAGATCCAGAAATCGAACGAGAACTCACTCCCATTGATTCGTGACTTCATCACGGTGTGTATCTTTTTCTTGACTTGAGAATTGGACTCGCCAATACCAAGTAAGTTGATACACGAGTCCTCTCTACGAATCTGTAAGCGGTTCGCAAATTTTTCCGTTATAAAATTCGTTTGAGACCCAGAGTCCAGAAGTGCTCGGGCTAAAACGTATTCACCGCTTTTCGTGCGCACGCTTACGATTGAAGTAGCCAAGATCACCCTGTCCAATGACTTAGCATGCATAACATGTGACGTGGAGGGCTGTTCTTGGTTAAAGGGAGGAGAAATATTCTCTTGAAGGGGTGGCAACGCTAAACTTTTATCAGGCACTGTGTATCTGTGTATCCATTTTTGTTTGGTCACTAGGCCGACTGTATTTAATACCAAATATATCAACATTGCGTTCGAAATTTTTGTATCATCTCCTATCGATAGCAGAGAACCGTAAATCGACGAAACAGTGTCGATAAGATTTCTCAAGGAGGATGCGGATTGATGCGATATTTTTGAAAGACTAAACAATGTTGAAATATTATTCATAAAGATGAGGCATTCGTTGTCGTAAACCTTTTTTAAACTGGCCATCGCCTTTTCGTAATTACTCTCGGTGACTTGGTAAGCTTTAATTGTTCATAAAGCTTCACCAGAGAGACATGAAATTAAATGGTTAAATTTTTCGATAACTGGAATGCTGGCATCTTTATGAACCAAAGTTTCGAAGAGGCTAATAAAATTTTTAAATTCCGAATAAATTCCACTAAATTTTGGCAATGCCAAATTCGGAAGTCGCGCACGAGTTGGTGCTACAGCAGCTGATCCCGGAGTTTCGCTGCTGGCTGCTGTCCTAATGGCAGATAATAATGACAATAATTTTGCCTTGGTCACGATGCTAAGTTCTTCCAATTCGTCGCCATATTCATCGCCACTATCTATTTCTTCTATCTGTTCTTGTATTTGATTTGCCTTGTTAATTGAAGCATTTAAGTTTTCGAGTCGACATTTCAATTCTTCTTATAAAATCGGAATCAAACCCTGTTCCAGCCGCTCGTTTAATCGGCGAATGGTTCTGACCCGACTTTGGAGCTTGCTTTCTCCTCCAGAAGAGATTTATTTTTTGTATCCTGGCTCATTTTTATGAATTAATTAAATTAATTTTCTCAAGAATGATAATAATGGCCGAAAATTATTGTTTAAATATAATTATAGCTTTCGAATTAAATATAAATAATATCAAATAAACATTCAATTAAAAAGAATAAATATATATATATATATATATATATAAATATTCTTTTTAATTTAATAAATATTTAATATTAATAATTAATTAATTAATATTAAATTAATATTTTTGTTTGTTCGAAAAGTCTATTACATATTTTTTCTGATGACAAATAATTTATTTAATTGAAACGAGTCACGCAGTATCAATATTAATAGTGGGTACAAGTGACGCCGAAAAGTGTATACCCGACAAATACAGGGTAGCGCGTCACTTGGCGGTCCGCCAATCAAATGACCGAAAAAGAGTATACCCGACAAAAACAGGGTAGCGCGTCACTTGGCGGTCCGCTAATCTAAGCGCGCCAAACTAAGAGAGCCCAACAACAACAACGACTGCACCGGCACACAAGCGAAAGCGAAAACAAAAAAGTTCACCGCTGCAGCTGCTAGTATATAAGGCTTTATGTTATGGTGCGCAAGCTTGGATTAACTTCCCAACTATTAAAGCGAGTTCTAACGAGATAGGAGGGGAAGGGGGCGACAGTGATTGCAATATTATACAATAAATAACATAAATAAATGTTGCGTCCAAGTGCGATTCAATTTTATGTATGAATATATGAAAATTTTAGACAATATAATTGAATAAATTAATCATGCAATGTTGCTCTACTATATAAATACGTATGTGCCAAGAATTGAAAGCGAGGTGCAATATTTCAGCACAAGACAATATACAATTAATTTTTTTCACACTCCAGCTTTCAATTTTTTGCACAAATACCTCTGATTGGCGATATATGTATGTATGTATATGTCGGCGGCAAGGGTATGTCGGTCGGTAACAAGGGTATGTTATCCATGTCAACACTGTTGATAATTGACGCAGCTGCACAGCGAGTTCCGATCGGTTCGAATACCCAAGTTCCACTAACTGACCATTTCAGCATACGCGCTCACGTCATAAACTCACTCAAGTCAAGCGTATGCAGCCATCTCTGTCTTACTCAAGACTCTTGGTATCTTACCATCGAACCTCACTCAGCAGCAGAGCGTCTCTGCCTCTGCTGCCGTGCTTTCGCTCAATATCAGCTAGTAAAGCAGAAGCAGGGAATTCCCCGAATCCCCAATTTACCAGAATGCTACATTTACTAGGAATCACACCGCGACACGGCCTTCCTGACCTATCACACGTCCTCGTGTGCTACATCCACCACCCATGTCCAAGTCACATACCAGACTCTTTTAATTATGGTATCTCTTAGTTTTAATAACATAACTTTCTCTAACAATTTACAAACTTACAGAGCCGCTTACACAAGCATTAACTGACAATTTTTCTTATCTAGGAAACACAATTTCCTTTCGTTTACAAACATAATACTTTTTCAACTTCATGATCTTATTCATATCATTTAATTCTAATCAGAATTTTCCAATAATTCAGATTTTACATACTTAGATTTGTCTCTTAGTTTCTCAATTTAATTTTGTGTGCACACTTACACCCAATCACCTTGACCCCCGCCATAACACTTCTCATCCCTGTGAGACAGCTGTTATGGTGCGGTCCTCAATTCCCCTCTTGGGACACAGGCGCACGCTTACTAACGTCGTCTTTTATTTCGTTCCCCTCCTGGGAATCGCCATCACTGAGGCCATCGAATTCTTCGTTTAATTCGTTAATTATTTGTCTGCTTGGTAGCGCTCTTAGCCATTCATGAGAATATTTATACGTTCGCTTATTAATTAATGATTTTAGTTCATATCGATAGCCGTCTAAAACTTTGATCACCCCAAATGGACCTTTAAATTTGGGGTCAAGCTTTGTCTGATGCCGTTCTTCGTTTTTCAGCAAAACATGATCACCTACGTTATGCTTCATAATCTTTGCCTTATTTTTGTCAAATCTTTGTTTGTCATATCTTGCATTATTTTCCATGTTTTCCTTGGCTTGAATTCTAATCTGTTCTCTATCTACATCATTGTCTTCTTCGTTTATTGACAATAAACCAAAAGGCCTAGCTTCTTTTCCTATTAATAGCTCTAAAGCGCTAAACTTGGTGACTCGATTTGCAGTACAATTCATGGCCAGTTGTACTTCAGCCAATGCCTCCTGCCATGATCTCTGACTCGTTTCAACTGCTGTCAGCATTGTCTTGAGTGTCTTCATCACGCGTTCAACCTGTCCATTTGCCCTACTAGCTCCCGTAGCGATCAAATGCAGCTGAATCTTTTGAGCGGAACAGAAATTGCGGAAGCCTGAGCTAGCAAAACAACGACCTTGATCCGCTATTATTCTAGTTGGCAATCCAAATAGCGCCACAACCGATTTCACAGCTTTAATACAGCTTTCGGTGTCTATATTCAGTGTGTGGTAAAAATAAACGAACTTGGTGAATGCGTCTATTAAAACAATGACGTATTCTTTTAAGTCGTTTTTGCCACTCATTTTTCCCGTAATGTCGATGTGAACTGTGTGCCATGGTATCTCTATCTTAGGAATTGGATGCAATTCTGCCTGGACCTTTCCATTTGTGGGTTTTGCTAGTTTGCACGTGATACAATTTTCCACAAATCTACGTACATACTTGGTCATATTCTCAAACCAGTAATATCCATATACCTTATCTAATGTTTTTTCCCATCCCAAATGCATAACAGATTCGTGTACGTGGTTGATCACTGCCCACCTAAATGCCCTTGGAATTACCGGCAAGCACCTTGTTTTACCATTCCTCTGTATTTTCCTATGCAATATACCCTTTCTCAATTCAAATGTTTTATTTAAATTTTCCGGTAACTAGTTATTACGTAATTTGGATGAAATATTGATTATTTCAGGATCGCGCTGCTGTTCGGACACCAACCAATTGTCGGTCACTTCAGTAAGATTAATACGCTTCTCAATTATTTTATCCACACACTTATTTCCTTCTGACAGTGGATTTCGGGAAAGGAAATCGACATGCGCCATTCGCTCCCCTTTTCTATATTCAAGATCGAAATCAAATGACTGTAAAAACCCCCACCATCTATGCACTCTCGGTGTTAATTCCATTTTGGTGCGACTGGCCTTTAAAGAGTTACAATCAGTGTAAACGACAAATTTACGACCTTGTAAATAATGCCTAAAATGCTTCATAGCATTGACAACTGCTAAAGTCTCGAGTTCGTACGAGTGGTATTTTGCTTCTGCCGGAGAAGTACATTTGCTATAATACTCCACTACATAGGATTTATTTTCGATTTTATGTAACAATATTGCCCCGTAACCGATGGAGCTGGCATCTGTGTGCAATTCTATTGGATATTGTGGATCAAATATAGTTAATACTGGGGCCTGTGTCAATACACCTATTATTTTCAAACGTATTTGTTCATGTTCTGGCAACCAGACAAAATTAGCATTATTTTTTGAAGTAAGCGTAAACAATGGTTTTAATATTTCGGAAAATTTGTCGAAAGTAAGAAGCTAAACCAATAAACTGTCGTAATTGAGTAACAGTTTCCGGAGGTGGCAACCCTATCAATGCCTTGATCTTTTGTGTATTTGGCCGAATTTCTCCATTCGTTATTTCAAACCCAAGGTACTCGATTTTAGTTTTAAGAAACGAACATTTCGTTATATTAAATGAAAATCCGGCTTTACTTAAGGTGTCCAACACTATCTTTAGTCGTTCTAACGCTTCATCTTTTGTTTTAACTACTACCATAACATCGTCAATGTAAACAATTGCGAATGTGTGTGCCAACGGACCCAGGGCTTTTATTATTGCACGCTGAAACACAGAAGGTGCGTTCTTCAGACCAAAGGGCATGGTTAAGAATTCGTAGTGTCCATCGGGTGTAACGAAGGCCGTTCGCTCAATTGAATCTGGGTGTACAGGGATTTGGTAAAATCCACTTGCCATATCTATACACGAAAAGTACCTTGCACCACGAAGACGAGCTATTTGATCCGAAATAAGACGCAAAGGATATTTATCGGCAATTGTATTGTCGTTTAAAACGCGGTAATCTACACAAAGACGATCTGTGCCATTTTTCTTCTTAACCAGCATCATGGGACTAGCAAATGGTGAGCAGCTGGGACGAATAATTTTTGATGTAAGCAATTCATCAATTTTGCACCGAACGTGCTTCCTCTCATCTTCGCTAAGCCTATAAGGTCGGCGTTGCACAGTCTTTTGTGGATCTATTAGCCTAATTTCTAATTGACCTGTCGTCACACGAGTCATTGGAATTCCGTCAATAAACCCATCAGAGTGACATCTCAACATATTGTTTAATATCGTCTTATCGGAATCGTTTAAATTGGTGTCAGAATTTATGATTTCTTCATACTTCGCTAGGCTCAGAACATTTACTCTTTTTGTCTTATAAAAGCAAAATTTATCTGCATCAATTGATACACCAAAGCCCAGGCCTAAAACTTCACGGCCAATCAACACGTCATGCTTCAAATATTTGTCCATAACTACATGTAATAAAACTTCTAAACAATATTGTTCAATATTAATATTACTCAGAACTTGCAATGTGCTACAAATTGAATCGTTACTTATGCCATTTAAAGTTACAATATTGTTAAATCGTTTTCCGGTGAATTTATCCACAACACTCTCCTTGACCAGTGAACATTCGGCTCCAGAATCAAAACAATATGGAATAGACTCACCGGATAAGGTAATTGTTCCACTTGGTGGAGCTACGGTACAAACGTCAACTCGCCTCTCGTAGCTCTTGCTGTTTCCACCAGTACGATTTTTGGGGCATACAGAAGCCACATGTCCGTTTTCAGCGCACTTAAAACATTTAATCTTTGATCGATCCTTCACTCCGGCCGTGCTGCTCACGCTATAACTCCTTTCTGTTGGGGTTGATGCTTTCTCCATTCGAGAGCGGCATTCTGCATATTTGTGGCCAGCCTTTCCACAAAAATGGCACTTCACCTGCAACTGCATTCTTGTTTTCTTCTTATCCGGACCCGTCGAATATCCATCCTCCTCGTGGATACGCTTCTTGAAAGCGTAAGCCTGTAGCTGCTGCTGCAGCTCATTACGAGTCGTCACATTCGTTGTAAACAGCCAACGCAACAAATTATTGTCAATTTGAGCCATGTGAGCTAACGCTACTGATACCGCAATCTCCTCCAAATTCTTTGCCTTCCACTTAGAGAGCAATAGGGTGACAATGCGACTGCCGTACTCAACGAAATTCTCTCCAGTTTTGGGACGTCCGTTCAGAATGTTCATCAGTATGGCAGAAGTTGTCTCAATGCCCACGAAACGTTGGATGAAGAGTTCCTTAAACTGCGGCCATGTGATGCCAGCGAAGCATATTTGGGACAGCCATTGCGATGCACTGCCTTCTAATGCTTTGCTTAACGCAATCACAAGCGTACTGCCTTCGAGAGCATTATCCGCAAAAATTAAGTCCACTGTAGTACACCAAGCTGATGCATCTGCTCGAGCTGTGTCAGGGCAAAACTTGGGTAGAGTGACGTGGAGTGCTCTCCCGTCTATTGTCGGTGCTCTTGGTGCCTGCATGGATTTTATTATTTCCATTAAATTCCGATTTTGTTCTTCTAAGGCTGCCCTATATAGACTAGAGCTGTCCTCTTTTGGCGGAGCCAATTCCACTTCTGATGTCGGCGGCAAGGGTATGTCGGTCGGCGGCAAGGGTATGTTATCCATGTCAACACTTTTGATAATTGACGCAGCTGCACAGCGAGTTCCGATCGGTTCGAATACCCAAGTTCCACTAACTGACCATTTCAGCATACGCGCTCACGTCATAAACTCACTCAAGTCAAGCGTATGCAGCCATCTCTGTCTTACTCAAGACTCTTGGTATCTTACCATCGAACCTCACTCAGCAGCAGAGCGTCTCTGCCTCTGCTGCCGTGCTTTCGCTCAATATCAGCTAGTAAAGCAGAAGCAGGGAATTCCCCGAATCCCCAATTTACCAGAATGCTACATTTACTAGGAATCACACTGCGACATATATGTAAATATATTCCAGCTGCCACTTTCCTGTACGTTGTTGATCCCTCGTTAAAGGCACTATAACGCTTGAAGTGCACTTATATATTTATGTATGTATGTATATCTGTGTCACTGTCACTATTATTTTTGTTTTTTAATATGTTGCCAATTTTATCCTAGTCCACCCCATGAATTTTTTAATTTGTTTATTAATAAAAGTTATTAACTAAACCGAGTCTTGGTGGCAAGAATTTTGGCGCGGACGAAATGATGCGAGACTTCGAAATCAAATTTTGCGAGTGTCATATAGTTCTTGCCTCGCCTAGCCTTCGCCAACCTTCGCATAAGCTTAGCCTAGCTTGCTTATGCGAAGGTTGGCGAAGGCGAGGCGAATTCGCGAAGAGCGCGAGAGAGCTTTATTGCGCTCTCGCCTTCGCCCTAAACTAACTACACTAGACTTCAAAAATTTCATATCAGCCAAAAGCATGGTCCGCTATTTTTGTCTGTTAGTGATCTGCCTACAAAAGCCTTCATCGACGCCAATCAACGAATTATTGCTCGCCGAGCGAAGCCCACTGAGCCTTATTCGAAGAACGGAACCACTTTTAATGGCAGCAAGCAGACTCTAAGTGATATGAGACGCCTGGCCATCGAACAAGAAAAGGATGGAAAATTAGCTGGATTTTTGCCAATAAAGGCATTTCTTGACACTTTATACCTCCTTCTGCTCCCCATTTTGGCGGGATGTGGGAAGCCGGAGTCCGCTTCATCAAACTTCATATGCGACGATTTTTGGATCGAACGGCTCTAACCTTCGAGGAACTCTCAACTGTATTGACGCAAATTAAAGCCATTCTGAATTCGCGCCCACTGTGTCCCAATGGGGATACTTCCTTGGATCCGCTGACTGGAGCTCCATACACAGCACTACCTGAACCCTGCCGTTTGGATACGCATATTAATCGATTGGAGAGGTGGCATATGGAATACCTGACATCGATTCACGAACATACCAAATGGCATCTAGAAACAGAGAATTTGAAGATCGACACGCTGGTAGTCATCAAGGAACCTAATCTACCACCCTCCTCCTCCTAACTGTAACTTGTTTACATCTTCGACTAAACAAGCAAGCTTTTTTAATGCAATCAAACGCATGGCGATCGTCTTAATCAATTCGGGTATCGAAAATTAACCAATAAATAAATAAAACAGTAACATTTGCGGATTAATTTATAAACAGGTACCTTTCTGTTACATGGCACACGATAGGACAGCTCCACCGGAAGAACTCAGGAGTCTGGTAGAACCCGGCCCAAAGGACCAGCAACTGATCGTGGGTGCAGACGCCAATGCGCACCACAGCGTATGGGGAAGCCCCGACATAAACGACAGAGGTGAGTCGCTTTCAGACTTTATTTTCTCTACCAATTTAGATATAGCAAACGTCGGGGAGGAACACACCTTTGTGGGCCCCACCTCGTCCAACATGCTAGATATAACAATCCTAGCGGGACAAAGTACCATGGTATCAGATTGGACCACAGGTACATACAGTTTCAATGCGAGTACGATCACTTTTCAAAACCAATAGTCTTTAGAAAGCCCCGGAACACTAAATGGCCAAAGTTTCAAGATATAATCTCTCGTAAACTCGCGACTAGTCCGGCCACAATAAAATCCGATGAAAACATAGAAAAGTCCTTAGAGACCCTTTCAAAGGAATTACATATCACGCATCATTCCCGATTTCTAGAAGCAAGAAAAGGACCAGACCACCCTGGTGGAACAAGAACCTCTCGCTCCAACGCGATACCCTCAGAGAATTCTTCAAGCTCGCCAAGCAGGCGAAGGATGATATAATCAAAGAGGAATACAAAATCCTGCTAATCCTGAGGGCAGCGAAGAGGCCCTAACAGCACTAATGCAAACGCACTTCCCAGGTTGCACAGAGATCGCCGATGCTAACACGCACCAGGTACTACATAGCAACCAGGGAATAGCATCTCTCAAATAAACTCATATCCTCTAGAAGAATTCACTGGGGTATAGACTCCTTCGCGGGGATAAAAGCGCCAGGACTAGATGGAATATTTTCAGCCATGCTGCAGGCGACCAAAGAAGTCATCACTCCATGGCTATACGCAATATACACAGCTTGTTTTAGTACGGGCTATATCCCAACCCAATGGAGGACCTCAAGGATTGTCTTACTGCCTAAAGCAGGAAAGAGCAGCCAAGTCAGTCCAAAGAACTACAGGCCGATAATCCTCACTTCGTTTCTACTCAAAACGCTAGAAAAGCTGCTGGATCAGGAACGATGTGGGCAAATTACTGTCAACCAACCAGCATGCATACATAAAAGGGAAACCAGTGAAGACGGCTCTACATTCGTAAGAAGCCACCATTAAGAGGGCCCTGCACAACAAGGAATATGCGCTTGGAGTCTTTGTAGACATATCGGGGCATTCAACAATGTAAACAGGCTGACCCGAAAACACAAGTCAAATACCTGAGCACTCTTTAAGACAGAAAGCTGTCATGGAATCCCAATGTACTAGAGAGGGTGAAAAGGCCACCATTGCTCTATAGCATCCAAGATGATGCTCAGCAGCACATGGGGCCTCTCACCCGCTCTGATGCACTGCGTCTACATATCGGTGGTGAGTCCGACTCTGAAAAGAGGACCTACAAAAAGCTTATGGGGAGAACCCAGCGGCAGGCACTGCTCTGCATATCTGGGGCGCTGAGGTCAACCTCCACAAAAGCTCTAGAGATGATACTTGGAATTGATCACCTGGACATCCAGACGCAACTGACCGCGGGGAAGGCCACACAGCGCCTAGTAGCGCTAGGAAGTATGTCAACAAAACAGTTCAATTTTTCGAACCATGAGCAGTGTATCTGACTACATGACGCCTATAACTTGCCCGGATGTGAAAACATCAACACCTATTCGTAGACAGTCAGGCGTTCGTAGTCATGTATCTATGCAATCGTCAGCGGTCAGTTCCAAAAATTTACTGGCAAGCAGGGACGCACTAGATATCCTGAGCACGACAACGTTAGTGCGGATCAACAGGGTTCCCAGCCACCAGGGCAAATAGGGAATCGAAATCGCAGACGAACTGGCAATGGAAGGTGTTGGACTGGCTATTGATAGAACAGAAAACGTCCCAGTCTCTCTAAGAACGCTTCAAGGTGAGTTAGAGAGGCGGGCGCACGTACGAGAAAAAAACAGGTGGAGAGGAAACTCTGCGACTTGCAAAACAACTAAAATAATGTGCAAAGAGAGCAATGACAAACTGAGCCACTACCTACTGCATCTATCCCGAATAGACTGCAGACTACTACTGGAAATGCTTACGGGCCACTGCCATCACTGGCCATCACCAACAACGGCAACTGCAGGAAATGCGATGAATCTGCGGCACCGAAACCTTGGAGCATCTCATTTGTAAGTGCCCAGCCCTAACGCAGGCAAGAGTAAAGCTCTTAGGTGCCCCAGTACTGGCATCACTAGTAGATGCCTCCAAGAGGTCGCCAGGTGAACTACTTGCCTTCGCAAAAACTACCGCGATCCTAAAGGATTTCAACATCGCGTAAGATTCTCCAGACCATGTGAAAAACAACATCCGAATAAATAAGGGCCATACTGGCCTATGATTGGCCCCACAGGAGGGCCGTCCGGTTTAACCTAACCTACAATATATTGAATTGAATTAAAGTGAACTAAGTCCGTTCAAGCTTTACATAATCCAAGAACCTAAGAAATTTTCTCACATTCTTATTGAGTTGAATTGAATTCATATTGAACTTCAATTGCAAAGTTTCTCTTGAGTCCGTCCGCAATGTCTCATTGGAGATTAGTTATCCAATATGTCTGAGAAAAAGTACCCCCGACCCGTTTTTAACGAATTTTTTTTTTATTTTTAAATATAATTAGTAAAGCCTCAAAATGTTCCATAAATATTAAATAGAAATATTTTTTCACTAAAAATACTTTATTATTTTTTAATTATAATACTGTAAATTGTCTACAACTTCTCGTTTTCTTTCATATATAATGATGTGGGCTCTTTACCGACTTTAGTAAAAATTCTATATAATCAACAGCGATAAATAATTTTCGCTGAGTAAGTGCAACAATCTTAAGGGAGTCTGCACTTTTACCAAGAGAACGAAAAAGAGCCAATCGATATGTCATGTTATTTCGTTCTTAGTCAGGTTAAGTAAAGTGAATCATGAGCCAAGACCACCTGGTCTTGTAGTTTAAATACCGTAAATAAGGCATACTTCAAATATAAAAAATATGCTGAGTTCATATAAGGGTCAGAAAATTAAACCGCCCACGCCGCACTAGGTCGTCCGCAAACAACAAAAACTCTGAGTTCTTAAGGCATTTGCCTATATCGTTAATGAAAAGAAAAAAAAGAAATGGGCCTAAGGCACGCCCCTGGGGAATGCCAAAAGTCGCTATATAAGGATTCCAAAAAAATTACCATGTTAAGCGTGTGGGCGTTACGATAGAAAGATATTCTTATCAGCCTTGAAGAGTGTAGAGCCTATTTTTTTTAGCTTAGCCAAGAGTATAATATAGCTCACTTTGTCAAATGCTTTCAAGAAGGAATTAATGCAAAAATTTTACAATACAGCCAAGTTGCTAAGCTTTGAAATTGGTCTGTAATTATATTTTTAGCAAATATGGGGTTAACAAATTCCAGCTTTTTTCTCTGAATAAATACACCACTGGAGAGAGATTTATTAAATATGACTATAAATGGCTCTGACAGAGCGCCAATGCAACTTTTATTTATAAAAGATGATAGGCCAACACAATCGAATTTCTCAGAGTCATTAAAATTCTCCGCTGCAAGGTGGCAGTTAGATTCAGAGACATATGGGCGATTGGGAGATGCAGTTGAATTTTTGACCGACATATGGGTCGGGATATGGGATGTTTATGTTTTTTTAGTTAACAAAAAGGCAGAAAGATCTCGGGCTACTAATTAATTTTTCTTTCACATCCGGTATATATTGACTGCATTCAAATTTATTTAAGAATTAAAATTCACGCTTATGTTGCTTGTATCTGTAAAAATATGCAGCATAACCGTTTTTTCTCGAAAGGTTTATAGAATTTCTTTCTTATATTCTTATATTTTTTAGCTCCTCCGTATACCAGGGTAATTTATATGATCCATGAACCCCTTTTTTCGTGTCTAAGAATAATGACTAAAAGATATGAGAGAAAGTTATCTTAGCAAATGTCCAAGTAACCCAATTATATCATTCATAATTAAGTTTACGTATCATTAAAATAAAAAAAATGAATTTGAAGGTGAATGATATGGAGAGAAAAAGAAAGTAAATAAATAAAAATTAATAATGGCTGGTGGTGTGTATCACAATCCGAAACGGGATTACAAAATCTAAGTCTAGGAGCTTATTTAATTTGTTTAATACATAGCTATTCTGAACCAGTCCCAAGCTAAAAAGATCATCAATGACCAATATTTCATGAGGGAGATGGAAACCATTGCGGGAGAGTTCATACCCTGCACCCACACCAGCGGAGAGAGTTTGAAGTCGCCAAAGACAAAGATGTACTGTGAATCCTCCAGATCGTTATTGTTATAGCACTATTATATTGTCACCATGAGCCTTATAGAGTTCAAAGCTACTGCTTGGCGGTATATATGACCCCACCAGAAAAATTGTTTCCACATATTTGCATATTTTGCATTCCTTTTTGTGCCTTCTTCGTCTAGCTTTTGTTTGCGCCGTCGCAACAGCTAAACGTTTTATCTACCTATCTCCCACGCTCTCTCACTCTCTCGCTTTAGCTGTGCCGCTGCACTTCTTATCTCATCTGATCTCATTCGCTCTCCCGCTCTCTCGCACTCGCTGTTCATATCTCTGTTGTTATTTTTTCCAAGTACAAGTACAGTGGTAAGTCCTAATAATGTCCGGAAATATTGTCTGTTTCGTCAAAACCTGCCAAAAGGCAATTGCTGCAGGTGACCTTACAATCGGCTGCTGGCTGGGCGACAACGTCATGCACGCCAAGTGCATTGGAGTTGCAGCTCGGACGGTGGACGATGTAAGAAAAAACATCGGCCTGCGTTACTGTTGTGAGGCCTGTCGCGATGTAGAAAGGGAGATGACGTCTTTCATGCGGCAAACCAAAAGCGGTTTTAAGGACATTTTAACGAGTTTTCGTAAAACTCTTGATATGTTCTTGGCGCTGGACACCCAATTTAATAGCCTTACGCTATTAAATGAGTCTCCTAGGCGCAAAAAAATGTCTATTGGTGGGCAGCCCACAGACGGACCCCAACTACCTGCAACGGGCTCTCAGCAGCAGCCTCCCTCGGCACAGCCCTCAACCTCAGCATTAATTCCAAGAGTGCTGAGATCGAGCGCTAGAAAAGATTCGGTACCCGAATGTGCAGCGGGAGTGGCCGTACCGCAGGTGATTTCTGTTTTTTCCACGGTGGGTCGCAAATATTGACCCCTCAAAGTCCCGAGTTTAAAGATATATCTGCCCAAGGTGTCAGGCCCGGAATACCGGCCGACAATGGCACGGCAGATAGCCAATCTGCCGTGCCAAAAGCCCTTATAGCGGTTCCACCAACGAGACATATTTTTGTCTCGCGGCTCTCCCCTGACCAAACATCGGAAGATGTTCTCGCCTTTATACAAGGCAAAACCAGAGCCGAAAAAATTAAGATAAAGGTGGAAAAGTTCAAATTTTCTTACGCTAGGGACATTTCATCTTTTAAAATAAATGTCCCTAACGAGCTCTTTAACATTATTTGCTCTCCCAACTTCTGGCCAGAGTACATCGTTGTTAAGGAGTTCGAGGCAAAGAAAAAGAAATAGCGGCATGTAGGAATAACTCTTCCCAGGCCTGATCATACCACTGCTCCTTCTACGTCTTCCAATCCCGATCCAAAAAAATAACCCACTCCCTAGGTATTTCCTATCAGAATGCAAGAGGCTTATGTAGTAAGCTTCCTAACTTGTATTCTGATAGCCTTTCGTTTGTATCTCAGGTTATTGTGCTCACAGAAACCTGGTTAAAGCCGGAGATTCTGAGCTCCGAAGTTTTTCCAGCTGTGTTCACAGTATATCGGGTAGATCGCACTATCAGACGCGGGGGTGGAGTTCTTATAGCGGTGGACTCCTCACTCAGGTCAGAATTATTAACCTTCGAGGAATGCAACGATGTTGAATTCCTCTGTGTGAAGCTATCTATCAAAGGTAGCTCCATTTTTATTACCTGTTCCTACATACCTCCACTGTCGGAACTTCCTATTTAATGGAATCACCTTTCCGCTATTCAGATGGTTTCCAGTAGACTTTTGGATAGAGACCAGTTGGTAGTTCTAGGGGATTTTAATATCCCTGCTGCTATTTGGTGCTCAAATAATTCCACCAATACTCTCCATACACCTACACAACATGACTTTATCGCTGGCTTGTTTGACATTTCGCTGTCTCAAGTCAACCATGTGCGAAATTCCTTACAGCGCCTGCTTGATCTTTGCTTCGTCTCTGATCCTGCGAGAGTCAGTTTAGCAAGGGTGGCGCCTCTGACGCAGCCCGAAGATCCTTATCATCCAACTTTCGAAGTGACTCTTGATATTGGGTGTGACGTACAGAATATTTCTGACCGTCCAGCCAATAAAGTCCTATGTTTTCGCAAAACGGACATTGAACGACTGAATAATTTTATAAACGAGTTCAATTGGTCCGATCTATACATGTGCACTTACTGAATGTGTTCCGTTATATTATCCGCCAAGCTCGAATAAGCCGCCGTGGTTTACTAAAGAGTTGAGCCGACTTAAAAATAACAAATCTAGACTGTATGCTAAATTTAAAATCACCGGTTCTCAATCTGCCCTTTCATTTTATTTATCAGCTCGGTCAAACTTTACCGTGCTGAACGCGCAGTGTTATAAAAACTATTTAACTCGTTGTAGGGCCCAGTTCTCACAGGACCCAAAACAGTTTTATAATTTCGTTAACACTAAAAGTAAGTCTAAAACAAATCCTTCCTCGCTTTCATTTGAAAATACTACCGCAAATAATGATCAGGCAATAGCCGATCTATTTTCGCAGTTTTTTCAAACAACCTATTCAAGCTCTTCGTATCTACACCAGACCTATTCCTACGACATACCCAAATCAAATTTAATTTTCTGTCCTATCCTAAACGAAAGCTCTATTCTTTTAGATCTTCATCGTGTCAAGCCAGTTTATTCGCCAGGCCCCACGGAATTCCTGACTGTGTGCTCAGGTATTGTGCTAACGCCCTGTGCTATCCCCTTCTGAAATTGTTTACCCTATCCTTGGAAACCTCCCACTTTCCCATTATTTGGAAGGAATCGTTTATTATTCCTCTCCACAAAAAAGGTAGCAAATTGGATGCCAGCAATTATAGAGGAATCTCTAAGTTTTCGGCCATCCCTAAATTATTTGAAAACATTATCACCCCTCACTTACAGCACCTTTGTAGATCGGTTATTTCTCCATGTCAACATGGTTTTATTAAGCGAAGATCAACAACAACAAATCTTTTGGAGCTCTCTTCCTTTATTATAAAGGGCTTCCACAAAAATTGTCAGACAGATGTAATCTATACTGATTTCAGTAAAGCAATTGACTCTGTTAACCATTCTCTCCTCGTTAGAAAACTCGATTCAATGGGTTTTCCAAGTGATCTTCTTAATTGGATCTCAAGTTATTTGAATGGCAGAACGCAAAAGGTCCTCTTTAAAAATAATTTATCCAATGTTCTAAGGGTTATATCTGGCGTCCCCCAAGGAAGCCATTTGGGACCCTTATTGTACATTATTTATAAATGACCTGCCCAAAGTGTTGACAAACTCCAGAGTGCTTATGTACGCGGATGACGTCAAGCTTTGCGTGCAATACAATGACGTTGCCTGCCAGTCGGATTTACAAACAGATCTTAATAATTTTCAAACTTGGTGCCGTGTAAACTTATTAATCTTAAATGGCTCGAAATGCAAGCTAATGACATTCTCTCGTGTCGTTCCTAAGCTTGCTACTTACACGCTGAACTGCTGCTTTTTAGAAAGAATTAATACAGTTGACGATTTGGGCGTCCGCTTGGACCCAAAACTTGACTTTATTGATCATATTTCGTCTATGGTGAATAGAGCCAGGGGTGTGCTTGGATTAATTAAACGGTGGTCGAAGGAATTCAATGACCTCTATGTTTCTAAATCTTTATATACTTCCGTAGTTCGTCCTATCCTAGAATATTGCTGCTGCGTTTTTAACCTTATCCATGGTGATGTGGAAAGTGCTGACTTGTTGAGTCAGCTTAATTTCCACGTACCATGTAGAACTACTAGATCCTTTATCCCATCAGAGTTGCGCCACTGTAGAACCGTTTGTAAACTGCATGAACCTTTTAGAGTGTTATGTGCAAATTATAATGATTTGTTCACACTAAGATACCCTTCCCAAATTAAAATCTTGATACTAACACACTTAGTAAGCATGCAAGCTAACAATCTGGCAGCACGCCGGTAGTCAAATTTCCTCGTATTCTGTCCTATATTTTCCATCGCGCCTACTAACACCTAACCCAAACAGGCACGTGCCTGGTGTCATACGGGCCACTTGAATGTACTGACCTTAGTGCATCAACGTCCAAAGGTCGTCAGGGGACACGCAAAGTCGATCCAGAATAGTCCTCATTCCAAAGCCGAATAGATGTGCATCTTAAACAACGCCTAACCGCCTCCCCCTCTAGAGGATTGTGTTTTCACAGCGTCTCGATCCTTGCGGAAGACATGGAACATTTTGGGTTCGAAGTATTCATTATCGAATAATGGTAACAATGAGATGGCCCAAATAAACAGCGTACGTCTTCCTTCGCTTGCCAGATATGTTTAAAAAATATTTTTCAACTTGGGCTGTCACAATTAGTGGCAGACGAGGGTGGCGCAGGTTCATAGTGAGCAGGTAGTCGGAACATCAGTCGCAAAACTTAAATAAGTTATCAGTAGCACTCAAAAGGCACAATTCGGTGGAAAAGAGCGTGTAATATCACTTAAGGGAGGGATGCAAACAAACAGCTGCAAACCATAAACACTAATGTCCGACAGCACCATCTGATCCCATAAGCTGTGTCCAGCCAGCAATGATGGGAGGGCGGACACCAGAAGAGCGGTAAGTAAGAATAGAAGAGTCGTAGAAGAGTAATAAGTATCGCTCCCATCAACGCACAGCATCAAACGAAACTTTGTACTCTTAATTGTATAGATGTCGGAACGACTTTATTATATAGCTGCCATAGTAAGAATCGGAACATTTTTAGAAAAAAAATATAACTTTTCCATTTTTCAAAGATTTTTATCAAATTTGAGATATAGCCATTTCATATTCTAGATTTTTGTTAAACATTTTATCTGACTACTACAAGGTGCGTTCCAAAGTAAACAGGACTTTTAACAAAAAAATAGAACAAATAGTTTTTTCGGCAAAATCAATTTATTTTATTCAAAATAGTCTCCTTCTGCTTTAATACAGCTTTTTGCACGGTCCAAAAGCATGTCGAACGAGTGTTTTAGCTCGTTGCCCGGTATGGCCGCCAGTATGCCGGTGCAAGCCTTTTAAATGGCCTTTACGTCTGCATAACTCTTTCCTTTCATCGCAAATGCATTTTTCCATTAAGGTAGAAGTCGCACAGTGCCATATCAGGTGAATACGGGGAGTGGTTGATGGTTAAAATGTGATTTTTGGTCAAATAGTCAAACACAAGAGTCGATCGATGAGGCAGCGCATTATCGTGCAACAAACGCCAACTTCCATCTTCGCGATATTCGGGCCGAACACGTCGAATACGGCGCACCAAACGCTTCAAAACTCCAAGGTAGAATACCGCATTAACGTTTTGGCCGGGTGGAACAAATTCTTTGTGGACAATACCCTTGGAATCATAAAAACAAATCAGCATTGTCTTCACTTTTGACTTTTCCAGGCGCGATTCTTTGGGTTTTGGCTCATCGTCATTTATGTCCTCACGACCACTTTGAAAACCTTGAAACCACTCGTGCACTCTGCTACTGGATAGGCAATCATCGCCATAAACTTGTTTCATCAATTGAAACGTTGCGGTAAAAGTTTTACCAATTTTAAAACAAAATTTAATGTTGGCTCTTTGTTCGAAGCTCATTTTCGTACCGATGACAAAAACATACTGACACTTAAAACGCAATAACCTCACTTCCAATAGATGAAATGTCATGAAATTTTTACTGGAAGTCGATAAAGGATAGCAGATTCTAACGCACCAGTTGACATATAGATGGCGCCACTAGATGACGCTAGATTCAAAAAGTCCTGTTTACTTTGGAACGCACCTTGTATATAAAATTGCTGCCATAAGAAATATCGGAAAATTTGTATAAAAAATATTATAGCATTTTCGGTTTTTAACATATTTTCGTCAACTTTGGGTAATAGATCGTTTATATTTCTTTCAGCAGTGATCGCCTACGAGTCGGACGTGTTTTTCTCTCGCTCTACCCTCGCTTAAAGTTTTGAATATTTATTCTAAAAAGCCCAAATTTTTGGCAAACGATCAGTGTTTTGGCTATTCTTTATTTACCCACAATATCTGAATCATCTCATTTAAAGTCAGTGACTTTAATTTCCGAAAACATCATCGGCGAAAAATATTCTTTCGCCCTTGTTTTCTGCGCCGTGTGTTTATCGCTTATTGCTGCGCTGGTCTCAGTGTTGTTGTTGCTGCAAGTGATCTGCAAGCCGCGAACAATCACACAATCTCATACTTTCTTGAGCTGAGATAAAAGCTTACATCTTTCTCTCGCACTGTTTTTGTTTTGATCGGTTCCTTCGCCACTCAAGTCAATTTCCTTTTTATTACTTGCGCGTTGCTTCATACGACTTATTATTATTTTGAACATAATGTCAACTTGCTGTGCCACGGATTGCCCACATAGCCGCAAAATTACTTCGCGGCAGGCCACCGTTTATTGTTGGCTGAGCACTAATGCCGCACACCCTGGCTGCGCCGATCTTGGGCATGTTGGCCCGCGCATCGCCGACCGCATACGAGATCACGCTGGCTTGGATTGGACGTGCCCGAGCTGCCTTCATATTAAATCCGAAATGCGGATTTTTATGAGACAAACTCATTTAGAGTTTCAATCTTTGGCGGCTGGGTTCAAGGATTTGACAAGCCGTTTCCAAAAAACGGAATCTTTTTTTAAATCCATGAAACTGATAAGTGTCACGCCAAATAACAACACGGGACACATTAATAATAATTTTTTGCCTGTTGCAGACCCTGCGAGCCCTCTTTTGCTGTTTAGCCCACGCAACCCACCAAATGGTCATACCACGAGTGTTGCTGATGATTCAGCCGCCGATGTCGCCGCGTCGGGTCAAGCAGCGAATGCTTCCCCTTGTCCTGGACTAGCTGATACCGTCGCATCTCCAACCATGCAGCCAGTCAACATGGATCTGGCGTCTACGTCGCATGCTGCCGCAGCAAACAAAGCCCTGCCGGCCTCAAACCATCTGAAGAATGCTCACTCTGCGATTGGCCCTGCTGTCATCATCGCATCTCCTCTGACTTCTAGTCCCAGAGTTCAACTTTCAACTATCTCTGGTGTCGCCCCAAGGAGTCCGGCGCCTCTTGCCGGCGTTGCCCCAAAAAGGCAAGTTTTTGTCTCTCGCCTCAATCCAGATGCAACCGCGAAAGATGTCGCGATCCACTTGAGCAACAAATTGAATGTTCCTTTAACTGAATTCTCTGTCTCAAAGTTCAATTTTAAGCAGAAACGAGATATTTCCTCTTTTAAAATTGCACTTTCCGACACGTTATATAGTAAGGTTCTTGATGCTTCCGTATGGCCCGTACATGCTATTGTTCACGAATATCTTTACAAGAGCAACCCACGGGCTGGAGTGCCCCTGACTCCCTCAACCAGGCCTCCAAAAAACTAATTAACTCGTTTTCTTTGCATTATCAGAATGCTCGTAGTTTGTTAGGGAAACTTAGCAAGCTGCACGCTAATAGTGCCTCCTTCGATGCCAACGTTATTTCCTTCACCGAAACGTGGCTTAACTCCTCTGTTTCCGATTGCGAATTATTCGCTGGCAACTATATTGTCTATAGGCGTGACCGTCAAATGCGTACTGGCGGCGGCGTTCTTATTGCCGTGAAATCTGACCTTATTTCTGAACTGGTTCCCACAACCTACTCAGATAATATTTTGGAGTTTGTTGCGGTTCGTGTTCAAGTTCACGACTATTCTCTCTATGTATCATGCTCTTACATCCCACCCCGGTCTGACGCTACTATTTATCTACAGCACCTGTCCTTAATCCAGGGAATTCACTCAACTCTGGGTGTTAATGACCATTTAATAGCTATGGGCGATTTTAACCTTCCTTCCATATCTTGGTTGCCATCACCAGACACCAATTTTCTGGTTCCCACTGCAGCTCATGACTTAGTCCAAGGTCTTATTGACCTTTCTTTGGGCCAATTGAACTACGTCAAGAACTGTAGTGATAAAATCTTGGACCTTATCTTTGCGTCCGAGTTCGCCAACGCCCTTGTCTCAAGAATTGACCCTATCTCCTATCCTGAAGATGCTTATCATCCCACTCTGGAGATAATTCTTGAAGTGTCGTCTCCTTTACTTCCTAGTCCAGAAGTTGAACCGACAACTTTTCGCTGCTTCCGCAGAGCTAATTTCAATGGCATTAACTCCTATTTATCCCTAGCTGATTGGACTTTTTTGGATTCTCTAGACGACCCCAATAACATGGTTATGCGCTTTTACGATATTTTATATTCTGCCTTTGACATTTATGTCCCATCCTTTCCTTCACCTGACGCGTCTTACAAGCCCTCATGGGTTTCTCGTCGACTATCTTACCTTAAAAACTTGAAGTCGAGGCTTCACAAGAAATTCACTAGGACTGGGTCACAGGTGGACCTTTCTAGATACTTGACAGCTCGCACAAAATTCTTAGCCCACAATTCTGTATGCTACAGAAACCACCTAAATCGGTGTAGGGATGAGTTCCAGGCTAATCCTAAGCAATTTTACGCGTTTGTAAATTCAAAACGAAGATCCCAAAATTTTCCTTCTTGTCTTCATCTCAATACTGAGTCCGCGTCTAACGAGCCTGATATAGCGAACCTGTTCGCAAAATTTGTCCAGTCTACGTACTCATCCATTGGCTACAATACAACCTCTTCGTATCCTTATTCTCTTCCACTTTCTAATTCCATTTTCATGCCCGCTATTTGCGAAGACGATGTTTTTCAGAACCTCAAGACACTAAAACCTTCCTTTTCTTATGGTCCTGATCGCGTTCCTAGCTGTGTTTTGAGACACTGTGCTGGTGCTTTATGCCGACCTCTGTCAATTCTTTTTCAGATGTCGCTTCGTCTTTCATTTTTCCCAGAAAGTTGGAAGGAATCTTTCATCATTCCTCTCCATAAAAAGGGCAGTAAATCTAATATCGAAAACTACAGAGGTATTGCAAAGCTTAGTGCTATTCCAAAGTTGTTCGAACTTCTGATTACTGCGCAGCTGCAGCACCAATGTCGGTCTATTATGTCCCCCTCTCAGCACGGCTTTATGAAAAACAGATCAACGTCTACTAACCTTCTAGAATTTTGTGCTGTCATTAGAAACGGTTTCAAATTAAATTTTCAAACAGACGTTATCTTCACCGATTTCAGCAAGGCTTTTGACTCGGTAAATCACCTACTATTACTTAGAAAACTTACGCTTCTTGGTTTCCCTGCTTTATTGACTAACTGGATTGCAACATATTTATCCAACCGTAGTCAACGTGTTGCCTTTAAGCGCTCTCTCTCAAACCGGGTTTTTGTTTCTTCTGGCGTTCCTCAAGGGAGCCACCTTGGGCCACTTCTGTTCGGCCTCTTTATCAATGACTTGCCTGAAGTGGTTCTACACTCAAGTGTGATGATGTACGCAGATGACGTCAAACTTTGTTTGCCATTGACGAATTCTCATTCACACAACCTTTTGCAAACTGACCTTAATAACAAGCAATCCTGGTGCATTAATAATCTCCTCTTTCTCAACAACTCCAAATGCAAATTTATGTCATTTTACCGGAAGAATTGCCTGCTCGCCAATTACTCTATAGGTGCGTGCGATCTTGAACGCATTTATACGGTAACAGATCTCGGAGTCCTATTTAACCACACCCTTAATTTTAATGACCACATTGGTCTAATTATTAGTAAAGCTCGAGGGGTTTTCGCCTTTGTTAAGCGATGGTCAAAGGAGTTTGATGATCCTTACACATCAAAACTTCTTTATATCTCACTCGTTCGCCCTATTCTTGAATATTGTTCGTGTGTGTGGTCACCTCAATATGCGAAGTATCAAGACCTTATTGAATCTGTTCAGAAACAATTCCTTTTGTTCGCTCTACGTGGATTACACTGGGATCCACATCGTCATCTTCCATCGTATGCCGACAGGCTAAGACTTTTAAGCCTTCCCACCCTAAAGGATCGTCGAACCTGCCACAGCGTTATCTTTATACTTAAGCTTCTCAATGGTCAAATTTGCTCCACGTATTTATTAAGCAAATTACGTCTCGCAGTCCCTGTAAGGCCTTCTCGTCATTTTCGTCCAATAGCCCTTAACGTTTGTAAGACGAATAATGACGAGCATGATCCTTTCCGTGTTCTATGTTCCATGTACAATAAGTACTATTTTCTGTTACATGTTGAATTGTCCTACGAGTTAAATGTCCAAAATCTGTTAACCTACCTATCCTTACCTCTGCCAACCTGATGTGAGTCGGAGCACATCGTTAAAAAACACTCCCTTTTGTTGTGCAGAGGTAAGGGTACAATATAATTTTAAGAATGGCAGTTCATTGCTATTTTCTTTTATAAATAAATAAATAAATAAATAAATATTGTAACGAATTTCTGTCGTTGTTGGGCCACAGGCAGAGTTCATTACGGAAAGCCGAGCGGAACTTTTTATTAGGTGTGGCTGCCTAGAACCCGGTCTGACCCACTCACTCGTCCAAATCTACACTTGGCCCCATGTGGAAAGGTGGTTATTACTTAGCTTTTCTTTATTGGTGATCAGAGACGCATGCTTTTCCGGACACGTCCGTAAGAAGAAGAGAAGGAAATCGAGAGCGCTTAGAGAGACCAGGCATCCTGGCTGTCAAAACCTCTCAAAATTGCGTCTATAAGGGATTTCGCGGTTTCTCGCGTTGCCAACGGTTACAAATATCGCGGATTGTTCTAATCTGGAGGTTTTCGTTACAATATTATACTGGAATTTAGTTTTAATTTTATGAAAATCGGACGACTAGATCATACAGGTGCCATACTATCGATCGTTAGGAATAGAGGAAAATGCAAAACTGTGAATGTAAAACTATAAATATATGTATAGGTGAATGACATGAAAGCAGGCATTACTTCATTGTTTTTTACCATAAATAGATATCATTTATATTGTATAATTTCCTAGTGATCCGCAAGGGTATATACACTTCGGCGTGCCGAAGTTAGCTTCCATTCTTGTTGGTTTTAGTTTTATGAAAATCGGGAGACTATTTCATAAAGCTACCATACAAACGACCGTTAGGTACAAAGGAAAATGCAACACTCGGAATTTTAAACTGCAAATGCAAAAGGTTGAGGTGAATGAAATAAAAGTAGGCATTTAGTTTTTTTTTTGCAAAAGAGCCAAGAATGAAGATGAGGGCAAGACCTACCCTCGGGACGCCGACCAGTCCCATCCCCTCCTTCGACTCCTCAGACGTAGTCAGGGGTCACCGAGTCATTAGGTGTGACGATGTGTTCTTTAGGAGCTTCCTGGCGGAATTTTGACACATAGGCTGGCCTTAAGATTAAGCTAGTCCACGCCAGGGAAATCCCAAGGAGACCCAGAGCTCGCATCTGGTTACCGAAGAGGCAAACCGAATACGCCAGGGTGATCGCCAGTCTGAAGGCCCAAAACCCAGACGTCCATACAGGGAACTGAACCATTCTCAGAGAGGAACAGGAGATGAAGGTGAGCAACTCTTCCTCCTACTGATTAACCACCGCTGCATGCCGCAACATGAAGCGCGGCTCGCACCCTCTCACGATCCTTCTAGAAGAGAGGGATATCGACATCGGTATGGTACAGGAGCCTTGGACCAGGGACGGGCAAGTCGCAGAACTAAGGATCCCAGGGTACACACTTCTGTGCATTAACTCGCATGGTGGGTAGAGAGCATGCATATTAATTATGAACCACTTTAATGCCTTTCTCTGTCCCAATCTTAGTACACCTGACCTAGCTGTGGCAATATTCGTGGATGGGAGCGGAGAACTTATCGCATTGGCATATATGGCCTATGACGAGCCGGCCCCGGATGAGCCGGTACTCAAGCTACTGCAAAGGGCCGAAGAAATGAAGACGACCCTGATGCTCGGATTCGATACGAATGCGAGGCACACTCTCTGGGGAGCCACTCTTTAAAAGTATTATATGTAGAAACGTTACGGTATGTAACAAAGGCAACATGCCAACCTTAATTTTCCAAGCACGCAAAATATTTAAGGATGGGAAGGGGTGTTAGATCTCATCTTGCAAATCGAACACGGTAAATAGAAAGTTGAGAATTGGAGGGTATCGACACAACACTCTCTCTCAGACCATAGGTACATTTTCTTTGACCTAACGGCACCATGAAGGAAACAGGTACCAAGAAGAAACCCCCGTAAGACAGACTGGAACAAATTCAGCGATTAATGTACAAACTTCCTCAAAAGCACTCGACAAGGAGGTGGAGGACCTCACGAACATCCTAAACAACGCCTTCCAAGACATGTAAAATATCATTCTCGAAGTACCCACCTGAGAGCTGCAACTCACACACTACGACTCACACTCAACAAAATTCGGGTGCCGGTGCCACTCACCACCGGCAACTAAAGTAACAGGCAAACACCCGTACAAAATTTTATGGGTGTTTGCAAGCACCCGGCACATCGGAACCCGATCAATGCAGTACTTTTCTTCGGCGGGTGTCGATCACTCTCGCGCTCAAAGCGAATGGGTAGAGCAGGCAGACGGTTCGAAAAACACCCAGGCAAAAAAGGATTGTGGGAAAAACACACATATAGTACTCGGGTGTCTCGTAGACACCCGGGTGTTTATGATGTCATTGCCTTGTGTTTTTGTCTCGAACTCTTGTTAGCGATCGGATTCAGACAATTCTTGAAAGACTACAGTTATAAATTGCAAATGTGTATCTATAGCCGAACTCGGATTCGTCAAAGAAGCAAAAACAAAAACACGCACACGACATTTTTTCACGACATTCAACAGAGCAGACGATACTGCTACGACAACAATAGAGGAATAACTAGAGGACACTCACTTCCCAGGGAACCCATGAGAGAACTCGGATCCCGAGGAGGAAACGAACGCTCAAGCAGACACGCCATCGAAAGACATCATAAACACGGAGCGAATCCAGTGGGCAATAGATTCTTTTGCCATGTACAAAATACCGGGCCCAGACGCCCCGCTGCAATCTTATAATCGGCCAAGAAAAGCATATATAAATGTCTAAAAGAAATTTACGAACCTTGTATAAGACTGACGCACATCCCGCCCTTATGGAGGGAAGCGAAAATCATCTTCTTACCGAAGAAGGGGGCACATCCTAGCAAAGGATTACAGACCAATAAGTCTCACTTCCTTCGTCCTGAAGACACTAGAGAGACTCCTGGACGTCAACAGCCAGGAGACACTAGAGGGACATCGACTTTCGGATGCGCAGCAAGCGTACCGTAAAGGCAAGACATTACAATACAAGCAATACACAATGGCTGCCTTCCTAGATATCACGTTATTCAGAACTCCGACTCCATCCTGTTCTCCCTCAAATTTCTAGGTATTGAGAGAGGCATCGAAGAGTGGATCGGGGTTAAGCTAAAAAGCAGAACGATCACAGCCGAACTGAGTGGCACTCACCTCACGAGGACTGTGAAGAGAGGCATACCTCAGGGCGGGGCTCTATCGCCCTGAAAGGCAAGCATTGCTTTCTACTCCTCCAGGAAAAAGTTTGGAAAAAAAATGCGCTTAATAGTATCCCACAAGGGAATTGAGGTCAAGACACAAAGTGGCAGTAGAGAACCTGAGGGATAGCAAAGTACGGATCTACTCGGATAGCCAAGCGGCTATCAAATCCCTACCTGCCGTTAAAAACAAACTCACGGCTATTGGCAGAATTCTAGAAGGTCCTTAATAGACTTGCTGAGAAAAATGAGGTACAAGTAACATGGGTACCTGGTACAACGAGATCCCAAGGAACGAAAAGGCAGACGAACTAGCACGTGCTGGCTCGGCAGGGCTAAATACGGACATCGAATTACCGATCTCCCCAAACGCGATCCAGACAAGGACCCATGACCACTTCAAGCAGATAGCTAACAAAGAATGGCTAAGTAAGAGCAAGCACAGAAGATCAAAGAAGATACGACAAAAAACGAACCAGTGATCCAACAGCAAATGGGATATCAGCAGGATCTCGACAGTCACCACAGGACATTGGGCGATCGGATCGCACGCAATGAAGATGAGACTGCCACTTAATACAATCTGCAGAAACTGCAAGCAAACTACAGAGCAAGAGACACTGAAACAACTGCTCTGCTTCTGCCCAGCGCTAAATCAAATCAGATGGAGTCACTGGGAAACAAAGGAAAGCTGAAGGTAGTTAGTGACTCAGAATTATACTGATGGTGATCGGGACCACATATGGCAAACAGAGGGATTGGAACAAAAAGGAGCTTAGCTCTAAATGGAGGCTCTAGTTTTGGGCCTAACCACTGTAACCTACCTACATAGTAAAAATTGGAGCTAATCTCCCACTCGCAATCCGGAGTTGGGATTGTTATGAAAATTGGTACAGGGAACACATCATATCTAGAATGTAAAGTTATCTGCAAAAAGAGAACGCTACGTTTAACTATCATTCCGTATTGTACGACATTATACAAAATTCTAACAGAGTTACAACAATCGAGAACCACCGGCTCTTTTATCCCCCATGGAGTTTATGAGGAAGGCTCTTATCGGTGTTGTTGATCTCTCATACTGATGAATGAATGATTTTGTAAAATCAGGACCTATTGATGTGAAAAGTTCCACAGAGCTAAGTGCGGCGAGTGAGATGGATACATAGGTATATTACCTTCTTATCCATGATTGATTTGGTTTTATTATTATGATTTGATTTTAAAAATTTTCGGAGGATAAGATCATTTAATATTAATAAAACAAAACCAAAACCACAACCTCTATTAGAATACATGAACTTGTAATTAAAATGAATAATTTCATGAAGATGTTTAAGAATCAAGTTTTTCCTGAACAAGTGGAATATCTGGAGAACTCATTAAAATATTTCTTTAAGTGGATGCTTGATAGATTGCTGGTTTCAAGTATACATGGACAACATTTCACATCTTACTGTTGGGCGAATGATAATGCCAACAATTGTGTCGATACGTGCGCCTGCCATTTTTTCAGTGTTCGCTCACAAAAATCCTTAAAAATTATGAAAATATATGTTAATTTAGAACATCGCTTCTGATATTTATATTTGAGAAATAAAATTATAATATATAAATCAATATATATGTATTTTTTCATTGAAAATAAGGACTTGGGGATATTTTTTTATCAACATTTTATTTTTCAGATTTACCACTCAATCCACTCAAAAGTCACAATTCCATATCAAAGAAGGTAACATCTTCTGGTCGATGAAAGAAAGGGTCGTGAGGGTGATCCTTCCTCGAATGTACTTTGGTTTTTCCGTTACAATACTAGTAGTCTGAGTCAATTGCATGTAACGCCTCTTTTTTAAATGAGGATCAATGGTGAACGTGCTTTAATCCGAGCGTGGATTTTCCGTTACAAGACTTTCCCGCACGTTTTTTTCCCTTCTTTAAGACCCCGTCCCTTTTTTAAATGAGGATCGTGGGTGACCATTCAGGTGCTCACCAGGATCGAGCAGAGTGTGGATTTTTCCGTTAAGACTCTAGCACCCTTCTTCAATTTCACCCACGTCCACATACGTGAACGGGATCGCTGCGGTGCGCCTTTTTTAATTGCCTCCCCCTCCCTTTTTTTAAGTGAGGAGTCGTGGGAACGTACATGTGCGCTCCAGGATCGCTCTCTCCCTTTCGCACTCGTTTCTTTATCATTGTGGGAGCGCTTGAGCTCTTGTTCACAATTGTCCTTTTACATGCAGTGGCCTTAAATAATTGCATCTATGTTACCCCATCCATTGACAGGTTAACAGCTAACCCTCATTAATTGCATTTGTATACCTTGCAGGGTATTATAATTTCAGTCAGAAGTTTGCAGCGCTGTGAAGGAGGCACCTCCGACCATATAAAGTATATCTAGTCTTGATCATGATCAACAGCCAAGTCGATCTAGCAACGTCAGTCTGTCAGTCTTTCCGTTTCTACGTAAACTAGTTTCAGTTTTGAAGCTATCTGAATGAAACTTTGTAGTTAGTAGTCTATATTCTCTCACTCGTAACGGAATGGGCCGGATCGGACGACTGTATCATATAGCTGCCATAGGAATAATCGGAACATTTTTACAAAAAAAAATTATAACATTTTTAGTTTTCTACAGTTTTTCATTAAATTTAAAATAAAGCCATTTTATATTAATCTACAATTTTGTGTACAATTTAATGGAAATCGGACGGCTATATCTCATACAGGTGCCATACAAACGATCATTAGATATAGAGGAAAAATGGAAAACTGTGAATGTAAAATTGTAAATATAATATGTACAGGTGAATAAAATGAAAGCAGGCATTACTGGATTGTTTCCATAAATATTTATAATTTACTAGCTGTACCCTGCCACGTTTCTCTGTGGCATATTATGGTTAAGAGGGCACTTCTGAATACATCAAGGTTCTGGCAAAATCATCTTCCTGGCATAAGGTGAAGAAGGCAGTCAGAGTTGTCGCTGGCCGATTCAGGACTCTTTCTTGCACATTTTTTTCTGTGAAATAGACACGTTGACCGTTGGACTGCCACGTTTCTCTGTGGCATATTGTGGTTGAACGCATAAGAAATAAGTCAAACAAAAAATAATCATTTTCAAATTAATTTAATTCTGTAATACTTGTTGGTATACAATATTCTTTGTTTATCCATTCTCCGCGTAAATATAAAGACTTTTCGGTTTTCCGACTCGTGAACACGCAACATATAATTGTCCGTGTGAAAAACAATCTTCATCTAAATCCAGACCACACAACTCCAGAGATTGACCTTGAGCTTTATTTATGGTCATTGCAAACGCCAAACGAATGGGAAACTGCAATCTCTTGAACTGCAACGGTGTATCTGTCGGGATCATAGGAATCCTAGGAATGAGGACATCTTCACCTTTGAAAGGACCAGTTATGATCGTTGCTTCTACTATGTTGTTCATCAATTTCTTGACTGCGAGTCGCGTACCGTTGCAGAGTTTCGGCTGATTTATATTCCGGAGCATGATAATCGGCACACCTATTTTTAATTTCAATATGTGTGGTGGCATTCCAGGCAGATCAAGCGAGTTTAGAAATTCGGTAGGGTAATTAACTGCTTCCTCTGCTTCCACAACGGTATCTATCGACTTATATGTAATTTCGTCAGTTTCTGGTAGACATCTTTGTTCTTGGCAGCGAGAATCGCTCGTCCACTGAGCCAATCGTGGTTCCTATAATTTATTCGGATATTGGGGAACACTTTTTGGATAAGTTCTTCCTTCGATGTAACTAAATTACAGAAATTCCCGGGCAATACTATTTTTCTCGACGTCTCATTGTCTGGCAGCTTTCCGTTCCCAATGTCCAGTAGCTGTCGTGAGAATACGTCGGCTAAGTCATTGTTCTGTAACTGGACACGCATATTCGTCTTCAACTGTAATGTACGTACATGTTTCCACAATATAGAATATTTCAGGCAAGCATTTATCTCGTCAGCTGGTGTCGATCGGGAAATCACAGGCAACGTTTGTCTGAAATCCCCTGCGAGCAATATTAACGCGTTCCCATGCATTGCTCTCAGCCGCTCAGTCTCTCGGAAGGAGGCCCGTTCTTCGTCAGTCATATTCGTAATCTTACGTCTTTTTGCTTCTGTATTGCGAATACAACGACCCAATCTCGACTTTTTTGGTGGCATGACTTCGTTTCTTACTGAACCTGAACAAAAAATAAAATTTTTATCTCCAATTTCTTCTTTCAATATGTTTTTAATGTTTGACAGGAAATGCTTTGATTTGCCTGTAGAGGGCGCAGTAGTAGGGGCACGGGGAAACGCTAAAAAAATAGATATATGTGGACTACCCCTAACATTTAGGGGGATGAAAAATAGATGTTGGCCGATTCTCATAGATACCGGATAAGCACAAAAAATTTCATCAAAATCGGTCAAGCCGTTTCGGAGGAGTATGGCAACGAAAACTGTGACACGAGAATTTTATATATTAGATATTGTATTGATTCCTAGTCATCGAAGTTCTCTCTTTAAGGGTATATGAACTTAGGCGTCCCGAAGCTAGCTTCCTTTCTTGTTATTACTGAAACTACTTAAAATTTTAAAAGCAAACCAATTATTTGAATTTTTACCCTTTTTGCCGACATTAAAGGTCCTGAAAATCGGCTTTTTTTACTACCGGGGTGTAAACATGAAATAAAAATAAAATGAATGGAAAGTTATTTAATTAATATGTTTAATATAATAAAAATTTAAAATTTAATTTTTAAATTATATAAAAGAAAAATATAATCAAATACAATTATTATTTTATTTGTTTAAAATTGCAAACCTTGCAATAGTTTCCAACGCAATGAAGGAATTACTTCACCAGAGGCTGTCGCTGTGTCTTCAGATCCTTAACACATACAATTGTCCATCTAGTTTAAGTACAAGATGCGACAACACAAGGCAATAGTTTATGCACTCTGTCAGGCACCAAAGTCTCATAATAACATTTGGTGACCCCGACAGGAAAAGTTCCGTAACTCTTAGGAACCTTCCTGGATATTCTCAAGGTTGTCAAGATAGTGACACTTTGAAGAAATATCCGTTTAACTAGAACTCAGATTCCTAGAAATCCCCCAAGTCATTTTTGAACATTTGTGGATTCCTTCGACCAAACAACGGCTGCGAATCAAAGCTCAATTGCAACTTTAAAAAGGACTCAGCGAAGAGAAAGCTTAATCCAACTTATTACCAAACAAAGTTTGCTGCAATCGATGAAGCATGGAATAGATTTGAGAATAATGATCATAATATTCTAGAGAAATATAGAACAGCAGAATATTTGAAATTCTATAAAGACTGTCGTGAGTCATACGACAAGAATGGCTTAAACTACGAGCCAGGCCTAGGGCAACCAAACTCTGCAAGCATAAAGCAGCCTGTGAGTAAGTTTATATCGGTATTTCGCCGACAAAAAGCGATAGCCGGTTCCAACAAACGGGATCTGAAAGAGTTATAAAAGACCTGAAAGATCATAACGAGTAATTTGATAAAATCTATCTATCTACTTTTTTGTTAATTAAGAATATAAAGACCCGGTTAAGAGAGGATATGACATGCAGTCTTTCCTCCGACTAGAGAGAGATATTCAGACAGTGTTAAGGTCAAAATCAAACGTATCAAGCAATGAAGTTGTGCACTTGACCAGAGTTAGCAACCCGAAAATTCGACGGGGATCTACATAAATGGATACAATTTTGTTATTTATTTAAATGCATGGTGCATGAAACTGACATGCCGACGGTACGAAAAATATGGTATCTTAAAACCACAGTAACTGGAGAGGCTGAAAGATTGAAAAGGCATATTGATTATTGGACGTTGATCCACTACGGTCAGAACATTCAAGTGGCCCGTATGAAGCCAGGCACGTGCCTGTTTGGATAAGGTGTTAGTAACATAGGCGCGATGGAAAATATAGGACAGAATACGAGAAAATGAACTACCGGCGTGATGCCAGTTTGTTAGCTTGCATGTTTACTAAGTGTGTTAGTATTCAAGATTTTAATTTGGGAAGGGTATCTTAGTGTGAACAAATCATTATAATTTGCACATAACACTATAAAAGGTTTATGCAGTTTAAAGAAGGTTCTACAGTGGCGCAACTCTAATGGGATATAGGATCTTTCAGCATGTAAGTAGCAAGCTTAGGAACGACACGAGAGAATGTCATTAGCTTGCATTTAGAGCCATTTAAGTTCAATAAGTTTACTCGGCACCAAGATTGAAAATTATTAAGATCTGTTTGTAAATCCGACTGGCAGGCGACGTCATTGTATTGCACGCAAAGCTTGACGTCATCCGCGTACATAAGCATTCTGGAGTTTGTCAAGACTTTGGGCAGGTAATTTATAAATAATGTAAACAATAAGGGTCCCAAATAGCTTCCTTGAGGGACGCCAGATGAAACCCTTAGAACATTAGATAAATTATTCTTAGAGAGGACCTTTTGCGTCCTGCCATTCAGATAACTTGAGATCCAATTAAGAAAATGGAAAACCCATTAAATCCAGTTTTCTTACAAGGAGAGAATGGTTAACAGAACTGAACAGAAATCAGTATAGATTACATCTGTCTGAAAATTATTATAGTCTGAATATTATTAATATAGGAAAAGAGCTCCAAAAGATTTGTTGTTGTTGATCTTCGCTTAATAAAACCATGTTGAAATGGAGAAATAACTGATCTACAAAGGTGCTGTAAGTGAGGGGTTATAATGTTTTCAAAAAGTTTAGGGATGGCCGAAAACTTAGAGATTCCTCTATAATTGCTGGCATCCAATTTGCTACCTTTTTTGTGGAGAGGAATAATAAACGATTCCTTCCAAATAATGCTAAAGTGGGAGGTTTCTAAGGATAAGGTTAACAATTTCAGATGGGGATGGCACAGGGCGTCAGCACAAAACCTGAGCACACAACCAGGAATTCCGTCGGGACCTGGCGAATTAACTGGCTTGACACGATGAAGATCTAAAAGGAGAGAGCTTTCGTTTAGGCTAAGACAGAAAATTAAGTTTGATTTGGGCATGTCGTAGGAATAAGTCTGGTGTAAATACGAAGAGTTTGAATAAGTTGTTTGAAAAAACTACGAAAATAGATAGGCTATTGCCTGATCATTATTTGCGGTAGTATTTTCAAATGAAAGCGAGGAAGGATTTGTTTACTTTTAGTGTTAACAAAATTATAAAACTGTTTATGGTCCTGTGTGAACTGGGCCCTACACCAAGTTAAATAGTTTTTTTTAGCACTGCGCGTTCAGCACGGTAAAGTTTGATTGAGCTGATAAATAAGATGAAAGGGCAGATTGAGAACCGGTGAATTTAAATTCAGCATACAGCCTAGATTTTTTTTAAGTCGGCTCAACTCTTTAGTAAACCACGGCGGTTTATTCGAGCTTGGTGGATTATATAACGGAACATATTCAGTAAAAAATGAATTTATGGCACTGTAAAAAATATCCACTGCAACTGCCATATCAGTGCACATGTATAGATCGGACCAATTGAATTCATTTATAAAATTATTCATTCGTTCAAACTCCGTCTTGCGAAAACATAGGACTTTATTGGCTGGGCGGTCAGGAATATTCTGTACGTCACACCAAATATCAAGAGTCACATCGAGTTGGATGATATGAATTTTCCGGCTGCGTCGAAGACACAATGCTCAGTTTGCTGGACCAGCGAATTTGAGTACTGGGAAGAGGAAAAAACGGCCAACCATCAAAAAGGGAACAAAAAGTATCAACATATACTTCCGCCAGCGCTGCAAACGGAGTCGTTATCTATACAAATGTGATGATTTGCTCAGCAAAACAATAACCGAACGCGGTACAAAAACTGTTTCAGCATTGACCACAAGGCAAATGATTGACGTGGCCGTACGAGTTTTAAATGCGATAAAAAAACCATACATTGCTGCATCTTGCAACCACATCAGGTGTAGCAACTGAGCCACAATCACCGTCTGTAGTTGCAGCAAATAACAAGAGTTATAACTTACTGACCACAGTTAAAGTGTCCCCAAAAACAAGCAATGGTTAGATGGCCACGTTAAGAGCTCAGCTTGATTCTAGATCACAAATAAATATGATCTCTGACCGAATGGTTTCAATTCTATCATTGAAGCTCCACGGTACCTCATTACGTATCGAGGATACTGGAGTTCTTCAACGTTCTTATGAAATTCATTTATAACGACTTTACTCAAAAAGTAGAAGCTTTTGTGCTGTACCACAGATCATAGCTGATCAACCGGTTCATCAGTTGAATTCCTCAACTCTACAACTCCCAAATGACATTGCCATGGGAGATCCAAACTTCGCAAAGCCGGGAAAAATTCACATGCAAACCAGATAGGACTCAGCCTGGAATATTGTGTTCGCGTCAAGAGGCCCTCGAGGCGGCCACTTCGCCGCCTCTGTCCACCGAGCTTCAAAAAGCTTGGCCGCTCTTATGCTCACGCATGTTGGCCCTTTGCGCGCTGCCCATCAAGCGAATCTACATGCTCCTGCCATCCTCTTCTCGGCACTCGCATTCTTAAGCTTCGCTCGCTGCTAAGCGAGCTGTATGACGGCTAGTTCGCGCTCCACTTCTCACACTGTTAAGCTTGTTCTATCGGTCGGGAGCGCGGCCCTTTTTTTAAGCTAGTTAGTACCATATATGCAGCCAATTAAAGCTGTCGCTGAAATTAGCCCACGACGCGTCGTGGGGGAATTGACGCGTGCATACATGGACTAACGAGCTTGAACATAAGAGTTGCGCTCCCGACAGATAATCTAAGCTTTTCAGTCCGAGAGCGGGCCCGAGACATGGAGCGCGAACTAGCCGTCCCTCAGCTTGCTTAGCAGCGAGCAAAGTGGCGCCGGAGCAGGGCTCGGAGGAGCTATTCGGTTTACGGGATCGGGATCGGCGCGAGGTCGTGAATCCCTGACGATGCCTGTACGGGCCGGGATTACCCTAGAGGTAGCACCTGAAACCCGTCTTTTCTTCACTTTAGTTTTACTCCCACTTGGAACGGACTTACTTTCTTATTCTCTAAGTCATCCGATTCCCTCGCTCCGAGTTTGTTTTCTTCCACAGGGTCGTCCATAGAAGAGCTATTGCTCTCATTTCCTCGCACTTACAATATAGCCTGGGGAACCCCGTTTCGCCACCAGATGGCTTAGTTCTATGTAACATTTCATTTTGTGATTAGAAGGTGAGGGAAAAATTTGGTTTTTTGATTAATATTTGAAAAGAAAAAATTTTTTTTTATATCACAACTGTAATGAATTCATTTCGATTACAAAAAGCGTTGTAAGTTTCCGCAAATTATCCGTTTCATTGAGGTACTCCTTAGAAAACCCAATTTTTTTTTTTTTTTTGTCTGGAAATTGAAGTCGTTACTAATGATTGCTTCAATCAAATGTGGCATAAGTCTTTATATCGAAACTCGAGTACCGTTGCAAAGTCGTTGTGAAAAAATGCTTGCGACTATTCAATAATTGGTCTCTTTATCTGTTGTGTTTTTTTAAACAACTTATTCAAACATTTTCAATTTTTCATTACACTTATTCCTACGACATTCCCACATCAAACTAAATTTTCTGTCCTAGCCTAAAGGAAAGCTCTCTCCTTTTAGATCTTTATCGTGTCAAGCCATTTTATTCGCCAGGTCCCGACGGAATTCCTGGCTGTGTGCTCAGGTATTGTGCCGACGCCCTGTGCTATCCCCTTCGAAAATTGTTTACCTTATCCGTAGAAACCTCCCACTTTCCCATTATTTAGAAGGAATCGTTTATTATTCCTGTCTACAAAAATGATAATAAATCGGATGCCAACAGCTATAGAGGAATTTCTAAGTTTTCGGCCATCCCTAAACAATTCGAAAATGTAAAAACTTCCCATTTGCGGCACCTTTGTAGACCAGTTATTTCTTCATGTCAACATGGTTTTATTAAGCAAAAATCAAAAACAATAGCCTGTGGAGCTATCTTCCTATAGTATAAAGGACTCTCATAATAATTTACAGACAGATGTAATCTATACTGATTTCAGTAAAGCATTTGACTCAGCTAACCATTCTCTCCTAGTTAGAGAACACGATTTAATGGGTTTTCCAAGTGATCTTCTTAATTGGATCTCAAGTTATTTGAATGGCAGGACGCAAAAGGTCCTCTTTAAGAATAATTTATCCAATGTTCTAAGGGTTACATCTGGCGTCCCCCAAGGAAGCCATTTGGGACCCTTATTGTTTACATTATTTATAAATGACCTGCCCAAAGTCTTGACTAACTCCAGAGTGCTTATGTACGCGGATGACGTCAAGCTTTGCGTGCAATACAATGACGTTGCCTGCCAGTCGGATTTACAAACAGATCTCAATAATTTTCAAACTTGGTGCCGAGTAAACTTATTGAACTTAAATGGCTCGAAATGCAAGCTAATGACATTCTCTCGTGTCGTTCCTAAGCTTACTACTTACACGGTGAACGGCTGCTCTTTGGAAAGAATTAATTCTGTTGATGATTTAGGCGTCTTCTTGGACCCAAAACTTGTCTTCATTGATCATATTTCGTCTATGGTGAATAGAGCCAGGGGTGTGCTGGTGGTTCGAACGGTGTTCGAAGGAATTCAAGGACCCCTATGCCACTAAATCCTTATAGTTAGTTTTTTAGATCGTCCTATCTTAGAATATGGATGCTACGTTTGGAGCCCTCAGTACGGTGTCCATAGCAAACGCATCGAGTCGGTTCAAAAGAACTTTTTACTTTTCGCTCTACGCGGTTTAAATTGTGAAGCAAAACAACGATTACCTTCCTACTCGAATAGACTCCTATTAATAAACTTATCGTCCTTAGCCAATCGTAGGACGATGCTAGGAATAACCTATATTTTTAACCTTATCAATGGTGATGTGGAATGTGCTTACTTGTTGAGTCAGCTCAATTTCCACGTACCATGTAGAACTACTAGATCCTATATCCCATAAGAGTTGCACCATTGTAGAACCTTTGAGCTGCATGAGCCTTTATATCAGAGATGGATTTCGCGCTTTTCTGTTAAAGTTTTTCCTGAATTTTCTTTGCTCTTAACCTCACGGAGTCTAAGACCTTTCTAACGAAAGCAAAACGGTGGATTTATATTTGTATATAGTAGGCTAGCAAACTAACTCCGTTTCGCCACCAAATGGATTGGTTTTATGTAATATTTCGTTTGGTGATTAATAGATGAAGAAACTTTCGTGTTTGTTTTTTATTTGAAAAGTAATGGATCCAGTTTGACTTTTCCACTTGCGCATTTCCAATGGAAATGTTAGGAAACGACTACTTGATATTTTGGTTTGAAGTAAATGCTATATATCAGAAATGGATTTCTCGCTTTTCTGTTGAAATTTTTCCTGAATTTTCTTTACTCCTAACCTCACGGAGTCCGAAATTTTTCCAACGAATGCAAAACCGTTTAAATCGGTTCGTGCGTTCTGGTGTTAAGTCATCAGGAAGGAAAACCCGGCTTATTTTTGTATTGTAGATTTTTATTGTTTAAATTCCTAGTGATCGATGTTCTATTTGCAAGGGTATATTAAATTCGGCGTGCCGAAGTTACCTTCCTTGTTAAAAATGTTTTTAGTTATATCATCAAACTTATATGAACCCAGAGGTATTTCTATGACTTTATTCCCAATATGAAATAGATGAAGAGTTCCTCATATCCATTTACGGAATAGAATTAAATTTATGAGAACCAATGAGAGCACATTCATATTTTTGTTTTAATCCAATTTTTGTTTCACTTATAACAGAAGTGTTTCCTGTTAAATCAATTGTCAGTGATGTAGTCATTATGAAGCTTGATTCTTAACGGTCTTGTTAACCATCGTCTTATAACAGTTATATGTCCATTAACACATATTTTTAAAGAATGATAAATTTATCAAATCCTTTTCTATATCGTCCAGCATTTATTTCATCATCCTTCGAAATTATGAGAAATCCACATTTTTCCTCCCAACACTTGCGAAAATTCTCATAAAGACTCATAGTCCATGTCACTTATTACATGATCTTTGTATATGTGAAGCATGTTTAAACCATCTTGATTATACATTATAATAAAATTTGCATAATCCCGAATCAAATGTTTCGGTATATGTGTACAGGTAAGTAGAATGAAGCAATATTTCTATGACGTCCCATGCACAAATAGTTACGTATTGTAAACAGTAATATAAATAGTCTTGGGAATTTTTTTTTTCAAATTCTAAAGCAGGGTATTTGTCTTTAAGGTGCTAAGTTGAAATGTGTTAACTATGTTGATCGTGCATTTGTGGTTGAATTCATCACTCTTTCCATAGTCCAAAATGCCTAAAGGACTACGTGCGAACATCGGCCGTCGCACAAGACATGCAAGCCAGCAACAAGTGTAATTACAGAACTTAAGCGACAAAATGTAATAAGAGAAAATGCAACAACAATGAGACAACACGTGAGGACACGAAGATCATTGGCATTATACAATTGCTGGGCATTCCAATATTTTCCCACTGAGAACTACAGTGATGATGAAAATTTAGATATTGCAATGCGTTAAAGTTCAAAAGAGAAACGTGTTGCATATTGAGTTAGGATGGGCTAGAGGACTATAGATGCATTGATAGGGATAGGTAAGGCCAGGGGGGGGGGGGAGGTGAGACAAATGAGGAAAATTCGGGAAATTCGGATGCAGATTAATAGAAAGGGTTCATACCCTTTCTCTCGGCCGAGGCACGGAAGGAGATGACGAAGTAACGCGCTGGAGGTACGGAACTGAGGAACCGAACCGACGTGTGCGGCGAAAAAAATTTTCACATACGGAATTGTGGACGTGACCGCGGTTAAGTTTTGTGGATGACGTTTCCCGATAGCCGCCTAACCATCACTTTGCCGCCGCCAGAGCCGCTGTCTTACCGCCGTCTTACCGTAGCCGAAAGCTGTAGCCAGAACCGTAGCCAGAGCCGTAGCCCAGAGCCGACGCAGATGCGCAGAGCGCCGCCAGCTTTGACGTCCAAAGGCGCCAGTGGCTAGATCCGGTGAGGTCGCTCCGTCTAAAGGGCGAACACAAGGGTATTGGCCATAGTTTTGCCTCGGCAATACGCCGCCGCTTTCCAGGCCGCCTACCCCGTTGGTGCCACTGCGGAGAAGTAAAATCGAATTAGTTTTAGTGTCGTTATCCTTGTGCAACACAAGCGCTGTGATCGAAGGAGAACGGAGCAGAAGCCAGGCTGTTGTCCTTACCTGGCGACTTTCAGCTCAGCTGAAAGTTAGTCTAGTTTTGGGGACTCAAAATTCCCAGAGGAGAAGCGCCCTCTTTCGTCCCTAATCCCTGATGGGGCTCCATCGGGTGTTTAAAAAAATGGTAAGGACAACTGCCTGGCTTCTGCTCCGTTCTCCTTCGATCACAGCGCTTGTGTTGCACAAATCACGGGCCTTCAGCAGTAACCCGGAGGATTTTCCTTGATGGCTGGGATTCCGAGGCTCTGATTGCGGTGGTCGTGCGGCGCGCAGTGAGACCTGCGGGTCACGACTTCACCAACAATATGCTACCAGGAAGCCCCATTCACCAGGAAAACACAAGGATCTGCACAAATTGACATTAACATGGATGTTTATGGGGAAGACAACGAATTTGCCACCCTTAAGCAATAATTACAACGCACGAATAGGTTAATTAAATGCTGTGTATATTTTCGTTCACTTCTCTGGTCGGAGCTGCAACTACCGATCGAATTATTAGTTTCAATATATATAATCTTAAAATGTAGCTTAGCATAGATAAGGCGACAGAAGAAGAAGAGAGAGAGAAATAGATAAACAAAGAGAAGAGCTAAGAGCGCAGCAGGTGCAGCCATACACCCATGTGCGCATGATTAGGCGCTAGCGGTCTGCTCCGAACATACTCCCCCCGTTGGAAGAGGTACTGTTTCAACTTCATCGGCATCGTGGGGCAGAACGGCTAGCTTGGCGATTTTGTGGCCTTCAATTGGCCAACAACTTTTCAAGAAGGCAGCTGGCTTTCCTACGGCAGCAAGTGTGCCACCATCAAAATGATTCGTAGGATCCTTGACGACGGCAGCTGAGACAGACTGAGGAGTTGACGCACTCGGCAGCTCTCCAGACACGATCCAACCAAATTCGGTGTTCTGAAGGGTTGGCAACTGTAGCGCTTGCTCGGTACAAGATACTTTTTTTTTAGCGCCATCTGTTGGTCGATCATAGGTCGAAAGGCACCTTTGCCAGTGTAGCAAGCGTAGGTCGGCTAGGGCACGAAAGATCGGGTGAGAGAGTAACAGAGGCATTTGTCAACGGTCTCCCCGTTTCCCCCACTTTCACGTTGGGTTACCGCCACTTTTCCGGCGTCATCTTCCAGCATTCCATTTTTGGCGGCTGAAGCGTAGTGACTCCCATATTTTGAGCTGGCGACAGATTTTCGAAAAAAAGTATTCGCGAGTGTGCAAAGTGCCGAGAATAAAATTTTGGTTATTGGCCACTGAGCCGCGAACAAAAAGGTGAGCGTACAGAAAGGGGAAAGCATAGGCAGCTTAAACTTATTTAAGAATTTTAAAGGCTGCATTTGTACCGCTCGAAGGCCCGAGGAGAGGCGAGGGGCAGGCAACGAAACGACGCCGGCGCAGCTTCTTGGATTCTTTTAAGCGCCTGGATCTGAATTCTAGGAGGAGGACTTCCCCGTCGCCCCGCTCACCAGAGCTGGGGAAAATATTACTTTTTATATAATTTATGGGGTTGAAGCATAATTAATTGCCGAATGCGGTAGAACGACCTTTGTCCCCTTGGCGAACAGCTCTAGAGAGCACAACTAAGCAGAGAATTCGGTAGCAGTCGTACGAGCTTTTATGCCAGAGTCGGTGTAGGCGTAGGCTTCGGCAAAGCATTGCGATTAGTTTAATGTAATTCTTTCGGGCGTTTTGAACTCGCCGCCGCAATGTGATCCCGGCCAAAGTGCATTTAATTCGAGCCCCATGCCTCATCGCGACGAACTATTGTAAAGAAAAAGGGAATTTTCGACCCCCATTTTGTTCCAGTGTCAGTGAAGATAGCATGGAAAATTAGTGTAAGAAAAAATAGAAATTTTAAGTTAGGTTAAATTTCGGAAAAATTTCAAGAAAAAAAAGAATGATGTGAAAAGAACTTAGGCATATGTAAAGAGCAATGTGCGGCAAAGAGAAATATTAATTCGTTGCATTCCTGTAAAAATTAATGGAAAAATCGATCTAAATAGTGCGTCATTTTCTGATAGTTTCCCCCTATCTTCGTGGTCTCTTTTAGGGACGTGAATTCTTTTTTTCTTTTGCATGTATCATTTCATCCCAATTTTCAGCTAGCCTCCGAGGAAAGCGCTTTCATCGGTGGAGTTAAGAAAATGGTGAGTGTCGAAGTAATAATTTAAATAATTTCAAGTACAAGAAAGAAAGAAAAAGAAATGAATTGGGAAAAAAAAAATGTCCCAAATCTTGAGCCGTTAACGTAAAAGAAAGATCGAAATTTAACCGAACCAACGGCAGAAAACGAAGAGGGAAAGAGAAAGAAAAAAGGAACGCTGATACATAAGGCGATTGCGTTTAAGGCTATTTATGCTGAGAGCTTTTATGCTTCTCCAATTCGAATTATTATTTTTGTTGTTGCAACATGTAAATTTAACTTCAGACCGCGCGAATAATATTTTCCTTCAACTTGCCAAAAATTGTTTTGCCATCATTTTTATTAAGGCCCGAAATTGAGTCGAAGGGCATATTTATTTATCATTGGTATTCTAAGTTTTAATGTTTAATTGTCTATATACGGTTCTTATTTTAAGTAATGAATTTATATTTTTCTAGTTTTAAATAAAATTATTATAATGTTTTAAAATGTCGAGTATGGGCCGCAGCTGGCATGCGTTGTGATGTAGGGTAGCACTTGTCGAAGGGGTCGCTCAAGCTATATAGCTTTGAGGATGGGAGCGACCATAGGAAGGGTGGGCAAACTAGAGCCTCCAGAACACCAGGAGTGCTAAAAAAGGAGGAGTAAGGCGAAGAGAGTTAAATTTTCCTCAACTTTTATTTATGTGTTGTCTGTATCTCTGTCCCGGTTTAAGCTTGTTGTAGCACGCAGTTATTTCTGTTTAAAATTATGCAAAGGCAACCCGAGATCTGAGCAAGACCATCACTCCCGTAGCCGACGAGCCGAAGCCGGAAAAATATCTTGCGTGCGCTCCGATCTCGAGCTAACAACTTGCCTGTGACATTTGTTTTGAGTGTAGCGATTCGTTACATTTATAAATAATATGTTTATCTTTTTATAATTTTAATAAAAATGGCGCCCAACGTTAAGGCCACATACATATAGGATTATCATTTATGATTATCAGTTCATAATTTTAATAAAATTGGCCAACGTGAAGGCCACATATATGTTCAATGTGACTCACACAGACACACACACAAATAATTGTTAAACTTTTCGTTCAGCCATGGGGTGGGCTAAGACTAGGTTGTGTTTACAGGTAGTCACCAAGCCACGGTTGCTCCAGCTGGTGAGAAGGCATGTCAATTCCCACTCACAGTTGTTCGGAAGCATAGGAATACGGAAGAAGATGACTCAGGTTTGAAGCATCTAGCCGGCCGCAGACGACAACAGAGGAATAGGGAGTAGACAAACTCGTGTATACTCTACACCGTGTAGCCCGAGTCGGTGCATATCACACGCATAGGACTAGCAGGTGCATTTGCTTTCAGAAGCGATCACTTGACCACGGATGATAGGCATAGGCAAAGGGACACAACAAATTTCATAGGGGCTTATTAATTTTGTTAATATTTGCATAGGACTTACTGAGCGTTTATCTTTCAGAAGAGAAACTCAGGCCACGGATATTAGCAGAAGGCATAGACCCAACATTGACGGAAGAGTAGAAGCGTGGGCCGATCGGATAGCAGACAGCGAAGCTTTCGTCTGACCACGGCAACACGCTCTGCAGTGTTGTTGTTATTGCCAAATAGCGATAAACAACGCTCGTCATAATTTTTTTTCTCGATTCTCTTTTGTGCTTACCGAAACCTTTTGTTTGTATATACATAAGTGCATTTTAATTACAAGCATTGCTATGCTTGCTGGCCAGACTTTTTGTATTGATTTGTTGATTGTCGATTTTTGATTTGATTTTCGTTGCGAAACAAAATTTTTATTGCTTGTGTTTATATTTTTCTATATTTCAGGTGTTATCATTGTATTTCTTAAATATTATTATTATTATTAATTACATTTAATGAAGGGATTTGAGTTGAGGCTTCGATCTATATAGATTCCATAGCGATCTTAAGGTTCGGAACTTGGATAAATTCTTCATTATTTATGTTCAATTCTTTTTTCTTGTATATTAATTTTAGATTAATTTTCTAGCTGGCTTTAGGCATTATATAGGGATATAAGATATTTGGAGTTTCTATTTTGAATCCGTTTCGTTTTGACTTGTAGTCGTCCAGAATTTATTACTTTGCTTTGGTTTTATTTAAAAGTTAGCCATGGATCCAGAGGCTTCGGGATCCACGAAATGCATGCTCTGCGGAAAGGCTTTGACACCAGATCAAGTAAGCCGTGGGAGTTGTGGGCATATATTCCACAAGGAATGCGCAGACACGTTGGTCAAGAAGCAGGGTAGTTGTCCTGGTTGCGAGGCCAAGGGAAATTCCGCCAAGGCGAAGACTCCAGCTCCGAAAAAGCAAGCGATGAGCAGCATTGATGCGGAAGCGATCAGCGACATTGTAGCGCAACAACTAAAGGCAGTGCAGCATAATCTGTTAACTAAGCTTACGGAACAGATGGGCCAAATAATTCAGGCAAATTTCGCGGCGCAGATGCAGGAGCCGCCAAGGTCAAACGAATCTGTTCATAACTTCGGAACTCAATCAGTAGCAGGGGATATTGAAATCCCAGACAGGCCCACGTCAGCTTTTTCTAGCTCCGATTTAGGTAGTCGTCCGGATAAGGTTGGACAAATTATTAGCAGTTGGAAACTGCGATTCAACGGGTCTCCAGACGGATTGAGTGTAGATAAATTTTTGTATCGAGTGGAGGCGCTAACTCGACAAACCCTCAACTCGCGTTTTGATTTAATTTGTGGAAATGCCAGCGTACTGTTCGAGGGACAAGCGCGAGAGTTTTATTGGCGATTTCATAAAGAATCCGATAGTTCCAGGTTGGATTTGCTTACCGAAGCTTTACGAAAGCAGTTCCGAGATATGCGTACGGATGTGGATCTGAGGGAGACAATTCGTGACAGGAAGCAGAGAGAGAGGGAAAGCTTTGACTCCTTTTACGATGCTGTGGTACAGATCACAGACTGTCTAACAGTTCCCATGCCAGAGAAAGATCTGGTAGAAACTCTTCGCCGGAACTTGCGGCCGGAAATAAGGCACGAGCTGTTGAACGTGAGCATAGACTCAATCCAAAAGCTTCGAGATATCTGCGGGCGTAGGGAAGGTTTCCTTGAAGATGTGAAGCGTACTTATGGGTATCAGAAACCTGTTCCTTTTCGGAAGCAAGTGTCTGAACTTGTGCAGGAGTATCTGTCGGATGATGCAGTTGAATTCTCGGACGTTGAGCAGGTAGCAGAGGTAGATGCTCTAGCATTGGTATGCTGGAATTGCAGAAAGGAAGGGCACCGGTATCACGATTGTGAGGAAAGACGGAAAATATTCTGTTACGGTTGCGGTACCCCAAATTCTTACAAACCGTCCTGCCACAAATGCCAAAAAAACGGGAAGTTGAACACACGACCCCGACAACAGCCGTGTGTTCTCCGAAACAAGCTAGCGAATTCCGATGTCAGTCAGCAATGAGTACAAGCTTAGAGGAGGTAGCTACTGATGCAACAGTTTTTTGGCATCAGCAAATACAGCACAGACAATTACCGGACTTATCAATAAACCCAGTTAGAACTCATTCTCGAAATGCAAAAAGAATGAGAGACTTTTGGCGAGCGGCTGAAACGATAAATGCTATCAGATACAAAAACATGGATAGACGGCCGTACGCAGAGGTTCAAATTCTAGGCAGATTGGTGCTCGGTCTTTTAGATACTGGTGCATCTATGAGTGCCGTCGGTGGGAGTTTGGCCAACCGAATTATTAAACAGGGAATAGCGTTCAAAAGGGTGGCAACTACAGTAAATACAGCCGATGGTCAACAGCAAAAAGTGGTAGGCCGATTAAAGACTCCAATTCAGTATGAGGGAAAGATACATGAGCTTGATTTATATATTATTCCTTCTCTGAGTCAGGACCTGTATTTGGGTATTGACTTTTGGACCAATTTCGAACTTTTGCCCCCTGAAATGAGTATAGATGAATTAGGTAGCGATTGCCATGTTTTGTCTGACATCCAGCAGTCTAAATTGCAGTCAGTCATTAAGCAGTTTCCATCTTTTGCGGTTTTAGGTTTGGGAAAAACGAGCATACTTTCTCATTCTATCGATGTTGGAGATGCCAAGCCTGTGAAACAGAGACATTTTCCAGTTTCGTATGATTCTGCTAGGCGTAATTGAGGAATCAGATAGTCCTTGGTCTTCACCCGTCGTTTTGGTGCAGAAGCCAGGAAAGGTACGACTCTGCCTCGATAGCAGGAAGGTAAACGCCGTAACCAAGAAAGATGCGTACCCTTTGCCACAAATTGATGCCATATTAAGTCGTCTTCCCAAAGCAAATTTTATTTCAAGTCTGGATCTTAAGGACGCCTATTGGCAAATTCCATTAGATCCGCAGTCGCGTGATAAAACCGCGTTCACGATCCCTGGCAAGCCGTTATACCAGTATAAGGTAATGCCTTTCGGTTTGACGAATGCTTCGCAGACAATGACCAGGTTGATGGATAAGGTGATACCCGCAGAATTAAGAAATGAAGTCTTTGTGTATCTAGATGATCTCCTAATTGTCTCAGATAGTTTTGAGGGTCATTTAAAGGTTTTAGAAACGGTCTCCAGTCCCATAAGGGCCGCTGGATTAACTTTAAATGTGGAGAAGAGCAAATTTTGCATGAAAAGTGTTAAATATTTGGGCCATATTGTGGGCGAGGGAGTAGTTCGAACAGACCCCGAAAAAATATCGGCAATGACGGATTTTCCACTGCCACGATCTTTAAAGGCACTGAGAAGATTTCTCGGAATGGTCGGATGGTATCGGAAATTTATCAGTTATTTTGCAGCTGTATCAGCTCCTTTGACAGACCTCTTAAAGCCTAGGCAGAAGTTTGTAATGACTCCGGAAGGAGAAGAAGCGTTTACAAAATTAAAGGAGATGCTTTTCTCAGCTCCAGTGCTTCGTAGTCCGGATTTTAGTAAACCATTTTACATTCATTGCGATGCTAGCAACTCCGGAGTAGGAGGAGTTTTGGTTCAGAAAGCTGAGAGTGGTGAAGAATGCCCGATAGCCTTTGTATCGAAAAAGTTAAACAAGGCTCAAAAGTCGTACACGGTTAGCGAAAAGGAATGTTTGGCGGCAATTATTTGCATAAAACGGTTTCGAGCGTATGTGGAGGGCCACGACTTTACAGTCATTACGGATCATGCGTCCCTCAAATGGTTGATGTCCCAAACGGATTTGAACTCCAGGCTTGCTCGGTGGGCGTTGAAACTTCAAGGATTCACGTTCAAAATTGAGCATCGGAGTGGTAAGCTGAACGTAGTCCCTGACGCGTTATCCCGAGTCAATGAGGAAGAGATAGCTGCCGTAGATGCGAGTCATGGATTGTTAGTTGACTTAGAATCTGCACATTTTCTTGATCCTGACTATATAGAGCTGATCAAAAAGGTTGAGGCTAACGCTAGCAGTCTGCCAGATTTAAAAGTAGCGGACGGATTTCTCTATAGGAAGACAGAGCATTTAACAGGAGATCCTATGCATGACAGTTTTTGTTGGAAACTATGGATTCCGGCGGGCTTGGTGCCCGAAGTTCTTAAAAAGTCTCATGATGATCCTTTAGCGTCACATGGAGGTGTCCATAAAACTCTGGAGAGGCTAAGGAGGTATTATTATTGGCCAAGACTGGTGAAGGATGTGAAGGAATATATTCAGGCGTGCGACATCTGTAAGACGACCAAGGCTCCCAATAGCACTTTAAGACCACCTATGGGAGTAGCACCAGAGTCCGCGAGGCCTTTCCAAAAACTTTACGTGGATTTTTTGGGCCCGTATCCTAGGTCAAGAAGTGGAAATGTGGCCATATTTATCGTGCTAGATCACTACAGCAAGTTCGTTTTTCTGAAGGCGGTGAAGAAATTGACAGCGGACGTGGTTGTGAGATATATGCAGGATGATTTATTCCATACTTTTGGGGTCCCAGAGACCATTGTTTCAGATAATGGATCGCAATTTAAATCAGAATTGTTCCAAAAGCTGTTGAGGGAGTACAAAATTTCACACACTTTTACCGCCGTTTACTCGCCACAAGCTAATGCATCCGAGAGGGTAAATCGATCGGTGATAGCTGCCATACGATCGTATGTACGCAGCGACCAGAAGGATTGGGACGAGCAGCTAAGCAGCATCTGCTGTGCGCTCAGATCAGCGGTTCACTCTAGTTTAGGCACTTCACCCTATTATATGATTTTCGGGCAGCATTTCATTTCATCAGGTGCAACGTATAAGGTGTTGAGAGCTCTTCGTTTGCTTGAAGATAGGTCTTTGGCATTCACGAAAGAGGATTCTTTAGAACTTGCTCGCAGCAAAGCATCGGAGATAATGAAAAACCAATTCGAAAAGAATGAAAGAAGATATAACCTGCGATCGAAGGAAGTATCTTTTAGTAAAGGCCAAGAAGTTTATCGAAGGAACTTTAAGCAGAGCAACTTTGCAGCTGGTTACAACGCGAAGTTGGGTCCGTCTTTCATTAAAGCTAGAGTAAGAGATAAGATTGGACAAGTTTACTATGATCTTGAAGATTTGCAGGGGCGTTATGTAGGCCGATTCCACGCCAAGGATATAAAGCAGTAGCCTCGCAAGCTGTTTATCAGTCTTGGAGTGTTGATCCCCAAGCCTGATCTTGCTAGGGGGGTATTTTGTAGCGCTTGCTCGGTACAAGATACTTTTTTTTAGCGCCATATGTTGGTCGATCATAGGTCGAAAGGCACCTTTGCCAGTGTAGCAAGCGTAGGTCGGCTAGGGCACGAAAGATCGGGTGAGAGAGTAACAGAGGCATTTGTCAACGGTCTCCCCGTTTCCCCCACTTTCACGTTGGGTTACCGCCACTTTTCCGGCGTCATCTTCCAGCATTCCATTTTTGGCGGCTGAAGCGTAGTGACTCCCATATTTTGAGCTGGCGACAGATTTTCGAAAAAAAGTATTCGCGAGTGTGCAAAGTGCCGAGAATAAAATTTTGGTTATTGGCCACTGAGCCGCGAACAAAAAGGTGAGCGTACAGAAAGGGGAAAGCATAGGCAGCTTAAACTTATTTAAGAATTTTAAAGGCTGCATTTGTACCGCTCGAAGGCCCGAGGAGAGGCGAGGGGCAGGCAACGAAACGACGCCGGCGCAGCTTCTTGGATTCTTTTAAGCGCCTGGATCTGAATTCTAGGAGGAGGACTTCCCCGTCGCCCCGCTCACCAGAGCTGGGGAAAATATTACTTTTTATATAATTTATGGGGTTGAAGCATAATTAATTGCCGAATGCGGTAGAACGACCTTTGTCCCCTTGGCGAACAGCTCTAGAGAGCACAACTAAGCAGAGAATTCGGTAGCAGTCGTACGAGCTTTTATGCCAGAGTCGGTGTAGGCGTAGGCTTCGGCAAAGCATTGCGATTAGTTTAATGTAATTCTTTCGGGCGTTTTGAACTCGCCGCCGCAATGTGATCCCGGCCAAAGTGCATTTAATTCGAGCCCCATGCCTCATCGCGACGAACTATTGTAAAGAAAAAGGGAATTTTCGACCCCCATTTTGTTCCAGTGTCAGTGAAGATAGCATGGAAAATTAGTGTAAGAAAAAATAGAAATTTTAAGTTAGGTTAAATTTCGGAAAAATTGCAAGAAAAAAAAGAATGATGTGAAAAGAACTTAGGCATATGTAAAGAGCAATGTGCGGCAAAGAGAAATATTAATTCGTTGCATTCCTGTAAAAATTAATGGAAAAATCGATCTAAATAGTGCGGGCCGAATGCGTCATTTTCTGATAGTTTCCCCCTATCTTCGTGGTCTCTTTTAGGGACGTGAATTCTTTTTTTCTTTTGCATGTATCATTTCATCCCAATTTTCAGCTAGCCTCCGAGGAAAGCGCTTTCATCGGTGGAGTTAAGAAAATGGTGAGTGTCGAAGTAATAATTTAAATAATTTCAAGTACAAGAAAGAAAAAAAAAGAAATGAATTGGGGAAAAAAAAATGTCCCAAATCTTGAGCCGTTAACGTAAAAGAAAGATCGAAATTTAACCGAACCAACGGCAGAAAACGAAGAGGGAAAGAGAAAGAAAAAAGGAACGCTGATACATAAGGCGATTGCGTTTAAGGCTATTTATGCTGAGAGCTTTTATGCTTCTCCAATTCGAATTATTATTTTTGTTGTTGCAACATGTAAATTTAACTTCAGACCGCGCGAATAATATTTTCCTTCAACTTGCCAAAAATTGTTTTGCCATCATTTTTATTAAGGCCCGAAATTGAGTCGAAGGGCATATTTATTTATCATTGGTATTCTAAGTTTTAATGTTTAATTGTCTATATACGGTTCTTATTTTAAGTAATGAATTTATATTTTTCTAGTTTTAAATAAAATTATTATAATGTTTTAAAATGTCGAGTATGGGCCGCAGCTGGCATGCGTTGTGATGTAGGGTAGCACTTGTCGAAGGGGTCGCTCAAGCTATATAGCTTTGAGGATGGGAGCGACCATAGGAAGGGTGGGCAAACTAGAGCCTCCAGAACACCAGGAGTGCTAAAAAAGGAGGAGTAAGGCGAAGAGAGTTAAATTTTCCTCAACTTTTATTTATGTGTTGTCTGTATCTCTGTCCCGGTTTAAGCTTGTTGTAGCACGCAGTTATTTCTGTTTAAAATTATGCAAAGGCAACCCGAGATCTGAGCAAGACCATCACTCCCGTAGCCGACGAGCCGAAGCCGGAAAAATATCTTGCGTGCGCTCCGATCTCGAGCTAACAACTTGCCTGTGACATTTGTTTTGAGTGTAGCGATTCGCGCTACCCAAATTAATTTGTCCCGTAGCCATTATTTTGAAGAAGAGTCCAGCACCAATTATAAGATCTATTTGATCTGATTGATTGAAGTGAGGATCAGCAAGCGAAATATTTTCCGGAATTTTCCATGATACTGCGTTTATATCAAAATGGGGCTGATACTCAGTGATACTATCAGTCACAACCGCGGAGAATGAGGCACGATAGCTTGCATCCTGGGATTGCGCTGCAATGTCGACTGCCGTATCGGAATTCAGAGAGGATTCCCCAATCCCAGCGACTAGGGTATGCGACTTTCGACAATTCAAATTAAGTTGATTCGCTAGACGAGACGTTATGAAGTTTAGTTGAGACGCCGAGTCTAAGATTGCTCGGCAAGGCATAAAATCTCCAGCCTTGTTTCTCAAATATATGATCGCGGTTGGAAGCAACACGTAATCAACAGGCAAAATATCTGTGGGGCTTGGTGGAGGGTTCAATGAACGGTGATTAGGTTGGGATGATGAATGCGATGATGAATGCGATGATGAATGCGATGGTGAATGTGATGATGAATGTGATGATGCCAATGCTGATGAAAATGATGTTGATGGCTGAGAGTTGGGAAATGGATCGGATGATAGAGATGAGGCGGTGGATGGTACATATGGGTCCTGATTAAAATGCAACAATGAGTGGTGCTTCATATGACAGTATCTGCAGTGCGTTGACTTGCAGTGCTGCAACCTATGCCCCTTGCGCAAACAGTTGAGGCACAGGTGAAACTTCTTTGCTTCTCTAAATCGAAGATTCGGGCTCAAATTTAGAAATCGAGAGCATTTTGGCAAATAATGATCGCTCGCATCACAAAACGTACATAGGGGAAGATTTGAGCTTCCAACTGAAGCAATGAAGCTATACCCATGCAGAGCTTTTCCCACCTGCCGGCTTGGTATTTGCGTTACCAAGGCTTGATCCGAATTTTCCATAATCCTACACCTCCTTTGCAAGAACGACTCCATAGAATCCCACGTAGCTAGGTTGTTGATGGACAAATTCTCTTTCCATTTTTCCCGCGTCCTCTGATCGAGCTTCCGTACGACGATGTGAATCAGCAATCCGTCCAAGATTTGTTGCGTAGTGGCCAGGGTACGGATTGCTCGCAGATGCGAATTCACACAATCGCTTAACTCCCGAAGACCCTTGGCTGATCCCTTCTCGACACCTTTTAAACCAAATATTGCCTGCACGTGTGCCTGAAAATGTAGAACCTTATTATCAAATCGATTTTTGAGTAAGTCCAAAGCCTTTCTGTAATTGGCATTCGAGGGCTCAAGCGAACGTATGGTCTCCAGAGCCACGCCGCCTAAACTTGACCTTAAATATTGTAGTTTTTCAATATCACTTAGCTCTTCGTCGTTTCCGATGACCGTGCTGAACGTTGCAATAAAATCCGGCCAATCAGAGTAGGATCCATGGAACCGAGCTATCTCCAAAATTGGCAACCGAGGCTTTCTAGATTGGAAAGAAAGATCCGGATGATTAAAATTGTCTATGGAAGTTGAATTTGCAGCGGTTGCAGCCGGCAATTGAGATTTGCGAAGCGCCGCTAAACCTCGATTTATCTTCGCCTTCACATCCATGAACGCCGTGGAGAACTCAATCCGATGGTCGCTTGCTATCTCCGAAAAGTCCAATTTTTCCAGCGAAGTCTGTGCGGAATCAAAGGCCAAATTTAACGAATTTATCCACTCCAGTCGCGCCAGTAAATCAGCTTCATCAAACTGATCTACAGTCTCCGGATTTATGTAATAATTCATCGAGCTCAATGGCCGCAAAAGGGATTGGGCCTTGGCTCGGTAAAAGTCCACGTCACTTGGCGGCTCATTTTGATGCTGAACCGAATTTTCCGTACCAGACATCTTTATTTTCTCACGCGAAAAGAATTAATAAAGGGAAAATGTCTGACCACTTCGGTATATAGGAACCCGTTTATTTTTCACTGCGCAAATTAGAGGTTAATCAGCGTCACCGAGATGCAACGGAACCTCGACAATGTTGTTATTGTAATTGTCGGCCTCGAAACAGCGGAGTTTTGGGAGTGGGAGTGGGTGGTATCCGGGCGTGAAAACGACGGATTTGAATATTTCGGCCCACAGGTCCGAGCATGAAGCACGAGATGAGAGCAATTGTGAGATAATTTAGGAGATAGGAATACATGTTGTTTATTTAATTAACGTAAAGATGTTTGTTTTCCATGTTAATGTCAATTTGTGCAGATCCTTGAGTTTTTATGGTGAATGGGGCTTCCTGGTATCATCTTGTCACCGCAATCAGAGCCTCGGAGTCCCAGCCATCAAGGAAAATCCTACGGGTTACTGCTGAAGGCCCATGTCCTTACCTGGCGACTTTCAGCTCAGCTGAAAGTTAGTCCAGTTGACGAATGGCCGGATTAGGGACAATTGAAGACGCAAGCATCTGGCGCGGAGTCCACCGGCGGTTTATCGGCCATCTACCCTGGAATTTAGAAAAAAAGAATTATTTAATGATATTGCAGAAATAATTAATTTTCTTACCGACTTTTTATTTAATGTTATTATTTATTTATTTATATTATTGTCTTGTTCATTATTTATTTGTAGTTTGTTGATTTATTTATTTAGCATCGAGATATTTATTTAGTGTAAATAAAGTCGTTAGCTGTTAGGAATTAAGGAAATGGGATTATGGCAGGGGATAAGGGAAATAATTACCATCATCCCAGGATAAGGAGTTGTGGTCCATGGATGCGGAGGGTGCTGGTTCACGCCGCCGCGGGCCTCAATGGGGTTGCAGAGGACTCCCCCATCTCGGCGACAAGACCAGCCACCGGAGGAGCATATCCATCCAAAGTTGCTGGACTTCGATGCGATCGGGGCAGCAGCTGACGACCTGGTAGAGATGGATCCCGCTCAGCGTTCAGTATATTTCCAGGAGCCGCCCATGGATTACACAGCCAAGTTGGCGGTGAACCTCACCCTGGCTCAGGCGGCAGAAACGTACCGCAAGTCCCAAGAAGCTGGGAACAGTCAGATCTTGCAGGATGCGATGCGGGCCGGGATCAGAAATTAAATTAGATTAATAATACTGCTAGGTTCAGATATTTACTCCATTAAGAGCGCATGCGACGGTATTTAGAGGTAAGAAACCAGATTTTCAAACAACACCAGCTGAGTGGTATGCACAAGGTATCCCGAGCCGCCATGAAGGCCCGAGATCGGTTTAAGAAACGCCAGAAGAAGCGGAGAGAAGTCGTTGCGGCCATCAAGCGGGGTGACACCCACGATCCCAGAGCCTTTGCCCAAATTACGGTCTTAGGCCAGCAGCTGACTGGGCTATTAGACACCGGAGCGAGTGTCAGTCTGGTGGACGCCTTGGGTGTTCCGGTGCAAAGGTATTTCTCGGTGGTACGAACAGCTGGTGGCGAGGATCGGTCGGATCAAGGTACTTGTGGAATACAAAGGAAGGGTAGAGTACCTGTAGCAGGCGGCATACCTCGGCGTCGATTTTTGGCGAGCGTTCGATCTGGCTCCGGCGGTAGTGGCAGATTGCCCGGTTCAGGGCGTGAAGAAGGCCGAGGAAATTCACGACAGGGAAATGGAACACTACGCAGACCAGGAGGATAACGATTTCAAAAGATTTTCAAAGACCGACCCTATCCGATGTCTCCGGCGAAGCAGAAGGACGAGTTCGGCAAGATGCTAGCCCTGGGAGTCATGGAGGAGAGCAAGAGCCCTTGGAGCAACCGGACGATAGTAGTGTCGAAGTCTGGAAAGGACAGATTCTGCCTAGATGCCAGGAAACTGAACGACGTGGCCGTCAAGGACGCTTACCCCTTGCCTAGTAAAGATGGAATCCTGTCCAGAATCAATCAAACGCACTTCATCTCCAGTGTGGATTCGCGTTTTGGCAGATCAAACTGGACGAGAAAAGCAAGGAGTTGACGGTATTCACGGTTCCTGGTCGGCCCCTCTATCAATTCAGGGTGATGCCTTTCGGTCTCTGTAATACGGCACAGAGGTTGGTGAGACTCATGGACCAAGTAATCCCAGCCGAAATCCAATCTAATATGTTCGTCTACTTAGATGATCTGCTCGTACTGGCTCCGGACATAAAGACACACATCCGGTACCGACGACGAGTCGCTGAATGCCTAAAGGAAGCAGGATTAACCATCGGTCTGAGCAAATCAAAACTCTGCTTCAAGTCTTTGACTTACTTAGGCTTAGTCGCAGGCGGAGGTCGTCTGAGCATGGATCCCGGTCGAGTGGCGGCAATCAGGAGGATGCCGGAGCCGGGTTCGATGAAAGAGGTGCGCGCGTTCCTATGTACCACTGGCTGGGATCGACGTTTCGTCAGGAACTTCTCGACGCTGGCAGCGCCGCTAACCGAATCCCTTAAGAAGACTGGGAACAAGTTCTCTTTGAGTCCGGTAGCGCAGCTGGCTGTCGTAGCGTTGATGGTGGTGCTAACCACGGCACCAGTCCTGGTGCACGCCGATTTCAAGCGGCACTTCTACATCCAATGTGACGCATCGCACGTCGGAGTTGGAGCCGTTCTTTTCCAAAAGAACGAGGACAACTAAGTGCAGCCGATAGCCTTCTTCTCGGCAAAGATGAACAGGCACCAGGTGAATTACACTGTCACCGAGAAAGAGTGTCTTGCAGCTCTCCTGGCGATCCGAAAGTTCCAACCAAACGTTGAAGGCATGCCTGCATCACCGATCACGCCAGCCTTAAATGGTTAATGTCCATGAAGGATCTGTCGGGGCGCCTGGCCAGGTCGTCTCTGCAGCTTCAGGGATTCTGCTTCACCCTTGAGCACCAGAAAGGCAGCGAAAACGTGGGGGCAGACACGCTTTCGCGATGCGTAGAGGAGATCGCAGTGGACCCGACCAAGTTGCTGGGTTTTGAAACCACCGAGTTTGCTGGAGATGAGTAACAGGAGTTAGTCCGAGAAGGATAACTTACCGGATCTTAGGATAGAGGACGGGCTCATCTTCAAGCGACTTCCTCGGCAAAAAGCCTCGGACGTTGTGGATTTCCTTATCAACGAGGTGTTCTACAAATTCGGGGTTCCATCGATATACTCTCCACAGAGCAACACAGCGGAACGGGTGAATCGGAGCGTATCGAGGTGGCCATCCGGAAAGCAGTCCACGCGGCCGTTTTTCACGCTTTTTAGATACCACATATTCCTGCATGGTCCAGCTACCGACTGGCCAGGAAGCTGCAGTCGCTGTGCGACCACGAGTTGGCCGGCATACCGACTGCCGACAAGCTCCGAGTAGTGCAGGAGAAGGTGCGAAAGTGTCTGAAGTTCTTATACGACAGCAGTCGCCGACGTTAGGACCAGAGGGCCTGCGCTGAAGATACCCATCCAAATGCTCCCAATGATCTTGTCCAGCCGGCGGATTCAAGAAGCATCTCTCTAAATTCTTGGGTGGTATTGCATTTTGAGTTACGATGGGCTAGAAGACTAAAGATGTATCGATAGGGATAGGTTGGATAGGTAGGCCCAGGGGGAGGGATGAGGCAAATGAGCGAACCGGAATATTTGGGATGCGGATTAATGAATTTCTCTCGGCCGAGACACTGAAGGAGAAGCGAGAAAATTTTCAAATATAGAATTGTGGACGTGACCGCGGTTAAGTTATGTGGATGACGTTTTCCGATAGCCACCTTACCATCGCTTTGCCACCACCAGAGCCGCCGTCTTACCGCCGTCTTACCGTAGCCAGAGCCGCCGCAGATGCCCAGAGCGCCACCAGCTTCGACGTCCAAAGGCGCCAGTGGCTACATCCGGTGAGTTCGTTCCGGCTAAAGGGCGAACACAAGGGTATTGGCCATATTTTTGCCTCGGCAATACGCCGCCGCTTTCCAGGCCGCCTACCCCGTTGGTGCCACTGCGGAGAAGTAAAATCGAATTAGTTTTAGTGTTATTTATTTATTGTTAGTGTCAGTGTCGTTATCCTTGTCCTCCGCTTGGCCGTATCCTGGGTCCGGAACGGAGCTGAAGCCAGGCTGTTGTCCTTACCTTTTTTCTCAAACACCCGAACCCTTCTAATTTCTCTTGGAGCCCCATCAGGGATTAGGGACGAAAGAGGGTGCTTCTTCTCTGGGAATTTTGATTCCCCAAAAGAGGCAGCCTTGACGAGAGCGCATCTCTGCCTGAGACCACGCTCTCACCGGAAGTGAGGTGACACCTAATACACATCACTCACCTGCCATGTTAGATATAAGAGCTACAATTTTGTTAAACAGCAATTTATTAGAGAAATGTGCATGGAATAGAGTACTTCACCTGGGGGAGATGAGCCGGTCGCCAGACCGCCTGGAATAGGGTCCGGCCCGCCTGAGATGGGTGATGGGTGAAACACCAATGCCACCAATTCGTCCCAGCAGTGTCGTACGCCTATATTTGTGTGTTTATTAACCTTTTTTTGTAATTAGTGATGATAGTTTTGTTAGAGATGAGTGTTGTCTAAGACGTCCGACTAGTTCGATATTCTATTGTGCGGTCTGCGGGCATTGGTTCGAACCCAGCCCTGGGCCTCACGAGTTAGACCGACATTGCACAAGGAAAAGACAGTTCCGTAACAAACGGCTGGGTTGTGCTGAGCAAGTGGATTAGTTAAAGTGAAAAGATAACTTTTCAAATATAAAACAAAATAAAAATTCTTCACTTTTTTATCATCTATCGAAATGTTACATAAAACTAAGCCATCTGGTGGCGAAACGGGCTTCGTCGAGTTTCCAAGTATATTTATAAGGTAAACAGTCATAGAACATATGTCAAATAGTTTACTGGTCTCGAAAATAATATAGTAAATAATATAATTTATGCTCAACCCTTTAAGGCGGCCGTCAGCCGATAGGGTACACAGGGGGATCAACGGATGACCAAGTCATCTGCCGTAACTGTGTACACCATCGGTAGTGCGACTAGACTCTCGAAGTTAGGGCGGCTGGAAGCAGGTCCCCAGTCGAGGTTCGACTGACCAATTTTAGTCGGGCGGACTTAGGAAAGTATTTTATCAGCCTTCCCTCAAGTCAGGTGTGTGACGCGACCCGTGCACACTGACTTCCAGGTTCGCAGCTGAGGGGTTAATCCAGCTGTGTCTGTACGGAGCCTTCCCAAGGCCAGGCAACCCTGGGTGATAAGTGGCCTTGCCGCAGTTTTGGGGCGAAGCTTGGCGCTCACTAGTAGTGAGCGAAAGCGCACCTAATAGGCCGAAGGACCCACAGGGCAAGCCGAGAGCCACAAACTTTGTCAGCAAGGCAAAGAAATTTAGCGAGGTGGCCAGAGACAGTCTGGCTATGGCTCTGGTAGACTAGCTCAATGACGACGTTCGCCTGCTGACGGACAAGTGCGAGGAGATTGAGACCAAGTTGGCCGACATGGTAACCGACAGGTTGGTTAGCATGTAGACCGGTCCCATCCCCTCCTTCGACTCCTCAGGCGTCTGGGAGGGGGCACCGGGTCAACAGATGTGACGACGGGTTCTCCCTGAGTTTCCTGGCGGATTGTGTGGCTAAGATTAGCGACACATTTGCTGGCCTTAAGATTAGACTAGTCCACGCCAGGGAGATCCCAAGGAGACCCAAATCTCGCATCTGGTTTCCGAAGGGGCAAACCAAAAACGCCAGGGTGATTGTCAGTTTGAGGGCCCAGAACCCAGACGTCTATACAGAGGACTGGGCCATCCTTAGAGCTGAGCAAGAGATGAAGGTGAGGCAACATTTTCTCCTGCTAATGAACCAACGCTGCCTGCCGCATCTGGATGCCAATGACCACAAGGTCCGGTACGACATCAAAAAGGCCAAGATAAAGAAGAAAAAGGTCTTCTTGGCCGAGCTGGACGAGATAGTGGGGGAGGTCGATGACACCAACAAACTGTTGGACGACATGGTCATCGACGACAAAACTCCTGACGCTACCCCAACCAACATCGATGCCAAAAAACGTGCAGATTAATCTAAAGCGCAGCTCGCACGCTTCAGCTAATCTCACGAGAGAGGGAGAGGGATATCTACATCGGTATGAATCAGGTGCCTTGGACACGCTACTGTGAACAAACACGAGGCAACGGATGGGAGCGCAATTATAATTGCATCGGCATACATGCCGTTGACGAGCCGGCCCCGCCTGAGTCGGGTGTCAAGCTGCTGCAAAGGGCCGAAGAAATGAAGACGACCCTGATGCTCGGGTTTGATGCGAATGCGAGGCACACGCTCAGGGGGAGTTCAGAGACCAACGACAGAGTGGGGTCACTCTTTGATAGTATTATATGTAAAAACGTTACGGTATGTAACAAGGGTAATACGCTGAGCTTCATCTTTCCAATCACGGAAAATTTTCAAGGTTGGGAGGAAGTGTAAGGATCTCACCTTGCAAATCGAATACAATTAATACAGAGTTGAGAACTGGAGGGTATCGACACAACACTCTTTCTCAGACCATAAGTACATTTTCTTTGAACTAACGGCACCAGTTAACAAACAGGTCCCAAGAAAAAACCGCCGAATGACTAATTGGAACAAGTTCAGCGAAATTGTTCAATCTAAATTAAACGGCAGGATGATCAAGACGCAATCCACTGCAAAAGCACTCGACAAGGAGGTGGAGGACCTCACGAGCATCCTGAACAAGGCCTTGCAAGAGACATGTAAGCTATCATTCTCGAAGAAGCAGTACCCACTGTGGTGGACAAAGGAACTAAGCGAGCTCTGAAAGAGAGCGAGAAATTCCTTCAATAACAGCTATGTAACCCGGGAATGGGAGCCATACAAAGAAGCACAAGAAGCTTACAAAAAAGCAGTATATAAGGCCAAGAAAGAATCCTGGCAAAACTACTGCGAGTCACTAGAAGACATAAAGGACACGGCGAGAGTAAGCATGATTCTCGCCAAAGGGCACACCAGCCCTACCTAATTGAGGAGTCACTTGAGTTACTAGTTGACACCCACTTCCCAGGAAACCTAAGAGTGAGCTCGGAACCCGAGGAGGGAACGAACGCTCAAATGGATACGCCAACGAAAGACATCATTACCACTGAGCGAATTGGATGGGCAATAGATTCTTTTGATAGGTACAAAAGACCGGGCCCAGACGGAATAATACCGGCAATGCTGCAATCAGCCAAGGATAGCATTTGAAGATGGCTAAAAGCCCCTTACGAAGCTGGAATAAGACTGACTCTTTTACGGAGCAGAACGATCACAGCCGAACTGAGTGGCACTCACCTCACGCGGACTGTGAAGAGAGGCACACCTCAGGGCAGGGTCGAATAGCCCCTGCTGTGGCTCACAAATATGAATGCCATATTGACAGATCTCAATTCGGGTAGAGTTAAAGAAGTTGCATACACAGACGACGTAGTACCATACCCTGACGTTTTTAGCGAAATAATGACAGGTGCACTGGGTCGCTTAAATAAATGGGCAAAAATCTGCGGACTAGGTATCAATCCCACTAAGACGGAACTTATACTCTTCACAAGAAGAACGAAGATACCACCCTTCAACATGCCTAGTGTAAACTGCATGGAGTTAAAACTAGCGGGGCGAGCTAAGTATGTAGGAGTAAATCTGAAACTAATAGTAATTCTCATGGAAAGAAAACATTGCAGAAAGAGTAAGGAAGGCAAGCATTGATTTTTACTTCTGCAGGAAAATGTTTGGAAACAAATGGGGACTACACCCAAAGATAATTATATGGATCTACCCAGCAGTGGTACGGCCAATATTAAAATACGGGGCCCTCGTATGGTGGTCGGCACTAACGAGGACTTAAAACTGAACGAAGCTGATACGATTACAACGGGCAGCGAGTGCGGGGCCGTGGGTGCAATGCGCTAATGCCCCGCGGCTGCCCTCAACGTTATCCTGAACATAATGCAGATAGAAGTGTTCGTGAAGGACGTTGCAGCACAGAGCGCGGTGAGACTGAGCCTTGTGAGCAACGGTTTAAATACAAACGAAGAGACTGACTACATGATCACTGAGTTGAAGTTCGGGAACGCATTCTCGACCTCATATCCAACAAGGGAAGACTGGAGCAGGGACAAAATGGTAGTAGAGAACGAGGTGTCCCTCTACACCAATGGCTCCAAGATTAGCTGCGGCGTAGGGGCTGGGATCTATTCTGAGAATTGGGGAATTGAAAAGGCTTTCAATATCTCTAACTCAGCGACGGTCTTTCAGGCTGAGTTACTAGCCATAAGGGAAGCAGACTAACTCTCCTTAAGGCAGGACCTCAAGGTCCCCAGAGTGCGGATCTACTCGGATAGCCAAGCGGCGATCCATGACCACTTCAAGCAGATAGCTAACAAAGAATGGCTAAGTAAGAGTGAGCATAGAAGGTCAAAATAATGTTGGCCGAGATACGACAAAAAACGAACCAGTGAACAGCTAACCAACCGCAAACTGGATGTCAGCAGGATCCCAGCAGTCACCACGGGACATTGGGCGATCGAATCACACGCAATTAAGATGGGACTGCCACACAATACAATCTGTAGAAGCTGCAAGCAAACTACAGAGCAAGAGACACCGCAACATCTGCTCTGCTTCTACCCAGCGCTGAATCACATGAGACTTCGCCACTTTGGTGCCTACCAGATGGAGTCACTAGGAAGTATAGGATAGCTGCCTAGGTTTTCTTACTGACTCTGGTTGGTACTGATGGTGATCAGGACCATCTACAACAAGCAGAGGGAGTGAATCAAAAAATAGCTTAGCTCTAATTGGAGGCCCTAGTATGGGGCATCACCACTGTAACCTAAAAATATATATTTTTATACCCTTGCAGGGTATTATAATTTCAGTCAGAAGTTTGCAACGCAGTGAAGGAGGCACCTCCGACTATATAAAGTATATATATTCTTGATCAGGATCGACAGCCGAGTCGATCTTGCCATGCCCGTCTGTTCGTCTGTCCTTCTGTCCGTCTGTCCGTTTCTACGCAAACTAGTCTCTCAGTTTTAAAGCTATCTGAATGAACCTTTGTAGTTAGCCTTCTATATACTCTCACTCATATATATGTCGGAACGGGCCAGATCGGACGACTATATCATATAGCTGCCATAAAAATGATCGGAAAATTTTTACAAAAAAAATTATAACATTTTTAGTTTTCAACAGAATTTGATCAAATTTAAGACATAGCCATTTCATATTATTCTACAATTTTGGGTACAATTTTATGAAAATTGGACGACTATATCATATAGCTCCCATAGGAACGATAGAGAAATTAATTCAATTAAAAAGTATAACATTCTCAGTTTTCAACAGATTTTCATAAAATTTGAGATATAGCCGTTTCATATTATTCTACAATTTTGTGTACAATTTTATGAAAATCGGACTAATATTTTATATAGCTCCCATAGGAACGATCGAAGAATTTGAGAGGAATGAGAATGGCGGTGGCTGTTGTCGGAAGACTGACAATCGCGGTGGCGATAACATTTTTATTTTTCAAGAGAATTTAATCAAATTTAAGATATAGCCATTTCGTATTATTCTACAATTTTGTGTACAATTTTATGAAAATTGGACGACTAAATCATATAGCTCCCATAGGAACGATCGAGAAATTAATTCAATTAAAAAGTATAACATTTTCAGTTTTCAACAGATTTTCATCAAATTTTATAAGAAATAAAAGAAATTAATAAAATTAAAGATTATAACTTCTTCAGTTTTCACCAGATTTTCATCAAATATGAGATATAGCCAATTTATTTTAATTTTCAATTTTGTGTAGTTATAAAAAAAAACTGGACTACTATATAACATAGCTGCCATAGGAACGATTAAAAAATTAATACAATTTAAAATTATAACGTTATCAGTTTTCAGCAGATTTTCATTAAATTTAGGATATAGCCATTTTATATCAGTCTTAAATTTTGTGTCAAATTTTATGAAAATCGGACGACTATATCACATAGGTGCCATACAAACTATCGTTAGATGTGGAGCAAAAATGCAAATCTGTGAATGTAAAACTAAAAATATATTATGTATAGGTGAATGAAATGAAAGCAGGTATTACCTCATTGTTTTTTAACATTAATATATATATTTTATATTGTATGGAAGGAATCCAGGAAGTCATCGAAGTTCTATCTGCAAGGGTATATAAACTTCGGCGTGCCGAAGTTAGCTTCCTCTCTTGATTTTTTTTTAATTTTCAATTTGACAAGGGTGATTTAATTTGCAAATTTCTAAACCTATCCTTATATACGTATTGTCTCTTATTTTTCTTTTATAAGTACATTGTTTTTTCCTCAATTCCAATGACCTCAAATGATCATTAATAGATCTAATCTAAATTATGTGCCGTTTCGTTTTTTAGTATTACCTAATTCTACTAGCTTCTTATCATAATTTTATTTATACTGTGCCCTATGCAAGCAAACTACAGAGCAAAAGACACCGGAACATCTGCTCTGCTTTTGCCCAGCGCTGAATCACACAGACTTCACCACTTTGGTGCCTACCAGATGGAGTCACTGGGAAGTATAGGAAAGCTGAGAGTTTCAGCAATCCTTGGTTTCCTTACTGACTCTGGTTGGTACAGATGATGATCAGGACCACCAATAACATGCAGAGGGAGTGAAACAAAAAGGAGCTTAGCTTTTATTGGAGGCCCTAGTATCGGGCCTCACCACTGTAATCTTACATTTTTTTAAATTTTCAATTTAACAGATTTGATTAATTTTAATTTGCAAATTTCTTAACCTATCGTTATATACTTTTTGTATCTCCTACCTCAAATGGTCCTTAATAATTCTAATCTAATATATATGCCGTTTTCTTTTTTTAGTATTACCTTATCTCCTATTTGGATGTTTAATTCTACTAGCTTCTTATCATAATTTTCTTTATTCTTTGTCTTATGCTCTTCTAAAATGATCCTAGCTCTTTTATATGCTATTTCTAATTTATATTTGGTTTTCTTAGCATAATCATATATATTATATAGGGGGTCTATTGCATGGTCGCTATTAAAATATTTTCGCAAGCTGCTTTGCTTGCCAAACACCAGCTTATATGGACAATAATTATGTGCCATTGAGGGTGCTGTGTTGAAACAATAAACAAAGTAAGAAAACCAAATGTCCCAATCAGTTTTGTCCACTGATATATACGAACGAATATACTCATTGAATGTTCTATGGCTTCTTTCCACAGTACCTACCGTTCTATGGTGGTGCGCTGTAGTAGAGGTTATGTTTTTAATATTCAGGTGTTTACACAGGTCATTTATGATTGAATTCTTATACTCTGTTCCCATGTCCGTAGTGAACGTCTTCATTGGACCGATTTCTGACATTCTTGACATTTTCTTACATATTCCCTAATATCATGAGTCATATTCTTCAAATAATAGGCTCGCTTTATTTTTGATAACGTTTTAGTAATTCCTGTATGACCTCCTTGTTTGGGATCGTCATGATTTGTAAACAGTATTGCTTATATATCTTTTTTTATTTTCTTCTATGGTCCCGGCTTGAGTAGCGCTACTCTTAATAATTTTAATATCTTATTGCCCATAATTTTGAAACACTCGATTGAAATAGTTTCAAATATCTTTCCACTCAAAGCCACTTTAAGTTGACTAATGCCTAATACAATGGCATCTTTTTCAAGCCTTAGGAAGAACTGACCTAAATCAAGGGTTCCATTGGTGTAAAGGTCGTTAACATTAGTTCTTGCTATAACCTTCATTCCATGTTTAAATAAACATTTATCGGTCATTATTAGCAAGGTCAGTACTTTACTTTAGAAGCATCGACTATAGTTTGCATAGGCAAACTATTTTTTCCTCCTGCGCAAGAATTTTTCAGTTTACTTTGTTGCCTGGTAGTGACTTTCAGGACTTTCGTTTGTGATTCCTTGAGATCACCTATTGTGATTGTAGATAGGACGTCTGCCAGAAAATTGTCTTTTTCGAGTATCTTAAGGATACTCGACCGTAAAATTATATTCTTCTAATTCAAGTCTCATTCTTGTTAGTTTAGAACAAGGGTTCAACTTTGAAAACTGATAGGTTAGTGGCCTATGATCTGTTTTTACTGTGAAGTACATGCCATAAACATATGGTCTAAAGTGGGTTATTGCCCAATGAATAGCTGCTTTTTCTTGTTCTGTTGTGCTTTTGTTACTTTCACCCTTAGTGAATGCTCTTGACGCGTAAGCAACTGGAATTTGGAGTCCATCTCCACACGCTTGCTTACTAGCATCTCTTATTATACAAACTCATTATTTAAATCTGGGTATTGCAGCAAAGTAGGTTTAATTAGCGCAGATTTTAAATGATCAAACGTGCGCTGGCAATCATCTGTCCACTTAAATTTAACATCTTTTTTACATAACCTTGTTATGTGACGGGAATATTCGGCGAAGTTCTTAATGAATCTTCTATAATAATTGCAAAATGCAACGAAACGTCTGGCGCTGTCCGCATCATGTGGGACTGGACATTTTTTTATTACATAAATTTTTTGTCATCTGGCAAGATTCCCTTATCAGTGCAATTGCAAAGACTATTAGCAATGCAAAAAGTCGAACCCACAGCTCCAGGAAAACCAAAGACAGAATATAAAGTTGGAATCAGTTGCGTTAGGTGCAGGCTTATATTTACAAGCAAATATGATAGGATATGAGATTTCAGTTAAAAAAAAAAATATTTTAAAAAAGTAGCAAAAAAAACTATGAAAAACCACTTACCGAAATTGCCACATTATTCCGAGTGTAAAATAATAAATTTAGCAGACTTAATCAAAGGGAACGCGTCGGGTGGCGTATTTTAAGATTTTTTCCATCCCACACTACATGAGAATTAAAGTAGTTGTAGAAGAAATGCAGTCCCTGGTCGGGTTTAAATTTCCTTTCCCCTGGTTCCTGGTGAACAAGCACCAGCACCACCTCTAGCACCAGCACTAGTTCTAGAACCAGCACCAGCTCTAGCACCGGCACTAGCTCTAGCACCAGCACCAGCTCTAGCACCAGAACCAGCACCAGCTCTAGCACCAGCAACAGCTCTGATGAGAATTCTTATGGGGGGGTTCTACTGGGTGGACGCTTTTTAATCCATCGTATGGTTTCTTTGAGACCACTTTTTATAGTGCTTTGCCCAATGCGATTTACCCTCATCCTCTTTTGTGGGCCTGATCGAGCGGACGCTTTCTATTCTGGTATGCCGGGGCCTGTGATGGTTTTAGCATCTTGACAGTGACGGATCTGTCGTGTTTTCTGGAGGACTATCACTGTGTGGAGCGAAGTGTACCTGTGCCTTGTGCTGTTTAGTGAAGTGTGGATTTGTGCCAGCAATTACTTGGGGGTAAATTTGATGGCGCGCTAGTTGGCGTACATTCGCCTTCGGAGTTTGCTTTTTATCCCTGTCCTCCTGGCTCCAACGCTTCGTAAGTGTACCTCTCATGGTTTGATTCCACTTCCTGAGCAAATGCCAGCGCAGTTGGCATGTCCATCGGGAAGAAATAAATACACGGAATGCATCACCCACGAGTTTGTCACATAAAAATTTTGCTGCCAATGCTTCGTACGACATAGTAGCCTTATTAGTGAGCAAGGCAAGTTTTTTCTCGACCTCGTCATAGTATTGTAGGAGTGTGAGTTTTCTCTGTCTCCTGCTCGTTGACTTGAATTTGACGCTTCTCACTGAATGTGAAATCGTCATTTGCTGTCGCAGAGTGATCGTGATGCGTAACCCAGGGGTTAGAGCATCCGACTTAAAAACAGGCGAGCGCGAGTTCAAATCACGCTCGAGGAAAATTTTTTCTTACTTTATTTTTTTATTTGTTAATTAAATGCATTTTATTTTCAAAAATTTGTTTCTGTTAAAGATTGATCAAATTAAAGTGTACAAAATTCATGTAAATCAATAAATGTGGTTAAATAAGCTTACAACATTATATAATTTTACCATTACATTTTATGCCTGTAAAATTAATTTTTTAAGCCAAAAGATATTAAAATGAATTACTTTTTATAAACTTATATTAATAATAATAATAATAGTGAAAGGTATGTCTTTAAAAAAAAATAGACAAACTCTCGATTATAAAGTATTAAGTTCATATTAGTAGGATTATATTCCCTAGATATATTTTCCGATTTTCATTTAGAGAAATTGATATGTCCCTTCTAAAGGACCTGCGTGGCATTTGGGCTGGCACCGGCTAGCTCTCTCTTCGGGCCATGGATCCCCTAACGCTGCCCGGCACACACAACAATAAATTTTATCGATACTCGACATTTACACAACACTATACACAGCGCGGTTTATTTCAAACACGCGGAATCAGACAACACAATCTATAGTTCCTCACACACCATAATTGACCTGACTTCTCCTGATGAACTGGAGGCCACATGCTCATCCCTTCCCTACCATGCAGCTGCTCGCATGAATCAAACTTTTTTATTGCAACTGCCCCTGAACTGAGTCACACACACACCTACACACTCATTATCACGGTCTACTCCCCTTTCCCACACATTAAAATCGCTACTCCATATTCATACTTGGACTCGTCATCTTATATTTATTTTACAAGCATTATCCTCTACTTAAATGATGTGCAGGTTACATCACCTTCTTCTTCTTTTGCAGATTTTTGGTCTCGATTTCTTCACAAATTTTCTTTAATTTACTAAATTCCCTCTAACACATTTTAGATCCTTCCTATCCGTAGGAGCTCTCGCAGGAGAAACGCAAAATACAATCTATAACCAAAAAATGCCCAAAAAAAAACAGCTTCACTGCAGCACCGACTGAAGTATTTTGGACATATATGGAATAAATAAATAAAATAAAAAAAATAAAATGATAACCAAGGGATTAATGGGTAATAAATATGCAATAAATATTAAAATTTAAATAAATAAATAAAATACTAAAACCGATAAAAATTTTAACCAATTTATAAACTAATAAATAGTTAAAAATAAACTAAAATTTTACACCAACAAACAAACAAAAAAACACATTTAAATTTAACCTAAAAAAAAAAAAAAATTTGTTGAAGCCTTCCTCGACGATTCTCTTTATTTTATTTCTTTTGAATGGCGGCTCTCATGTACATGTATTTAATGGCGGTGTTGACGCACATATGCCTGCAGAAGCTCCTCGCCGAGAGTCGGGGCTATGTTTAAGTTTCCAGGTCTTATATAAGTGGCCACCAAACCGAACCAACAAAAAAAAGTGGGCCTGTCCAATTTTGTGACAGAATTATCTCTGCGATGACTGGGTCTGGCCGAGCCTGGAAATGAGAGCCATGATATTAGGGCTTCACCTCCGGACCACGACCACTCACCTTTTGAGTCTTCTCGAGCTGGCTTCCCGTCCTCGCTGATCCTCCGCTCACGTCCAAGTGATTCCTCAGCCTTTCAACAAATATAATTTACCACTCAACGTTCTTTCCTGTTGAGTGCACGCGCACAGAGTTCTTTCCTTTTCTTTTCCAAAATTCAATTCTTATTTCAAACTTTGTGAACCATCCGCTCGTCTAGCTTTGAACCAATTAACCGCTCTATCCCCTTGTGGTTCGGTTCCTTTTCACCTTTTCAGTTTCGAACCATTCCAGGTCAAGAACCTTTGCCCCCATAAGGTGGTGCATGCTACCGATCTGCTTTTGGGGCAGGGTGGCATCCCTGAATTGATTGTATAACACCCCTATGTGGATCTATCAATTAAATTCTATCGATATTTATTGGGTGGAACAGCTGTGCCTAAAGTAACACCACACTGACAAGCAAAATTGACCAAAACTGAATTGGCAGTGAAAAACTGGCCTTAACAAACTGTGATGCCGAAGGATGTCCACGCAGGGCCTAATCAAATGCACAAACAGCGCCCAACGAGGGAGTCCACCCACTGATGCCTGGATTTGATCCCTTCCATCCGCCCGTTAATTAGACGGAAGATTATACTGGTGTCCACTACTCTGCGTGAGCTGGTGACCTATCCAAAGTCGCTCTCCACACGATTCCTGAGAAACGCCTCTTTTCCGGGCTGGAAGGTTACTTTTCGCGTCTGCCGATCAAAGTTCTTTGCGTTGATTTCATGTGCCTCATACAGGTTCCGTCTTATGGTGTCCCTCAGCAATGCGAACCTATCTCCTAGTTCCAAGCCCTCGATCTCGTTGTCCTCCAATGCCCGAAGCTTTCGTGCTAATTGGTAATCCGCCCCATTGGTGTACATGTTCTGCCCAAACAAGACAAAATACGGTGTTACCCTTGTAGCTTGATGAACCGAGCTTCTTAATGCTGCCTCTATTCCCGGAAGATACAAATCCCACTCTCGGTGGTCACCCTCCAGGTATGCTCGTATTTCGTTCAGCACAGACTGGTTGACCCTTTCCGCCGCATTTGATTGTGGGGAGTAGACTGCCGTCCTGAATCGGTACTGCTCGTTCATACTTTGAAACCGCTTCGCCACGAGCTGTTTCCCACTATAAAAATGTATGCGTGGCCTTTTCTTTTGAAACGGACGATACGTGATGGTTTCCCCTCCCAGTCCTGGCCTCCGACCTCCATACGATGGCTTAGTCTCCTTGCACACCTTGCAGTCCCTGATGAAGTTTCGCACCTGAGCCACCATGCCCGGCCAATGGAACCATTGCCTTAAGCGATGCATGTTTTTGCCATTCCTCCATGGGCCTTCGATGGTGGTGTGTGCGCTTGTTCAATCAACGTCTGGCTCAACGACGTTGGAACCCACAACATCCAGCTACTTTCTTCGACTTCTGGTTTTCAGCTCGTCCTGACCCAATTGAATACAAAGCCATCCACCGCCTTTAGATCTGGCCCCTTTTCTTTTTCTGCTTCAACAAAGTCTAGCAATTTGCGATACTTCTCCGATTCAAACTCTACGGTCTGGAATCCCAGCATCCAGTCGTCTTCTGCTTCCTGAACCTCTTCCACAATTCTCGATAGGGTATCAGCCACTACATTTTCCGATCCTTTCCGGTGTTGGATGTCAAAGTCGTACGCTTGCAGTTTTAGGGACCATCTTGCCAGCCTTCCACTCAAATCCTTCAAAGACATTACCCAATTCAGGCTGGCATGATCCGTAAACACGGTGAATGGCATCAGCTCTATGTATGACTGGAAGAGCTTGATTGCCACGACGGCCGCAAAGCATTCCTTCTCCGTAACACTTTAGTTTCGTTGGCACTGGTTGAGCTTCTGCGACATAAATGCTATTGGTCGTTCGCCGCCATCTTCTTCCTCCTGGAGAAATACCGCTCCCACTCCGGAATCTGCGTAAAATATCCGGGTGTGTCAGTACTGGTGCCGTCATCACCGCCCTTTTCAGGGATTCTTGCTCAGCCTCTACCGTCATGTTGTATTTCTTCCCTTTTTTAAGTGAATCCGTCAGCGGCGCAGCGAGGTCAGCGAAACCCTTTATAAATCTCCTGTACCATTCCGCTGTCTCAAGAAAGCTTCTCACCTCCCGCATACTCTTTGGAATGCCCAGGTTCTGAATTGCCTCCACCTTCTTTGGATCCATCTTCGAGACGCCACCGCCTATGATGAAGCCCAAAAATCTGAGTTCTTTGAAGCAGAAATGCCACTTCTTCAACCCAATGGTCAAGCCAGCTTCCCTCAAGAGTTCTGCCACTTCTCTGGCATCGTCACGAAATGGTACAAGGGACGTCCCGGCACCGTAAACGCCGTATACCTCCGGCTCTTCTCTTCCAGTTCAATCTGCCAGACAGCATGCTTCAGATTCACGCTCAATATGTACCTGGTCGTATTAGTACGGCTTAGTATCCCTTCGATGCTTTGTTGTGGATAGGCATCCTTTATTGTGATCTTATTGAGCTTTCTGGCATCTAAACATAGACGATTTTTTTCCGGGCTTCCTTACGAGTGTTATGGTATTACTCCAGACGCTGTCACTTTCCTCTATCCCGCCAAAACGGAGCATCTCGTCGACTTCCTCGTAGATCAGGGACTGTACTGCTAGTGATACGGGCCTTTACTGGGACTGCTCCTTCTACCAGCTCGACAGCGTGCTTCATTTGGCTGTCCTTCCAAGACCGTTCGCTTCAAACGTCAAGAAGGGCTTGCGAATACTTTGCAATCTTTCTTACTGCTCCATGGTCAGATCATGCGGCTCGGGTTCCACTTTCTTCTCTCCTTCTTGGATTATCTCCTCCTGAATTGACCCTAGATTAAAGATCCCCGGCGCTATCGTGAAACTCTTCCAAAAATCCACTCCCACTGCCAGCTGATTTTCCCCGAATATCCGTGCGCGTGCTTCCTTGTATCGGCGTACCTTCTCGCTTAGGGTCAGATTTAGTCGGCCTGGTCCCTGCACGCTCGGTTGAGTCCCCTCACGGTATTCGCCTCCCAACTGGCTCGGGGCCTCCTCTCGGGCTCCTTCGTGGAACGCGGTTCGCCCGTCGCAGCTACGTTCCTCAGGACGTTTCCCGTCCTGCAATTCGGACATTTGGGTGTCTCTGTGTTCGGCATCTATAGCAAAACAGTTTTCACTGAGCTGTTTCGCAATCCTGCTGGCAGTTCCAGCAAATTATAAGCTTTCTCGGCGCTGCTCCTGCTATTGCATCCACCACCTCTTCGAAGTCCGTCAGAGATTCTTGGTCTACCGTCGAGCCGCGAAGTTCTACTACTCTGCCGATCCTTTGTTCCTGTCTGGGCCTGCAGGTCGCGGGCAATCGCATGCGCTGTCTCTCGTGCTCCGGATCCAGAGTCCTCTCCGCTTCCTAACACTCAGCGTGTAGGTGCTCTAAGGTATAGAAGCGGATTGGATACAATGGGTGTACCTGACTAGCTCAGACAAGTTTCTTTTTGCCGTTTTGATGATCCAATCCGGGTCCACTCCGCCTACCCGGGAGGCAACAAGCTTCCTGAGTGCCGTGAAGTACTCCTCCAGCGTCTTTCCGGGTCTCTGCTTCCTCTCCGCTATGTCCTGGACTCTGTCGTAATCGCGCCTTTTATCGCAGAAACGCCGCTCGAGTGCCTGCTTGGGCTCTTCTCAGGATCGAAGCTGCTTGGTGCGGATTAGGAGCCAATACAACTCTGATGTCTCTTCTCAGCAAGCGATGGAAATCTCTTAATAACTCCGACCACGGCATTCCATAATTGTGCTGCAGGTGCTCCACTCTAAATAAGAAATCTTCCGCATTTATTCCCCTAGCGTTTCCTGTAAATTGGAACCCCCATTTATCGAAAGGCACACCATGACGATTGCGGATTGTGATTCGTCCGTCTGGAATGTTTTGAGCGCTGTTCCGGCTCTGGACATATCCACCTGCTCCTACTTGGTCAACACTGCGTGATCTTGCTCGGTTTCCTGGTTCTGCAAGGTTATATGCACCCTGTGTATTCCCTACTCCTTGGGTCCTTCCATCGCCGGGTCTTCCTTGAAGCCGTTGGCTCGATTGAAATGTAGAATTTTGGCCAACATTTTAGCCAAAAGCCTGCCAGGAATTGCTCTGCACCTCGCCCTGTCCTAGGATTTGTTCGGGCTTCGTTTCCAGTTGCTGGCCTTCCTTCAGATTCCTCTCGGTGTTCGCAGACCTGTTCGATGATGTTGAAGAAGCTGCGTTTGGTTGATCCATCCTCTGCATCATTTCGGCAAAACCTGCTCGCATGCACTGGTCGATGCGAATGTCCATCAGGTGCGTCATGTCGACTCGGATCTGTTCCTGTGAAACCTGAATCAGCTCCTGCATTTCTCGCTTATGCATATGCATACCGGCGTTCGCCCGGCTATATTGTTCCTGAATCGGGTCTAGTTGTATATTCGAATACCCATGTGGAGTGACTTCTGGGTCTAGGTTCAGGATCCGTGGAACTCTCCTCCCATGTTGTTCGCTTATTCTGCCGCCGACCGACCCTGATATCTTTTCTTGGACGTTGATGCACTAAGGTCAGTACATTCAAGTGGCCCGTATGACACCAGGCACGTGCCTGTTTGGGTTAGTTAGTAGGCGCGATGGAAAATATAGGACAGAATACGAGGAAATTAACTACCGGCGTGCTGCCAGATTGTTAGCTTGCATGCTTACTAAGTGTGTTAGTATTAAAGATTTTAATTTGGGAAGGGTATCTACGTTAGAGATTAGTGTGTACAAATCAGGAAGGTAGGTAGGTAGGTAGTAGGAAGGTAATCTTTGGTTTGCATCCCAATTTAAACCGCGTAGAGCGAAAAGTAAAAAGTTATTTTGAACCAAATGAATGCGTTTACTATGGACGCCGTACTGAGGGCTCCAAACACAGCATCCATATTCTAGGATAGGACGAACTAAGGAAGTATATAAGGATATAGTAACATAGGGGCCATTGAATTCCTTCGACCACCGTTTAATAAATCCAAGCACAGCCCTGGCTCTATTCACCATAGACGAAATATGATCAATAAGGTGAAGTTTTGGGTCCAAGCGGACGCCCAAATCGTCAACAGAATTAATTCTTTCCAAAGAGCAGCAGTTCAGCGTGTAAGTAGCAAGCTTAGGAACGACACGAGAGAATGTCATTTGCTTGCATTTCGAGCCGTTTAAGTTTAATAAGTTTACACGGCACCAAGTTTGAAAATTATTAAGATCTGTTTGTAAATCCGACTGGCAGGCAACGTCATTGTATTGCACGAAAAGCTTGACGTCATTCGCGTACATAAGCACTCTGGTGTTAGTCAAGACTTTGGGCAGGTCATTTATAAATAAATAAATAAACAATAAAGGTCCCAAATGGCTTCCTTGCGGGACGCCAGATATAACCCTTAGAACATTGGATAAATTATTCTTAAAGAGGACCTTTTGCGTTCTGCCATTCAAATAACTTGAGATCCAATTAAGAAGATCACTAGGAAAACCCATTGAATCGAGTTTTCTAACGAGGATAGAATGGTTAACAGAGTCAAATGCTTTACTGAAATCAGTCTAGATAACATCTGTCTGACAATTATTATGGAAGCCCTTTATAATATAGGAAAAGAGCTCCAAAAGATTTGTTGTTGTTGATCTTCGCTTAATAAAACCATGTTGACATGGAGAAATACCCGATCTACAAAGGTGCTGTAAGTGAAGGGTGATTATGTTTTCAAATAATTTAGGGATTGCCGACAACTTAGAGATTCCTCTATAATTGCTGGCATCCAATTTGCTACCTTTTTTGTGGAGAGGAATAATAAACGATTCCTTCCAAATAATGGGAAAGTGGGAGGTTTCCAAGGACAGGGTAAACATATTCAGAAGGGGATAGCACAGGGCGTCAGCACAATACCTGAGCACACAGCCAGGAATTCCGTCGGGACCTGGCGAATAAACTGGCTTGACACGATGAAGATCTAAAAGGAGAGAGCTTTCGTTTAGGCTGGGACAGAAAATTAAGTTTGTTTTGGGTATGTCGTAGGAATAATTCTGGTGTAGATACGAAGAGCTTGAATAGATTGTTTGAAAAAACTGCGAAACCAGATCGGCTATTGCCCGATCATTATTTGAAGTAGTATTTTCAAATGAAAGCGAGGAAGGATTTGTTTTAGGATTACGTTTAGTGAGAACTGGGCCCTACAATAGTTTTTATTACACTGCGCGTTCAGCACGGTAAAGTTTACCGAACTGATAAATAAGATGAAAGGGCAGATTGAGAACCGGTGAATTTAAATTTAGCATACGGCCCAGATTTTTTATTTTTAAGTCGGCTCAACTCTTTAGTGAACCACGGTGGCTTATTCGAGCTTGGTGGATTATATAACGGAACATATTCAGTAAAAAATGAATTTATGGCACTGTAAAAAATATCCACGGCAACTGTCATGTCAGTGCACATGTATAGATCGGACCAATTGAACCCGTTTATAAAATTATTCAGCCGTTCAAAGTCCGTCTTGCGAAAGCATAGGACTTCATTGGCTGGACGGTCAAAAATATTCTGTACGTCACATCTACAACCAAGATTCACATCGAAAGTTGGATGATAAGGATCTACGGATCAAGGCGCCACCCTTGCTAAACTGACTCTCGCAGGATCAGAGACGAAACAAAGATCGAGCAAGCGCTGTAAGGAATTTCGCACATGGTTGACTTGAGACAGCGAAATGTCAAACAAGCCAGCGATAAAGTCATGTTGTGTAGGTGTATGGAGAGTATTGTTGGAATTATTTTAGCACCAAATAGCACCAGGGATATTAAAATCTCCTATAACTACCAACTGGTCTCTATCCAAAAGTCTACTGGAAACCATCTGAATAGCGGAAAGGTGATTCTAATAAATAGGAAGTTCCGACAGTGGAGGTATGTAGGAACAGGTAATAAAAATGGAGCTACCTTTGATAGATAGCTTCACACAGAGGAATTCAACATCGTTGCATTCCTCGAAGGTTAATAATTCTGACGTGAGTGAGGAGTCCACCGCTATAAGAACTCCACCCCGCGTCTGATAGGGCGATTTAGCCTATATACCGTGAACACAGCTGGAAAAACTTCGGAGCTCAGAATCTCCGGCTTTAATCAGGTTTCTGTGAGCACAATAACCTGAGATGCAAACGAAAGGCTATCAGAATACAAGTTAGGAAGCTTACCACGTAAGCCTCTTGCATTCTGATAGGAAATACCTAAGGAGTAGGTTAGTTTTTTGGGTCGGGATTGGAAGACGTAGAAGGCGCAGTGGTATGATCAGGCCTGGGAAGGGTTATTCCTACAGGCCGCTTTTTCTTTTTCTTCGCCTCGAACTCCTTAACAACTATGTACTCTGGCCAGAAGTTGGGAGAGCAAATAGTATTAAAGAGCTCGTTAGGGACATTTATTTTGAAAGATGAAATGTCCCTTGCGTAAGAAAATTTGAATTTTTCCACCTTTATCTTAATTTTATCGGCTCTGGTTTTGCCTTGTATAAAGGCGAGAACATCTTCCGATGTTTGGTCAGGGGAGAGCCGCGAGACAAAAATATCCCTCGTTGGTGGAACAGCTATAAGGGCTTTTGGCAAGGCAGATTGGTTATCTGCCGTGCCATTGTCGGCCGGTATTCCGGGCCTAACACCCTGGGTAGATAATGGTGTGTGCACGGGACTTTGAGGGGTCAATATTTGCGACCCCCCAGGGGATAAAACAAAAAATCACCGGCGGTACGGGCACTCCCGCTGCACATTCGGATACCGAATCTTTTCTAGTGCTCGATCTCAGCACTCTTTGAATTAATGCTGAGGTCGAGGGCTGTGCCGAGGGAGGCTGCTGCTGAGAGCCCGTTGCAGGTAGTTGGGGTCCGTCTACATGCTGCCCACCAGTATCAGTTTTTTTGCGCCTAGGAGACTCATTTAATAGCGTAAGGCTACTAAATTGGGTGTCCAGCGCCAAGAACATATCAAGAGTTTTACGAAAACTCGTTAAAATGCCCTTAAAACCGCTTTTGGTTTGCCGCATGAAAGACATCATCTCCCTTTCTACATCGCGACAGGCCTCACAACAGAAACGCAGGCCGATGTTTTTTTTTACATCGTCCACCGTCCGAGCTGCAACTCCAATACACTTGGCGTGCATGACGTTGTCGCACAGCCAGCAGCCGATTGTAAGGTCACCTGCAGCAATTGCCTTTTTGCAGGTTTTGACGAAACAGACAATATTTCCGGACATTATTAGGACTTACCACTGTACTTGTACTTGGAAAAAATAACAACAGAGATATGCACAGCGAGAGCGAGAGAGCGGGAGAGCGAATGAGATCAGATGAAATAAGAAGTGCAGTAGCACAGCTAAAGCGAGAGAGTGAGAGAGCGTGGGAGATAGGTAGATAAAACGTTTAGCTGTTGCGACGGCGCAAACAAAAGCTAGACGAAGAAGGCACAAAAGGAATGCAAAATATGCTAAAGCTAGCACTAGCAGCACAACTAAATTGAAAAATAAAACCACTTATATACACAAATTAGAATAGCTGCCTGCACACGCAAAGTGAACGGGAAGTTATAAACACAAATTAGAAAATTTAAGTTCACCCCGGTGGTTAGATTCAAATTTTAATACAAAACGAGAGCGCAAGAAAAAAACACGTCCGTTCACTTGGAAAGATGAAAGATGATTTCCCTTCAGCACCCTTTTCTCCATTCCCTTCCTCCGCATTACTGTGATCAGCCATTTTTACGGGAATATGCCTAGTCACTGGTGGTAAATTAATTAATTGATCCAAATAAGCAATAAATAATCAAAATAAGTGCGGCCACAAAAACAAAAAAAAAAAACACAACTAATAAAAACTCGACGGATTTCCCAAACAAATTGCTACGAAACTACACGAATTAAGAGAAAGAAGTTTCCCGGGTCGTGAATGGTGTATGTGCTGCCCTTATTGATCCTCATGCCATCTATATGTGTGTGAGTAAAGAACTATTACCAAAATAAACAAACACTTTCGCCCGGCTCGTCAACTAGCGTAAATCATCAATTGGATTGATGACTTGTAGTTAAGGACGCCAGAAAACATAATTAATTTTTAATTTTTAATTTTTTAATTGAATTAATTTGTTTGCTTTCAGACGTACTCATCCTGCGTCTTAAAATATGCCACTCCCTACTCTACGCTTGGCAGCCGGGGTAATCTTCTTGATCTGATCGCTTCCAAAGGCTCAAGAACCGTCACCTTGGATCGTCAGATGTCGCAAGACTTTCCGATTATCGGAAAAAACAGTTAGTAACTTTAATTAAGTTCCTATCTCTATTTGCCTTTTTTTCTATTAATTTAAAATAAATTAAGCCCTGTCTACTATATTTTATTAAGCAAGCTTCAATGTTTCGCTACTAATTATCTTTACCTAATTTTCCTTCTGCGCTTATTAAACATATTTTTTTCTAACCTCCTTTTAATGTCGTAGTTGATTTGCCCTCTTTTCCGCTGATCGCATAATGCCAAGGCTATATCACAGGTTAAAATCACATATGGTAAAATTGTTCCCTATATCACAGTTCGCAAATCAGCTTCTTATCAGCCGCTGATGTCGTTCCAGACCAAATCCCAAAAGTGAAACATCTCGGTGGCCACTTCTATATTTGTAATTAGTGGGTCCTTCTTTCTGGCGAGAGACCTCTTGAGCGATTGCCCGCTCTTATCCAGCCCCATTAACTAAAAATACTCTTGCTTTATATCCTCAGCAGGATATAGTGCTGTCGTTTTGCAAATTGGGCGCCATATTGTTATTTCCCTTCTAAAGGACATGCGTGGCATTTGGGCTGGCACCGGATAGCTCTCTCTCTTTTCGGGCCATGGATCCCCTAATTCTGCCCGCCACACACAACAACAAATTTCATCGATACTCGACATACATACATACACCGCGCGGTTTGTATCAAACACGCGGAAACAGAGACAACATTATCTTTATTTATTTTACAAGCATTATCCTCTACTTAATTGATGTGCAGGTTACTTCACCTTTAAATTGCTTCTTCTTTTGCAGATTTTTAGTCTCGATTTCTTCACAAATTTTCTTTAATTTACTCAATTCCCTCTAACACATTTCAGAACCTTCCTATCCGTAAGAGCTCTCAAGGGGGGTCGCAGGGAATATATAGACGACAACGCAAAATACAATATATAACCAAAAAGTTTGCACCAAAAAAAAACAGCTTCACTGCAGCACCGACTGAAGTATTTTGGACATATATGGAATAAATAAATAAAATAAAATGATAACCAAGGGATTAATGGCTTCAGAAGCAGGCCGAGACTCGGGGTTATGTTTAAGTTTCCAGGTCTTATATAAGTGTGAGCCATGATATTAGGGCTTCACCTCCGGACCACGACCACTCACCTTTTGAGTCTTCTCGAGCTGTCTTCCCGTCCTCGCTGATCCTCCTTCCTCAGCTTTTCAACAAATTTAATTCACCACTCAACGTTCTTTCCTGTTGAGTGCACGCGCACAGAGTTCTTTCCTTTTCTTTTTCAAAATTCAATTCTTATTTCAAACTTTGTGAACCGCCCGCTCGTGTAGCTTTGAACCAATTAACCGCTCTATCCCCTTGTGGTTCGGTTCCTTTTCACCTTTTCAGTGTCGAACCATTCCAGGTCAAGAACCTTTGCCCCCATAAGGTGCTGCATGCTACCGATCTGCTTTTGGGGCAGGGTGGCATCCCTGAGCTGATCGTATAACACCCCTATGTGGATCTATCAATTAAATTCTATCGATAGTTATTGGGTGGAACAGCTGTGCCTAAAGTGGCCAAAACAAAATTCTACGTAGTTTGATAAAGAAAAACGTAAAATAATTGCTGGGATTTTCTTTTTTTTTAAAGGCGCATTTCGTGTTAAAAAAAAAATATTCCAAAAGTTAAATATCTCAGCACAGAGCAGGGTTCGATTCAGGTACTGAATAGCGCGCTTGCCACATTGCTGAACTGGGGACCATGCATAAGACCATCCCTGCTCGACATAGTTTTGACATAGTTTGAAAAATTTACTGAACAATTTCCGAAAGAGCATTGTCTTATCATAACCCGCTTAATTTAAGTTAATTCGTAATTAATTATTTCCAAGGTTTATTTCAAATGTATAAGCGATTCAAATCAAGGCTGACTTCATTGCTGAAAATATCGGAGATATTTTTTTCATTCAGCGTCTATATGGTTAAAAAGCTGTTTTCAAGATTTCAATGGTCAAAGTGTATAAAATTAAAAGAAAATGAAGTTCTGTCAATTTTTGGTAAAGACCAAGAGGGAAGTGGTAAACTTTTTAAACTCATTCCTGACCTTATTAATGATAATAATATTTTTTAATTGCAAATGCTCTGACCAACAATTGCGTGTAAGTAATCAATTAATATGTGTCCAATATAGCATTTCTTCTTTCCAGATGAAATTGGTTCAATTGTTCTACAAAATAAATCGTGTTACCGTTAATAATTATAATTTTCAATTTAATTTCAAGGTTCAAAAAGGAAAAGCCACACTGGCTGTCTCCAACGAGGGAAGACTTCTGACCCTACGCCGATTATGGTGATATATGTAGAAAAGCAGCACATTTTGTTCTAAAATCACGTAAACCTAACCTCCTATCAGAGTTTCGTATTAACTACCGTTCACCTTAGTGTATTCCCTAATTATGCACAACAATAAAAAAGCCCAATTATGGCAGTTAATTCTAATAGCTATTCTAAAAGCTTTAAATATATGCCCGTACACACTCTGACTTAAAATCCATTAGGTATTTGGTGACTCTAAATATACCGATTCGATCGTCGACACTGGATTTTCAGTAGATATTGAATATGATATTAAAATAAAATATAAGCAGTTTGTATGGGAACAGCTGTTGTCAGCTGCTGATATTTTTAGTAATTTAGTCGGATAGGGAATCCCCTTTATGTATTGCGGCCGAATTCATAGTCGTCATTCGTATGTTACCTAACTATGTCTTCCCACAGAGGTCTATCTGCCTTCCTCCATCCGTTGAGCGGATGGTCCATAAGGTTTTGCCGTTCCAACATTTCTCATTTTGTTCTTCATCCGATGTGCATCCGAGTCTGATTAAAGATAGTTCGGCTATAGTTTTTCGGTGCGACTCTTAATTCTTCTTAATTTTAGTGAATTGTTGGGCATTCGAAACGAACATTTAAACTCAGATTAAACTAAAATTAAAATTTTTTCAGAAAAATTTCTTCGGTCTTTTGCGGTTCATTGTCTCGAATTGGTACCCCTTCATGAAAAACTTTACAATTCCAAGTTATCTTATTCATTTAAGTATTGTGCTAATATTGTTATTTGCAATCTGCATATGGGCAATTCTCCAGAAAGGTCCACCGCGGCCAAAAACTTAAAATTGCTTAAAAACGAGTATTTTTAACATGATTTAAAAAAAAATTGGTCAGGATGATCAAGACTAAGAGAATTTTTCATTTTCTAAAATAAGTTTCAAAAAAATCTATGTCAAACACTCGCAAATTCAAATAATGTTGTTCTTATCAAAAGAAGTCATAAAAATGGCATGTTTTGTTTTGATGCCCATCTCTTAAACCGAACCATTTTGCTTTGACTTTTGCTTTCTTATATCACATAGAAAACCCAAAGAGTCAATATTAAGTAGAAAAGAACATACATATGCGATCATCAATATTCGTACAGTTTTAGTTTGAATTATCGCTTTCCAAACTGTCGCGTGCGATCGGGACTAAAATTGAATTTAAAAAATAACTACTTAATATTTTAAAATCAAACAAAATACATTATTAAGACAATTCATTGCGTAATTCATTTAAATTTATTGTACTACAATTTTTTATCACGTTTCGCTGAAATCAGAGCTTAAACTGGTTTCTTGCTAATGTAACTTCTATTTTTGTCGCGTGCGAACGCAGTACATTTTAGTGAATATCTTTAAAACAAACAATGGTTCAAAATCGATCTTAGCACCAATTATAGTGCTTACCAAGAGCTGTACGTTTCAGTTTTTATAAAATTAAAATAAAGTCTTGGCACATGTGTTTTTTTAGTTTGAATGCGTACGAATGTCGCATTCGACACCAGAGAATTGCCCATATTTTGTGTTGTTAAACTTCCGATAGGTGTTAACTTATTCCGCAGAAGCCACGAAGTTTTACATCTGCAAAATTCCCAACTATTTCACACACATATGTACTTTTAATATTATCATAAGTAAGAACAGACTATTTAGTTGTTATATTATCTATCGATATATCGATGCAGAAAGTACATATTAAAAAATATGTTATTGAAATAATATTTTCATATTTCACAAGAATTGCTCTGACTTATTTAAATTGTACTTAGAACTTTGTATTAAATTTGTGAACGGTGTTTAAGGTAAACCCAAAAACAAGTTTCTGTATTAAAAAATGAGCAATGCTGGGACTAAATTCGATCAGCCACCCCTTAAGTTTGAAAATGGTTTGTCAAAAAAATTGTGGACACACTTATCAATATATAATAATGATTCAAACGTTTTAATTAAACAGCGCCCGAAAGTGATAGTGAGCTGAGAAAACGGTTGGCGATAGAGGAAATAATTACACAAAATGTTAACCAACACATAGCTCTTGATGTACTTATAAAACTGTCCTTGACACCCCACGGTTTGGTAAATGATAACATACGAAGGGTTTTATGGCCTCAGTTAGTAGGGGTCGATATTAACAGATTAGAGAGAGCTCCTTCTCTCGATGATTTGCAAAATCATCCTGAATACAATCAGGTTGTACTAGATGTAAATCGGTCATTGAAACGATTTCCCCCTGGTATTCCGTATGAACAACGAATTGCCCTTCAAGATCAACTTACTGTACTTATACTACGTGTAATTAAAAAATATCCTAATTTGCGGTACTACCAAGGCTATCATGATGTCGCGGTTACATTTTTGTTAGTTGCAGGCGAAGAAGTGGCTTATGCTGTAATGGAGCAACTGTCTACAACACATTTTTCTGAATGCATGCAAGAAACAATGGAAGCCACGCAAAGACGCCTTATGTTTATCTGGCCTGTCATTAAGTTTGAAAATCCAGAACTTTTTACATTTTTGCAAAAGTCTGCGGTGGGCACTTTGTTTGCTTTGCCATGGTATTTGACCTGGTTTGGTCATAGTTTAAATTCATACAAATCTGTTGTCCGTTTATATGACTACTTTCTAGCATCTCCCATTTACACACCTATCTTCGTAACTGCTGCTATTTTACTATATCGGTCAAGTGAAATATTGAAGGAGGAGTGCGATATGGCATCCGTGCATTGCCTCCTATCAAGGGTATGTGATTTCTAACCAAATAAATATATTATTAAGCCGTAAATCAAAATGTTTCTAGCTTCCGGAAAACTTACCATTTGAGGAGCTGTTAAAAACTTCTAGTAAACTTTTTAATAAGTACAGCTTAGCTAAAATAGAGAAAGATGTTGATGAACTTATCCGAAACGAGTAAGTATAGAATCTTAGGGTGCTGCCCTTTACATAATAACTGATTAAAGGACTAGGCAAAGTCCGTCCGAAATAATAAGTATTGAACATTTATAGTTGTTCTTGTTAATACTGATTAAAAATATATATATTATCAAGTCGTAATATTATGATCAAAATTATAACACCCTCCGATTTTATGTAAATATGTTGAAAACAAAAAAGCTATAATTTTTTCTATTTATTTCCTGATTGTTTCCTTGGCAGACACATGATATAGTCATACGATTCTACCCTTTCCGACGTAAATACTACATGCAATAGAATGAAGTCAGTTTTAAATGTTAATGTAACTTAGAGAATAGTTTGCATTGAAAAGACGGACGAATCTTTGAATCTTTTATAGGGTTTTCTTCACTGCGTGGAAAACTTTTGATTAATATTTCAATACCCTTTAAAGGTGTATAAATAATAAACAGATCCTTAAAAATTTTTCGGCCCTTATAACATATGTTACATACATCTATAATATATATACATATATTATATACATATATTACATTCATATATAAGCTATAAACTTGCCAAGAAGACTATGCGTACAAAAATGTGTTGGTTGTTGTTTTTATTGGTTGTTGGAAACCATTATAAATTTAATTATTAATTATTGTTAAAAAATATGGGCTCTTGTTACTTTTATTCGAAAACTTTATGACTAAATTTTTGTATTATTTCAATAGGATCGAGAAGCGGCAAGCAGAAGAAAAACTTATCTTGGAGCGGCGAAGAAAGATTTCCCAGCGTGACACAGCAAGCAGAAGTTTGGGCTTAAGTCAATGGCTCCCAAATGTGTTAACCACAAAGTCGGTACTAGTAACAACTGCTGTTTCCATTGTAGTAGGGTTTTGTGCATATTATTACAAAAATCAGTATCTAGCGGCAGGTATAAGCTGAAAAACAGCTGTTTGTCTTACTTGGAACCTTGGCTTTATATCACGATTCCAACAAATTCACCCCAAAGTGAGTTTAATGGTTGAGGTTTCATAAATTTCAACCATATAAATAATTAATATAATTAAAACATATTAATTTAGCCCTTCATCATTATAAATATGTTTCATAAACTAAATGTAAAATTTTGTGTACATACATATATGTGATGTATTTTTAAGTTAAACTCATTTATATAATCAATGATAACAATGATAACTAAGATAAATATGTGTGAACAACAATAATTTTTTTCCATAAAACAATAATTTGAATACATTTACTATTAATGTGCTACTATCATTTTTAAAGTTTAGATTTATTTTCTTAAATTAAAGGGTTTTACAAAAAATTAATAAACAGTACCTTTTTGTTTTATTAAAATTGTAACTCATACTTCTAAAATAAATCAATTACGAAGTTACGGAAATATTGCCGAAGGTTGTTTGATGATTGATGTTTGAGCTTGAAAAAATTAAAGCTTTGTCTTGAATAGTCTCTTTTTAAGGTGTGAAATGGAGGGGGGCGATCCTGCCGCTGAAGATCCTGTATTGGAAATGTAGCCCAATGGAAATTCCCACGTCGCAAGCGAAGGTGAAGAGTAAGGCGGGGGCGTCGTGGGCAATTAGAAAATCATCAGCTTTATTGCGCTGCATACATGGTACTAAAATAGCTTAAATGTAAGGGCTGCGCTCCCGACCGATAAGCTACGCTTAACAGTGCGAGAGCGGGCCCGAGAAGTGGAGCGCGAACTAGCTGTCCCTCAGCTCGCTTAGCAGCGAGCGAAGCTCGGGAACTCGGGAGCGGGCGTTCGCGAACATCGAAGAGTGGGCGCGGGAGCGCTTAGACTAGCCCGATGAGCAGTGCGCGAAGAGCCGACTAGCGGGAGTGCAAGAGCGGCCTAAGCTTTGTAGGCTCGGTGGACAGAGGCGGCGCCGCGGCCGCCGCGAAGGGCCTTCTGACGTGAACATTCTCCCCCCTTGCAATAACTCGGGTTGCAACATATTCGTCCTGTATAAGCACTGCCGCGTTCTGCAGGGTGTCCTGGCTAGCGGCGGAAATTGCCTATCCGCACAGCGGTGGACGGAGGCCGTGGAGTGGCTGAGGAGGGCGGGGGAGAGGCCCAGGATCGTAGAGGAGACGTCGACGTCGGTAGCGGATGAAGTTCGGTGGCAACCTCGGAATCGGTTGGATTTCCCGTGGTGCGAAGCGGTGGCATCTTCTCGAAGCGGACTGGAATAAAAATGTACGGTCATTTTAAGGAAACGGGGACATCTTCGCAGGGGGTGGTTTTCCCTGGAACATAGGTCACACCTTCTGGGTCTGGTTGTTGGAGTCACTCTGAAGTCGGAAGAATGAAGCCGGGGCGCTGGGGCCCTCGGAGTCCACAATTTTGGCGGAAAATGCCTTGAGTTGGTAGGCGTAACGTCGTCGATGGCCTCCAGCGTACGATGGCGTTCAGTCAGAAACGCGTCTAGCTCGTTCCAAGTTGGAATTTTGTCCTTATTGTGGATAGATTGCTCCCACTTGGAGAGCGTGAGCTTGGGGAGCTTCGAGGAAACCATGTACACCAAGAGGCAGTCCCAGGCTTGGACTTGGATGGCGGTCATCTCTAATGCCGCTAGACAACTCTGGATAGTGCCTTGCAGCTCCCTTAGCGCGCTGCCGGACTCTTGGGGGATAGCCTGGATGTTGAAAAGGATTTTCAACTGGCTGTTGACCAACAACCGCCGGTTCTCGAAGCGGTCGGTGAGGCTTTGCCAAGCTGCGACGAACCCCTCATTGGTAAGCGGGGCTTTGGAAACAATGGCGTGCGCTTCGCCAGTTGTCTTCGATAGTAGGTGGAACAATTTCTCCACCGGGGTAAGACGCTGTGAATATAAACCGCCGTAAAAAGGTCTCTGAATGTGGGCCACCGAAGACAGTCACCAGCGAAAGTTTCGGTGTCCACCGGTGGCAGGCGACAACCAGCCGACTCCGGGACGGATGAGTTTGGGGAAATCGGCACGGACTGAAAAGCGCCCTTTTCCATCAGCTCTTGGAGGTCGGCACTACATCTTTCGTAGACCGAGAAACAATGCTCATATCTGGACTGGAGCGTTAGCCCGATGGTGTTACTCTTCCCGGATGCCGATATAAGATCAGAACAAATATCGTAATCCCTTTCGACCTTTTCCCACAGTGCTTGAATCTGATCGCGACGCACTTTACACGTGGATGGAGAGGGCTGGGTGGTTTCTGGGGCGTCTAGAGGTTGGATCTTTGCCTCGAATTGACTCACACGGTCTGTCGTGGCAATAAACTTCCTCAACGCAATATCGATGGCGATAGGGTAGGGTAGGGCTTGTATTAGCACAGTGGAGCGTCGAGAAGTGGACTGTATTGAATTGTGCGAACAGAAAAAATGTGTATGGATACAGCACAAAAATTAGCGAAAAATCGTGGAAGCGGCGGACTGTTCGGCGAGCAGGGGGAATTCCCGCAACAAGCACACACCGGCTGGCCAATATTAATAATGCCTTTCTTTTTGAAACACAATTTCACTGTTCACGGAGAACTTTTTTTGTACGAAAATATTAGCACAAGTTTAGAATGCGTGTGTGTGTATGTGGCTGCACATAGGCCTCGACCGTTGGCAAGTGGTTGAACAACGGGGAATCGAAGAGACGGCGATGAGGATGGCGGCACACACAAAACGGACACGGATGGAAAATTTCGAATTTCGGAGGCGAATAGAAAGTGGGATTTCTCACTGCCGTGGTGTCAGGAAAACTCGGACGGGGAGTTGACACGAACAAAACAATAAATTTTGCAGCGGTGCGACCGAAATTAAATGTTCTAAGACCGGCAGCGAGAACAAGACGGAATCAAGCATATACTTATCTCAGCGGAAAAATCACCGGGAACTGCTGGTGAAAGGACGGAAGGATATCCGTATCCGGCTCGAAGGACCATGAAATGGAGGGGGGCGATCCTGCCGCCGAAGATCCTGTATTGGAAATGTAGCCCAATGGAAATTCCCACGTCGCAAGCGAAGGTGAAGAGTAAGGCGGGGGCGTCGTGGGCAATTAGAAAATCATCAGCTTTATTGCGCTGCATACATGGTACTAAAATAGCTTAAATGTAAGGGCTGCGCTCCCGACCGATAAGCTACGCTTAACAGTGCGAGAGCGGGCCCGAGAAGTGGAGCGCGAACTAGCTGTCCCTCAGCTCGCTTAGCAGCGAGCGAAGCTCGGGAACTCGGGAGCGGGCGTTCGCGAACATCGAAGAGTGGGCGCGGGAGCGCTTAGACTAGCCCGATGAGCAGTGCGCGAAGAGCCGACTAGCGGGAGTGCAAGAGCGGCCTAAGCTTTGTAGGCTCGGTGGACAGAGGCGGCGCCGCGGCCGCCGCGAAGGGCCTTCTGACGTGAACAAGGTGGGTTAGGTTGAACCGAGCGGCCCCCCTGAGGGGGCCAAGCATAGGCTAGTATGGCCCTTATTTATTCGGATGTTGTTATCACATGGACCTGAAGAATGTTACGCGGCGTTGAAGTCCTTAAGGATCGCGGTAGTTTTTGCGAAGACAAATAGTTCACCTGGCGTCCTTTTGGAGGCATCTGCTAGTGATGCTAGTACAGGGGCACCTAGGTGTTTTACTCTTGCCTGCATTAGGGCTGGGCATTTACAGATAAGATGCTTCAATGTTTAGGTTGCCTCAGATTCATCGCATTTAATGCAGTTGCCGTTCTTGGTGATGCACAGCTTGGCTGCATGCGCGGCCTATAAGAATTCTCACCTACAGTCTTCAATCTTCTCGGGATAGTATAGTACGTAGTGGCTGAGTGTATCATTGCGCTCTTTGTACATGGTTTTTTATGTTTTGCAGGTTGCGGAATTTGCTTTTTGCTTGGGCGTCCGCCCGCTCTCCAACTCGCTTTGGAGCGTTCTTAGAGATACGGACGTTTTATATTCTATCGTTCCTTTTTTCCTTCCTCCTTCCTTTGCAAGTTCGTCTGAGGTTTTGTTGCCATCAATGCCCTGGTGGCTGGGAATACAATAGATCCGCACTGACGTTGTCGTTCTTAGGATATCGGATATCTAGTGCGTCCCTGCTTGCCAGTGCACTTTTGGAACTGACTGCTGACGATTGCATGGATCTAATCTCCGCTTGACTGTCTACAAACAGGCTTACCGCCTCATATGGGCGATCTTTTGTCCACCTGGAATATGCTGCATTTTCTTGGTAGCTTATACGACAGCCTCATCTCGGGGTCTGTACAGTATATGCCCGCTCCAACTCCTTTCATCTTGGAGCCGTCAGTGAAAATATTGAGGTGTCGAGCGTGGCCCTGAACCCTTTTCCAGTCTTCAGGTCCCGTGAATGTTGTTGTTTTGACATCCGGGCAAGTTCTAGGTATCATGTAGTTAGATATACTGATCATGTTTCGACCAATCGAACTGTGACCTAAATTCTCCTGATTCTACTACGCGTTGTGCGGCTTTTTCTGGTTGTCGGCAGTTCTTCGCTTCGTTCGTTCCCACACCGTGACCCGGTTATTGTGTGAATATATAATCCTGTTGGATGTCGTGAGTTATTGAATCTGGGAGTTCGGTGGGTTTCTCGGTTAACTCCATGATACTCTAGGCCCTTGCCCCTTTCCCGTCGATTGATTCCGGCAGCAGTTAATAGTCCTCAGTCCTGTCCGCCGCATTCCTAGCTGAAAAAGGTTCTCGTTCCAAGCCCTCCGTGGCATAGTGACCAGCCCGGCCACAGTTTCAGCAGGTCGTGGTTGGTCCTTGGTTCTGTTTCCCCGGTGAGTTCGGGCAGACTGTGGCGTCTGTTGTGCGACGGGCGGTGCGTTACCTGAATTCGTTCGGGCTGCCTGAACGTAGTTATTTGAAGAGTTCTCGGTGTCGGATCTGTCTGTCGAGTATCCTCGGCCTCCGTGGCTGCGGACAACTTCAAAGTTGACTTATAGTTGTGTGAGGTCAACGTTTTCAAGTCTTGGCGGAGGAAGATACTGATACTCGTAGAGCATGTTCTTGTATATCCGCTCCAGTTTCTGCTAAAGTGAGAGTCCGGCGCGAGTCATTTTTTCTTCAGAATATGCGTGTGGATCAGAGAAAGGCATTGAGTATGATCGGTCCGGTTCAATCAACAACGCTCAAGCCGATCAAAACTCTACACTGCGCATCGTTACAACTTGTTGGATCGAGCTTCGCGCACAATAAAACGATCTCGTTCAATCGGCTTGCTTGTTCTGTTTGCTGATTCAAACAGATTGGTTCGTTCCGGTATGGTGATCGAAACTGATTGTCTAGGAAAAGATCGATGAAGCCCAGCGAACCATAAACGCTCAAGCTTCAGTCATGTTGCGCTTGATTTGATTGTGAATGATGCAATCAGACCGAAAATATGTACATCATTATATGTGCGCAGAAAAGAAGTTGCGATGAATAGAATTAACTGAAACAGATTAACTTCATTTATTTGTCATTTTATATCCTAAAAACTAAAATTCAACAATTAGTATGCTCAGAACACTAAGGAACACAAATTCTTCTTCATGGAATAATCGGATTGAATCAAGCCCGGTTTGACCAAAATAAATGATTGTGATCGGAATGAATGCAAGGAGCAGTCTCGATCATTCTTTGCATTTCACACAAAACGTTTGATTAAAAGCAATCATTCCGCAACCGGGCAAGAGTGATCGGAACTGAATATTCGCTTCGAACATGCTGCCGTACGATCATACAATTTTGTTGATGCAAAGTTTTGCGTCACAAAAAATCCGAGTCAATGATCGGGTATTATTGTAAAAATGTTGATCGTTGCAGTTCTCTGATGTGGATTTCGTCTTCGAGGCGGTGATAATCACAGGGCGATAAAATGAAATCTTTAAATTCTCGGCAGCATGATGATGCTGAGTTATTAAATGGCCCTCTGCGATCTGATTGTAGCCTCTCCGACCCGCATGCTGGCTGTCCTCACCACTTTTCGGTACTACAGTTCGCACTGCTGCATTTGCGTGGGTCTCCGCAGTAGCGAGCTCAGTGGCTGGCACGACAAGGGCGACGTCTTTTGCAAAACCAACCAGGTTGGCACCGACTGTCATTGGGAGCCTTAGAACCCCATCATGCATGGCGTTCCAGACCAGGGGTCCCAATACGGAGTCCTGCGGGACTCCGGCTACGACTTTGTATGTCCTAGAGCCCAGGCCCGTATTGATCCTAAAACCAGATTTATCACCTCCACAGGGGTAGTCCTTGGCGGCGTCGCCAACGGGTAAAGCATTGTCGCATGCTCTTTCCGGGGTAATGCAGTGTCTAGCTTCGGTTCAATTCCTCCCGCCTAAACGGAAATGAACCATTGTCCAAGGATGGAGGTGGCTGGCGACAGGCATCAAACGAAATTGGGTTTTTTCCCAGAAAACTAACCAGTTTATAAGAACATTGCAATGGATGCTCAAACACCGGTGGAATTCGTTAGTCAGCGGTCACACCTGTAACGCTACGCTACAAAAACAACACCGAGGAAGCGAAGTCGCACGGGTGACATAGTCTATACAGACTCGGACCCTTCGGTGAGGAAGCGGAAACTCGGAACCAAGGAAGCATACCCCCTCCCCCAAAAACCAAAAAACACAATACAAAAATCGCGAAAGCCAGTGTGCTGTCACTTGATCGTGGCACTCAGTGACAGGAGCGATAAAAAAGGCAAGATTACCAAGACGCGGTGGAAGATGGTGCATGTGTTGCTCGTTAATTCATTACTTACACGGATGGTATAAGATCCTGTATCGCCCACATGTGAATGTGCCTGGTAGCTGGATGGGGTCAAAATCCTGAAGTGTGTGGATGACCCGACGAGAAAGAGGCTGACGCAAACGGTCTGCCAGAGGGAATCTCTGTGGGATGGGGCCAAGTTGGAAGTGGTGGTAGGGAAACTAATCCCATCCATCCCAAAGAGGAGGGTACTCTACCCCATCGCTATCCAAGGGGACCGAGCGCTGAAGCTGCTGCAGCGTCAAAATACGGACATCCCAATCGCAGACTGGAAGGTACTGCACATTATGAGTCCGTTACCCAAAGAGGTTGTTCAATGCATGGTCCTTCAGATAAATAAGGAGGCGGAGGACATCCTGTATTCTAGATACAAGTAGATGGCGTGGGCCATGAGTATTGTATACCTGCGCCTCAAAAAGCGCCACCCCGGGGATAAGGATGATCAGTCTGACTGAGCGCCTCATGGTAGCTTCCTGATATATGGCACACGAACAAGAAGAACTCAGGAGCCTGGTACACACCAGCCTGAAGAACCAGCAATTGTTACCGGGTGCAGAAGACAACGCACACCACAGCGTGCGGGAGAGCCCCTATATAAACGACGGTGAGTCACTCTTAGACTTTATACTTTAAACCAACTTATAAATAGCAAAAGGGGGAAAACAAACAATCGACGGTGTTACCTCGTCAAACGTGCTCCTAGTACATACTGTTCCACTACGAATTCGTCACTCACCAAAACTAACCGACTTAAAAATCCCCGGAATACTAACTGGGGAAAATATTTTATAATTACAAAGAAAATTATTATCAAGGCACGACCATTGATTTCTCTCAACTCTTTGAAAAACTA